>NC_054882.1:40001041-40304541 GCF_018320785.1 Cheilinus undulatus
GAGATTAGCGTGGATGCTGCTAAAGCGCCAGTTTTATCAGAGCTTGATGCCATTTCTTTGTTAAAAGAGAACAAAGAACAGCAGTGAGGTGTTTTCTTTTCAAAAATGACAAAAGTCATGTACTGACATGTCTACAGTCACCATGGTTCCCATTATGCAGTTCTCTTTGGAGTTTACTCCTCAGTAGTGGCCACGTCACGTGTTTTGTAGCTCTGATTGGCCTGTAAAGATGTGACAGACAGAATGTTCATGCAATCACCCTCAGGTTTTTTTTTAAAGGCTCTGCCCTTTCCCAAACACCGTCTATGGGAGGTTTACCAGATGGGTGTGTGAATGTGTGTGTATATTTTCCGTACATTCCTTGATGAAAACGAAACTTACTTGTCTTCAGAGTTTCTAATCACATTAAATCTATTTTTGCCTGTCTTAGTCTCATCTTCCTCATGGAAGAAAGGTAGTCGGATAACACTCATCAACAACACTCGACAACACTCATTTCACTCATCAAAATTAATGCTGGTCTCAAACAAATAAACCATAAATAATACATTATTATTACTATTTGAATTGTATCTTTTCAATCACAATTAACAGCAATCCCGATGAACCACAGTGCTTGACCTTAAACAATTTGAGTACCTTGAGTTCAAAATGACATCTGTGATGAGACTAAAAATAATCCCTGCATGTTTTTCTGAGATATCATGTGCAACGATTGCAACAGAAGTACAGATGTAGGGATGGAGGCATTAAAATGGAACAATGGGGTTCCAGGCCAACAACATCTGGACAGAGATCGCTTTCTTCATGTGTAAAATCTGTGCCTTCTTGCATGAATTTGTGATCAAACTTCTTCAAACACTCCAGTCACCAGCTGGATTCTTCCTCGAGAGGCTGCTATTGAGATAAAATATGCCACTAGGGAATTAAAGGCATGTAAACGAGAGAGAGAGGAATGCAAACAGGACCTGTGAGCAGTCTAAATATTACAAGACGGACAGGCGTCCACGTGTCAGAGGTGGAAAAATGCTTATGTCAGAGTGACTGACACTGGAAAACTCATTTGGTGTTGGAAAGCAGAAGAGGACACTAAGGCACATGGTGGTTTGCACACAGATTTAGATGACTGATTCAAATTAAAAGTGATTTGCTGATCAATTTAAAGATCTTAAACCTATCAGGAGGGTCTGTGTAAAATGACAGAGTACAATAAGTCATGTTTATGTGGTGTGATTGTGTGGCACCACTATGGTTTGGGCAGGGAATTGCAGAGTGCTGTGTCTAGCTCACCAGAGAAGGATCCAGTTCTTCATTCAGTACCGCCTCGTTCTTGATGAGAGCCACGCGCTGAGCAAAGCGGCATGTAGAGATGGATTCCTGAAGAAAGTTTGCAGAAAGCATTTTATTGGCTTATTTTCAACTCAGAACGCAATTACAGCCTTTATCTGTTGTATTTTATAACTGATTTAATGCATTTGATTTGTTGTCTATGCAATATCCAGAGTATACCGTTTCTGCCTCAGCAGACACAGGAGACATCAGAGTAGATGAACTGATGTATTGTGGCTCACTTTTATTCTTTGCAATAACTGCAGCATAATCAACTGCTGCTTAACGCATGTCAGCTCCATTCAAGTCAGTATGGATGCCATAAGCCAGGCCCACGCCCCAGGTATCCTCCCAGCTAACACCTCCATGACGCACACAGTTGCCCCTGGCATCTAGACCAGCCCACCAGGTCCTTGGCACCCAATAGGCTGTGAGCTGTGAGGTGCTGTAAGCCCAGTGCAGCTGCTGTTGCTGTATCAGGCAGCTGACCCTTCCCATCCTTGCTCTCCTGAGTATGTCAGCAGTAGACATAGTCTTGCCAACAATACCCAAAGATGTGCTGAAGAGAAGTTGTCACAGAGGAGTCCAGTTGGGGCCTCTGGTCATCAGTCAGCATCCGGGCCTCACAAGAGTATAGTAAGACCAAAAGGACCAAGGATCAAAAGACTCACACTCTGATGTGTTCAGATACCGGGAACGCCACACTGTCTGGCCCAGCATACCATTCGCCCTGTGCACAAGTCCAAATCTGCAGTTGAACCCAGCCTCCCGGTCAGTGGATCAATGGATTACGCTGCCAAGTAGGGGTGGGAATCACTAGTGGCCCCACAATACGATATTATCATGATACTTGGGTCACAATTCAATATTATTGTGATTTTAAACATTTGGCAATACAGTGAGTATTGTGATACCATATATTGCAATCTATACCATTTTTTCAACTGTTTAGCTGATTTAGCATTAGTCTTGACCTCATGTTTTTGTATTTCTGCAGTATTTTATCTTTATGTAGCACTTCTTGCAAACCTCATGTGTCACACCCATCCCATCCGTGTCCTGCTTGCATTCCCAGTGTCTTTACCCAGGTGCTGCCATATTTGTTGTACTAACTTTCTCCTGTCCTATGACCATTACCTCTGTGGACCTCACTGGACAATCAATTGTCCAAACAATTGATTTTATTTTTCCATTATCATAGACTTCAGTTCATATTAGCAATTAATTTGAAAAAAATGATACCTGGTGTATGAGACAATACAACACATCACCAGACAAAATATCACGATTCTGTGCTGTATCGATTTTTTCTCTCACCCCTACTGCTAAGGTAGGTAAACTGCTCTACAACTTCCACGCTCTCACCATTCACAGATACAGATTCGGTGGCAACATCCACAGCATCTCCAAATGTCTGGATCTTTGTTTTGGCCTAGGAGACATGCATCCTCGATGCTTCAGCCTCACTCAGAGTTAGTTAAGAGCCCCCATAATGACATCTACAGGCTCCACAGGGACCACAGCATCATCAGCAAAGACCAGATCAGTGATCTGGACATCACCAAATGATCCTCAACACTTTGCAACCCTCTGTTACTCCTCCCATTGTCCAATCCATACAGGTCCTGAAGAGCATAGGGGCTAAGACGCACCCCTGCCTTACCTCAGAATCAACTAGGAAGAAGTCAGAGGTGGAGCCACCACACTTCACAGCACTCTCTGTACCAGAATATAGAGCAGACATCAGCTGGATGAGTTAGGATCCAATGGAACTCCAGAATCCTCCAGACGGCATCTCTACTCAGTGAGCTGAACAACTTCTGGAAGTCAACACAGGCTACAAGCAACCCTCTATTCAATTCCTGAAAGTGCTCAGTCAGGACCTGAAGTGCAAGGATGCTGTCCTCTGTAGACCTCTTAGGTGTAAGCTTCATTGCCAACATAAAGTTTGGAATCTGTTGCTATAATTTTCTGTACACAAACAAATATGAAATGTGGTTGCAAGACCGGGAAAGTCCATAAAAATCCCAGTTCTCAGTAGCAAAGAGTGACGTAGACACATCAGCGCACAAGTATCTTGTGCTCAAAATGGCATTGGCCACTACTGTTTAGCTTTCAAATACGAATATTAACCATGCTTGACGAGAAAAACTACTGACAGGGGCAGCTATTGGCAGAAACCCAATAATATTAATTCACTGCAATCTACCAGAAGGAGTCTTATGTTGGAGTAAGTACTAGGTGATGTTCACTCAGAATTATGTCTACCTACATCAAGGTTTCTCCTGTCCACTCCCATGGTAGCGATCATGGTAGTCATGCAGTTTCCCCCAAGGCTGTCCCTCAGCACAGATGTCAACATGGAGTTCCTGTAAGGTATATGGGAGCGGTTCTTTTCTGACAAAGCAATGATCACCTGGAGAAGAGAAGCATAAAAAAGGCAAACATATTAGTCTCAAGGCATTTGCACATTGAGTCAGTTTTTTTTATTCGGCTGACTTTTTTGCATTTTTGAAAAGAAAATAAATCTCACGCTGTTCTAATTATGCTTGCACACTGAAATTTTCATCTGGCATTTTTTTATGGAATGGGTTTGATTTTCGCATCAGGCCAAGTCTTTTAAATGGGTGACCGAGGATTTGGATCAGTGCGTGCTGTTCTTCCCTTTAGGAACCATAGTTTGCTGGTGTATAATATGGCTATCAATCATGGAAATCAGTGAATGCAAATAAAATGCAACAGACTCAGTGGAATGGGTTCGAGTGTGATGTCTTTTTTGGATTTCGGCTCCAAAAATAATGGACCCAGTGTGCAAAGACCTTTAGACAGAGACAGGAAACAGCAAAACGCCAATGCAGAAAAATCTGGTGCATAAATATCAAAATCAAATAAATCAAATTGCTATCACTTCTCATACCCTTTGTGATAAAAACATGTTTTCCTCTCATTATTTGAGCGTTAAAGCAGTGATGGAACCATGTCTGCAGTTTGGTGATATTCTAACAAATGAGGATAAAAAAAGTAGAGCAGACTACAGATCATTCCCTGCTAAATCACCAGAGTGAGAGGAAAGAGACAACTGAATCAAAATTTCAAATTAAATTTAAGAACTGTAAAGGAACCTAGAATAAGTAAACCCAAATGTACGTCTGAATAAAAGTTTAGCATCCCAACTATTTTCAGATGTGTTTGTATAATTGCAACAAAAGCTGTATATCTGTTCCTTCATTAAATCATGAGTACTTATGACTGTTACATTGGCAGTATCCTACAGTTTTTTAATTTAGCCTCCAGTAGTGGTTCTCTTGGTACCCAAAGTTTCTGATCCTTTTCATGTGCCTCCTTCATTACAGATGCATACATTTTTGCTGAGTGAGACATTCTCTCTTCAGGATAAGATTCAGTTATTATCTATACCCCTTATTACACAGTAACACCTTAGTACTGGATTAAAGGACCCACTGTAACAAAGGTGTAATATGACCTTTAAATGTCCTGTAAAAGACCTTGCATGGGGAGCAGGTGGCCTAGTGATTAAAGGCGCTCCCCATGTACGTGGGCGGCCCGGGTTCGAATCCAGCCTGAGGCCCTTTACTGCATGTCTCTCCCCGACTCTTGACCCTGTTTCCAATTGTATCCACTGTCCTCCTCTATCTGATAAAGGCACAAAAATGCCCAAAAGTAAATCTAAAAAAAAAACAAAAAACAAAAAACAAAAAAAACATTGCATAGCTTTTTTCTTGACTTTAACCAAAAAAGTCCCTGATTGAAACACACTGAACATTCTGATGGGGTCATGTGATTGGTTGAATAAGTTAAAAGTGGAAAAAATGAAATAGGTGTACAAAAAAGTGGCATAACTTGGGAAAGCAGTGGTGAAAAGGGTTCAAAAGAGGCAACAATGGGATTAAGTTAGCAAAAAAAGATCACATAAATGCAACAAGATGAAACAATGTGAAAAAAGTAGTGAAAAGCGGTTAAAAGTGACAAAAATGGGTGGAAATGGACCAAAAATGG
This sequence comes from Cheilinus undulatus, assembly GCF_018320785.1. Taxonomy (NCBI): domain Eukaryota; kingdom Metazoa; phylum Chordata; class Actinopteri; order Labriformes; family Labridae; genus Cheilinus; species Cheilinus undulatus. The sequence continues at coordinate 40,006,388 of NC_054882.1, forward strand.
GTTAAAACAAACTTATAAATATAGGTCAAAAAGTGGCAAAAATTTGTTTAAAGTGGGAAAAAATGGCTGAAAGTAAAATATTGTTGCAGATTTTTTTTAAATAGGCAAAAATGGGTAACAGAAATGACAAAAGGGTGCAAAAATGGGTGGGAAATGGTAAAAAGGTTGTTAAAAAGTGGCAAAAATGGGTATAGAGTGGCAAAACAGCTGCAAAAATGGCTAGGTGAAGTAGGAAAATTGGGTTCAAAAGTGAAATAAAAGCAGATAAAATGGGCATAGAGTGTGAAAAAGCAGCATAAATGAGCAGAAAAAAAGTTAAAAAGCTGCTATATCACTGATCCAGCACACATGCATTGATGTCATCAATAAATCATTGACTGTGGAGGGCCCATTCACCAGGTTTTGTGTTTTAAAGAAATACCCTAAAATGATTTTTGTTGTTAAATCTAATAGTTTTTGACTTATGCTGAATAAATACAAATGAGAAGATACAATTATGCCACTTCATCGTCAAGACTGGAAAGTAAATGTATTTTCCAATAATGGATTATAATAAAGTAAACCATAAAACCCGAATGTGACATAAGTAACATTTCCTATCCTTGACATTAGAGATATGTGTTTTTTCTGTTAAAGTTAGAAATGTGTTGTACATGGTCTACTGAGTCTGTGTAATGCCCCACCATAAGTTTGCCATGAGGAGAAAAGGGTGTGGGCTCTTACTGGATTAATATTGGCCTACATCAACACATAACAAGGGCAGTGACATAAAGATCTAATTAACTAAAGCACTGTGTTTAGATTTTTACATTTTCTTAAAATGCAGAAATGTAGAGTGTTTTGTAATAAGAAATACATGTAAATGTTACTGGTGTAATCCAGTAAGGTAAGATAAACAATTAAAGCAGATGAAATGTATTAATCATGACATCAGTCATAATGACCTCTCTGCACAGATGGTGTGTAAAGTGTCTACCTGCTCCAGGTAGTGCAGAGAGAGGTTGATGTACTTGGCCTCAGTGAGGAGTTGCCCATTAAGACCAGTCTTGCTAACTCTATCAGATCCTGCCAGGTCCACCAGGTGGAGCTTTGAGCGCCGCAGGGTGGCTGAGCCAGGCTCGCGTCTGCACAGGTGGACAGTGAAAATACAGTGGGATCGTGTGGACGCCTGGTTCATCGGAGTCTGGATGGGAAAGAAGGAAAAAATAGTGAGAGAACATTTAAAAAGGTCTTTTTAGAAGCACACTGACTCCTCAAGATGTAATACAAATGTTTAAGATACAAAAAAGGGGAATGTTATTCTCTATGTGGTGTGCTGCCCATGTTTAAACAACCAATGCCATGTTTTCTTTGATTCTTGTTTTTTCTTGCTCCCGCTGGTTTGAAGAAAAAAGTCATGCCATGTGTAACCAATGAGCTGTAAACACATGGATGCGGCTCTACAAAAGCTGCAGTTGGTTTTCAGATGGTCACTGGCACAGCAGAAGTCAGGTTGAGACCAGGGGGAGACAGAAATAGACTGTGAGTCACACTAAACAAACAGGCTTTATTAACTGGAGGAGGATGAGTTAACTCAGGAAACCTCATGGAGGGAATAAACACAGGAAATGGAGATTCACTGACAGAGTGCTGATTCTACGCTTCTTGTTGTTTTATTTATGCCATAGCATGGCAGGTTCTGACTACAGATGCCTAGACTGATCAGGAACCAATTATTAGCAGCTGATTGGAAAAAAGAAACACTTACGCAGTTGAAACCTTAATAAAAAATCTTAAAATAAAGTTGTTTGGAGGTAAAATTTGAATTCTTAGAAATATGAAATAGCTGCATCATTTGAACAATGTAACTGAGTTACCGTTCTGAGACTTCACCTTTTTCAAATCTGATTATTTACACTATTTAGCCTGTTCCATAAAATTTTTATTTTTACGTCTGCTAATAATTGTGTAGAAGGGAAAAGTAGGTACTGTACGGTAGTGTATGGTACGTACTGTACCGTACGTATGGTACGGTAGGAACTGTACGGTAGGGTATGGTAGGTACTGTATGGTATGGTAGATACAGTACGGTATGTATGGTAGGTTCTGTTCGGTAGAGTATGGTAGGTACTGTACGGCAGGGTATGGTAGGTACTGTATGGTATGGTATGGTAGATACAGTACAGTATGTATGGTAGGTACTGTACAGCAGGGTATGGTAGGTACTGTATAGTATGGTAGATAGAGAACGGTAGGGTATGGTAGGTACTGTATGGTACGGTAGGGTAGGAACTGTATGGCAGGGTATGGTAGGTACTGTACGGTACGGTAGTGTATGGTACTGTACAGTAGGGTATGGTAGGTACTGTATGGTATGGTTGATACAGTACGGTATGTACGGTAGGTTCTGTTCAGTAGAGTATGGTAGGTACTGTATGGTATGGTATGGTAGATACAGTACGGGATGTATGGTAGGTACTGTACGGCAGGGTATGGTATGGTATGGTAGATACAGTACGGTATGTATGGTAGGTTCTGTATGGTATGTATGGTAGGTACTGTACGGTACATAGGGTACGTACTGTACGGTATGGTATGGCAGGAACTGTACGGTAGGGTATGGTAGGTACTGTATGGTATGGTAGATAAAGTACGGTATGTATGGTAGGTTCTGTTCAGTAGAGTATGGTAGGTACTGTATGGTATGGTATGGTAGGTACTGTGCAGTAGGGTATGGTAGGTTCTGTTTGGTAAGGTATTTAGGTACTGTACAATACAGTATGTTATGAAATGTTACGCAAGGTACAGCACATTAGGTACAGTACTATTTAATGCGTTTTGGTACACACTGATTTTTTGTCCTTTGGTTCAACTATTTCTTGGAGTCCAAGTGCTGCACACATACAGCTGTCACCACAGTAACTAATTAGCAAAACAATCCACATGTAAACAGAAAATCGACAAGCACATACCAATGAAGAAAAATAAAACACAAAAGATGCACATTTCACCTACCCATATTGCACAAGATTTACCTAGAAAGATATAAAAGTGATTGGTAACAGCCAAGCTTGTCCATAGATGATGGCATTGGTACTGGCAGTAAAAAAAACACCTCATTGAGGCCTTCCCAATAAGTGACGTGTTGATTGTTTTGTAGAACATCAGTATCATAAGGACATTTTCTCTAATCTAATTAAAAGTACATCTTCACTTATCTTAGTGTGTGTTGCAGGCCAAGATTCTTTCTCAACAGAAGAAAAGTCATTGATCTGTGATACAAACATAAGTACTTTTTCCAGACATTCCAGGTCACTCATTCTAAAGAGGTGCTCTGACCCTGACTTGTTTTTGGCGTAAATGTGCCAACACCTGCTTGTTAAGGTAATGACAGCCCATGACAGATCTTTCACTATCTTAACCTGCAGCTATCATCTCCTTCCTCTGTCCAAATTCCCTTCAATCTGCACATGTCCATGTGTGCTCCTCAGGGTATCCCTGCATGTAATATGAAACAGAAGATGTTGATGAATGTAATAGGACTGAATAAAGGTTTGAGGGTGAGGACAGAGTGTCCAGGTTGAATTATATGTTTTACAGGCTCTTTATTAACAGTTTTTTTTTCAACATCAACCAAATCCAGTCCAAACCTTTAAAAGTAGTGTTTGTCAAATTCCAGACAGCATTGAGGCATGCATGAACTTTATCATTGTCCTGTGTTTTGCCTTGAATAAACCTTACAATGTGCCGACATTTGTTCACTACGTGAGGAAAATCACTTTAAAGGTCCAGGTTTTCCTCTCTATGAATCCTTGGATGTTAAGATGTGCTCTTGGTGTTGAACAGTTTTAAATAAAACTCAAGAACAGCAGCTTTAATAATCACACAATGTCATTAATACTACTAGGAGCAATTTGTTTGTAGCAGTTCACAGCAACACAAGCATCAATAAAGGATACAAAAATAAAAAATACAACATAATGGCACTATGGTGGCAACAGAGAAAACGAGCCCCTTCATAATGTCCACAATAGTGTTTTAACAAAAGACATCTTTGTTTTGACTGTGATGTTCAGGCTGTTTGTTTTTCTCTTTAACTGAAAGGCAGTGAATACAGCCACCAAGACTCATGAGACACAAAAGAAGATCGATAAAAGAGACAGAAAACAACAACAATACTGACAGAAAAGCAATTCAGAATTCAGTGAAGATTAACCCGCTTCACATCAAGTGTAGCACATGCAACAACATTCATCTTCTAAAGTGATATTTCTTTTAACAGACATTTCTTTACTGTGAAAGATTGACTACAGAAACAGTACGCGAATAGATGATAGCATTTGGGTTTAAATGTTTTGCCCAAGGACATAATGGAATGTGACAGCAGAATCTGGAGATCAAACACCAACCTTCCGGTTGAGAGATGACCCACTCCATACTGGGCCACCGTTGCCCCTTCCTGTACAGCTTCCTTAGTACTGAATCTGCCATGTCACTGTTCCTAAATGAGTCCATAATCACAGATCCTGGGATCCCAAGAAGCTGTAGATCATACTTGTCTTTGGTCACCACCATTTGGAGAGAAGCCTCTGTTGCTGGACAGGAAAGCTTCCATTTTACCTTACATGCAATCATCACAAGCAGCAAAAATAAACAAATGGGGGACTAATGGCTTTATGGTTAACTTTTGCCCCACAAACAGGGTGTAGTCATCAAAGCTGACAAAGTCCAGCCTTTGTCTTCTTTTCCACAAATCATTCCCCACGTTCTCTCCCGATTTCCCACTTTATCTACGGTCCTATTTAACATAATGGTACAAACACACCCAAAAGCATGGATCATTTAAATAAAGAAGGTCTCAGTCAAAAGTTCAACCTGTGTCTTGCAGCTTTAAAATTCAGGGACTGTTGAAACAGTTTAATAAAACAATGTAGCCAGTGATTTGGATTCATTCAGCCATCAGAGACATTGCTGTGACACTCTCTGAGCGTGAATAAACTTTTTTTTTTTTCAAACAAGGTTGATAACAAAAAAACGTGTTTGTTCTACACAACCATATTTCATCATTTCACACTTTGATAGCTTGTGATAAGTCCTTACCCTGAATGGTTCTGATATCATGGCTAATAAAATCTAAAAAGCAACATAGATTCAATGATATTGTTGTGGCTGATAAGGGACAGTAAGAAGGTGTGAGTGGGCATGTCTCATCTCCCCTCCCAGCACTGTCCATGACGCTCAAAGCATTTCTTGAAACCCCGGGGTGGAGACAAGTCTGCTGAAACTCTGGAGTTAGTTGCTCTTTATGCTTCTCAGGGTCATGACAATAAGTCAGAGATTAAAATCATCTATACCTTATATTGTGTTGCATTCTTTCCATAGATTTTGTCAGGTGTGGTATGCACCCTCTCTTCCTTACAGCTTTGTGCCCCCTCCCACCAAAGCATCTCTCATTTTGAGTTAACTGAGGAGCAGAGGGAGCCATGGCAAGTACTCCAGTTAGTTTTAAAGCCAAAGAAGATAGGCAATTATGTTCCATAACTATGATCTCTATCAATCAAAATAATCATGAGATTTTCTGTTATGATGGAACAGCCCCACCATGAACCCATTAGGGAAGTAGTGACTGATGTAATAAACCAAGTTAGAAACTGGGCTGCTTAGTTAAACACTTTGATGAAATCAAACTTCTTTTTACAGCCAGCAGAGACACCCCCTGCTGGTTCTTCAAATGAATACAGGTTGAAATGACCATAATGTTGTCATCATTCGTCAAACCTAGGGCTAAGTCCACTTCTTTAACGCAGTTTATTATTAGTCACATGGGCACTTAAGCCCATCTTAGTGGTTTAAAAACTGCAGAACAAAATAATCTCCCTGGACTCACTTTGTTCTCATGCTTTTCTTCCAGCATCCTGTGCTGACCACATTTTGATCTCACATTTTGACCACATGCTGACCACACACAGAGCTGCAGCGGGTCAGAACGAGAGTTCAATCTGGTTCTACAAACCCCAGAACATTTAGAGATTGCTGATTCAAAAGATTAAGAATGAATTTTTGTTTTGATCACTTGCTGTGAACTCCTCTCACCCCCTCAAGTTCAATAGGGAGTTACATTGTGGGGAGGGGGAATCTGTGGCCCAAAATGTGGAGAAAAATCAAACAAGGATGCAGGAAAACAGCCAGATGGGAGGAAATGTTTCCTGACAAGGTTAAAGGAAGGGTGAGGAGTTGAGAAGGTGTATTTATTGCCTGCCCAATAAAAGTGCAGAGAGGATTGCCGAGTCTCAAAACGAATGAGCTCATTGTCTGCTGAGTGTTACTTGAATTAATGGGTCATCCTTTCTCCACATGGCTGGGAGCAGGAGAAGAAAGAGAGCTTGACTGGTTACTTTATTCAGAGTCTTTGAGGAGGGAGATCTTAAGGGATGTTTCTGGCAGGGTCAAAGTTAATTTGTTGACAGCACTTTCCTTGCTTGAGGCTCATGAAAAACCTTGTTGTGAAGACAGTCCTGAGAGCTCACTGAAGTCTCATTGTGGGTAGACTGTCCTGGGGGGCTCCATCCTGAACCGCGAAACGCCTCCATCTTATTGTCAAATCCAGGAACTGTGTTTCCGACTAAAGATATCCCCAGGTTTCTGCAGCAGGCGGGGAATTTTCCCTCTGAAGAATTTTGGACAAATTAAGGGAATATATGAAGTTGACAAGCCAATGTTATGTTACATCTGTGCCTTTGAATGAAAGTTGACTGACGAGGTGAACATTTTTCTTCTTTGACATCACTTTCTATGTAAATTCTATTTCTAAAAACAATGTAAAGGATATGGTGAGGAACATGTCTCCACATGTCAGCTACCAAAGCAGTTTCTTTAAGTGGAGAAAGAAATAACAGGAAGTGCACAGTACACAAGCTTCACTTCATGGCTCAGTTATATTTCAAATTTTTATCCCTACCCTTTGGCCAAAAGTTACAAAGGAAAGTGATGACATTTTCCTCTGACAACAGAGAACATTTCTACTATGAATGATTTTTTTGAAAAGCTTATTTGAAACCAAAATGAACCACAGTGCATTGAACATTTTTTTTGTTATGATTTCAAATAATTGCCATAATCTTGTTGATAATTCGCAAGGAACTCTGGGAGATTTTCCACAGGTTTACAAGCTGTTTTTCAAAGCCAAGGAAGGATCCTCAAACAGCCGTTTTTGAAGGATACTGCCGTTGGAGGACTGTTCCAATCCGGAGGATCTTTGAAATTTTTCCTAGGAGTGAGTCCTTCAAACAGAGAATTTTCAGGGATGTAAATGTGTATTCTCCGTGAGCAGGAATTACCCACAATTCAATGCGCACTGTTTTCCTTCTCTTAAAGAAATAAATAGCAGAATATCAGGAGGAAGCCAGGTCCTAGCATTCTCAATAGACCACTGTGATGTGTTATGTTGTCATCATTAGTTGATATCATCAAAGTAAAGCTGGACGGGTAAAGGTAGTGCCATACAATATGATTGTATTATATATTATATTGTATGATTATATTAAATGATCAGTATGATTAACCAATCATATTATTATATATATTATGATTATATGATAGCTTATTCTCTAGGCTGATGACTTCTCCAAGAGCTAATTGGAGCCAGGAGTCAGCCAACCTGGAGTCCAATCAATGTGATGAGATTGGATGTGTTGGTTAAAGCTGCCCTGCCCTCTAAAAAACACACAACAGTTTTGAATTTGCTGTTCTCAAGAAGCACTGCCTGATGTGAACCATGCCTGGCACAAAAGAGCTCTCAGACGACCTACGACCAACAATTGTTGGCTTGCATGAAGCTGGAAAGGGTTACAAAAGTAACTCTAAAAGCCTTGATGTTCATGTGTCCACGGTAAGACAGTCTACAAATGGAGAAAGTTCAGTACTGTTGCTACTCTCCCTAGGCGTGGTCATCCTGTAAAGATGACTGCAAGAACACAGCGCAGAATGCTCAATGAGGTGAAGAAGAATCCTAGAGTGTCAGCTAAAGACTACAGAAATCTCTGGCACATGCTAACATTTGTGTTGACAAATCTACAATCAGTAAAACATTAAACAAGAATGGAGTTAATGGGAGGACACCACAGAGGAAGCCACTGCTGTCCAAACAAAACATTGCTGCATGTTTGAAGTTGGCAAAAAAGCACCTGGATGTTCCACAGCACTACTGGCAAAATATTCTGTGGACAGATGAAACCAAAATCGAGTTGTTTGGAAGGAACACACAATGCTATGTGTGGAGAAAAAAGGCACAGCACAACATCAAAACCTCATCCCAACTGTGAAATATGGTGGAGGGACCATCATGGTTTGGAGCTGCTTTGCTGCCTCAGGGCCTGGATGGATTGCTGTCATTGACGGAAAAAATGAATTCCCAAGTTTATCAAGACATTTTGCAGGAAAACTTAAGACCATCTGTCTGCCAACTGAAGCTCAACAGAGGATGGGTGAGGCAACAGGACAACGACCTAAAGCATAGAAGTAAATCAACAACAGAATGGCTTCAACAGGGGAGCAGGTGGCCTAGTGGTTAAAGGTGCCCCCATGCATGCAGGTGGCCCGGGTTTGGATCTGGCCTGATCATTTATCAGATTGTATTCAGAAGTTTTTTAGTAATTTATGATCATATTGATTAGATAGAGGTATCATAAAAGTATGTATCAAATATGATACAACAGGCTTTAAGGGGTTAATCAAGTTAATCACATCACTAGAATAGTTTAAGTCTATTTTCATGTTTTTATATTTTTAAAGGTTGTATTGTCACGTGTTTGTAGAGCACAGTAAAGTGCTGATCTGAGTCCTTATCAATAACAAAATATCAATACTTTCTCAATTTTGGTGGAAAGACAAAATAAGGGCAAATACTAAAACTACAAGTGGTCAAAGCCGAGTAGTGCTTGAGTTATAGAACTATGGGGATATTCACGCCTGGCTCGTTTGGGGCAGTTGTTTACGAAACAGTGAGCCGGCACAACTGACTCATAACTGTGGTACACACTGTAGTCGTGGGGGCAGTAATGCGCCTGGTTGCCAACCGTTCAGTTAAAACAATAGAAGAAGAAGGAGTAGAAGAATCAGCAACAGTAGAAGAGAAGGCGGAAGAACAACAGATCTGAGCGAAATGAGTCGTGGGCTCCGTGAGGCGGCACGCCTTCGTCTTAACAAATGCATCAGCACATTATTTTCCAGACCAAGTCTTGACTGTCGAAAAAAATGCATGTTTTGTTGATTTAGCAAAGACTGGAACATTAGCCAGATGAACGCTATAAAAGAAACTAGCCACACACACTGCTGATGCTCCATGGCTGTTGTTTTTCCCTGTGGAAAGCGGTTAAGAACCTGAATGAATGAATGAAGATAAGGAAACCCCCCCGCCTTCCGGGTAAGATTTCTGACCAATGAGAGATGAATTGGATTGCATGTGGCATTTGTTTACAACTTTGGACCACAAGAGACTTTTGCTGTGTGAACACAAACCAACCGAGTGACACCTGAAACAAATGTATCATTTTTGCCCCTGACTCAAAACAAAGCAAATGAGCCACAGGTGTGAATACACCCTATGATTCAGTCCAACATTGTATTTAAATTGAATTGTGAGGTTTATTGAAGTTTCTCATCAAAAACTACATTTTCCATTTTTATGAGACATTTGAACACATCATAATATAGAATACAGTTGTCTAATTTACCGAGGTTACCTGAACGCATCATATTTTCCGTCCTCAGCTCGTCAAGTTCGATAATTGCCGATTCCACTGTGGATTTCAACACTGTATTCATACTGTTAACAAACAGGGCTTGCTCAAAGTTTTGGAGCACTTTTCAGCATTTATCTGAGCAGCTGAAGAAGAAAACTGTCCTGAAGCAGCTGAACAGAGTGGTATGACCATGGCTTGATCCCGTGTTGTTGTTAGTGTCTTTGCTAGCAAAGATGTGCTTTGCCTGAAGGTGGAACTTCAGACTTGTGCTTTGGTGTAAAAACAGTTCATCACTGCAGCATGTACCCACAATTTTGGTTTTATCTTCACTAACATTCTCCAGCTTTATAAAAAGAAAATCGCCATTAAGCAGATGTGGTCCATATCCTCACCCACCACTGCTGGCTGTGTCTGGCTCTCCCACCTCTTCACCCCCAGGCACGTAAACATCCACGCTGGAGGACTACAGGAGCAAGTTGTGGTCAAACTTAGTCATATGATTAAATTGTGTTATTTTTTTATTAACGTGTTAAGGTTTCAAGATTAATCACAAGCATTAACACGTTAATGTTAACAGCCCTACACAAAACCTAGGGGTAGGGCTACAGCTACATGGTAGGGGGTGTAATGAAATTGAGCTAAAGGCTGGCCAAACAATAACCAACCCTAGCAGCCAAAGAGAGATGATTACATAAAATCATCTTTACTACTGACAATATAATCCTTAAGGTAGAGAAAACATGTGTAAATCCTGTTTTAGCAATATGCTTTGTTAAATTGTTCAAAAGTAAGCACCGGTCTTTATTGATGTGAAGCTCAACTTTCCCCTTCTACTGATGCTTTGTTAACTGTGTGTAGACACTTTGTATTATAAACTTTAAAAAACGATGGGAGAAGAAACCAGCTACTGAATCCAGCACAAATTGTCTGAACCTTCAGATCAGAACATTATCTTTGGCATAGATTGGTTTTTAATTGAAAAAGTGGCTGATTAAAAAAATGAAGATATCTTTTACTCTCTGCTATTGACTTAAAAACAAGCAGCCAGAGCAAACAAGGTGGGATCAGCCCTTCACAAAACTACAGGGTGCAGCGCAAACTTTGAACCACAACATGTCTCATCAGTGTAGGAAAAACACCATGGCATAAACAGAAATTACAGAGAGATGCTTGGAAAAACATGGTAAAATGGACCACAGAGGACCAAAATAATATTTAGAATGGTCTTAAGGTAGCTTTACAGTCAACACTGCAATAATGGACAAGAAAACAACTTTTATGCCACTTGTGCAGGATGTGGTCAGACATTTTGTTGATGTCTACAGTCCTTTCTTTAAACAGTGCATGATTGGCCGATTAAAAGGTGAAAGCACCAAAAAGCTTCCCTTTTCAGAAGAACAAAGCAAGGGTGTATTTTTAACCATCCTTGGAGGTAGTCCAAGAAGCGGCCCATGTTTACATTTAATAGGTGACCTTTCGAAATGATGATACTGTAGATGCTGATTGTACTTTGGTTGCATTTTTAAATTACAAACCAGGTCAAAAAACGTTGGGGGTGTAGTGTAAAATGTAAATACAACTGTTATTATGTTTTGCAAATATTATAAACCCATATTTCATTTACAACATAACACAAACAACATATCAGATGTTGAAACTAAGACATTTTCCCATTTCATAAAAAATTCAAGCTCATGTTCAATGTGAATGCAGCAACACGATCTAAAAAAAGGAAGGGGTGGGAAGAAAAAGGCTGGAAAAGTAAGTGGCACCAATGAAGAACAGTTGGAGTAGAGTTTTGCAACTATTGACATTAATTGGCAACAGGTCAGTAACATGACTGAATATAAAAGGAGTATTTTAGAGAGGCAGAGTCTCTTAGAAGCTAAGATGGACAGAGGATCTCCAATCTGCATAAAATTTCATAAAAAAATTTAGGATAAATTTCAGAAAAAAAATGTTCCCCAAAGTCAAATTGTGAAGACTGAATATTCCACCATTTACAGAAGATATTATTATCAAAAGGTACAGAGAATCTGAAGAAATCTCTACATACAAGAGACAAGGCAAAAGGTTAGTATTTGATGCTTGTGATGTCTGGGTGCCTAAGGTGGCACTGCAATAAAATCAGGAATGTTTCTGTACTGGAATCACTGCATGGGCTCAGGAACACTTCCAGAAATAATCATCTGTCAACACAGTTAGCCGTACCATCCACTAATGCAAGTTCAAGCAGTATCATGCACAGAAGAAGCCATATGTGACAGGATCCAGAAATACCGCTGTCTTCTCAGGGTTAAAGCTAAAATACACTCCCTTTTGCCCATTCTAACCACAATTAACCCATTTTTGCCAGTTTATATCAACTTTTCATCCCAGTTCACCTAATTTCCACCATTTTTTAGCCATTTTAGCCTCTTTTTCCATCGCCTTTCACCACTTTTTGTGCCCATTTTTGCCACCTTTAATCAAATTTTTGCCATTTTTAATGCATTTATGTTCTGTAAAAATCTAATTTCATCACCTTTTCCACCAATTTTAGCAATGTTTAACCCATTTTAATTATGTTTTTAACAGTTATTTGAAGTTATTTTCATTAAAGAAGGCTATTTACTACACATAAATAAATAGAGATATTTGTTTTCTCTGATAGGAGTGGTTATTATTCAGGTCAAATATGGTTTTCACAGCTCAACTTTACAATGGACCATGGTTCCCCAGTTTGGCCGGGTCCCAGAAACCCCCTTATGGACGGCCTTGTCTGCACATGACTATTCTTGATTTTGCATGGCTGTGTCCAACCACCTTCAGATACAGCGGGGGTCCCCAGTCTCTGGCACCTTTATATTAGGGGTTGCGGGCTAATAAAGGTTGAGAACCACTGCCTTAGGTGAGGGCAGCTTAGGTTTTAGAGCAACATATGCTCCCTTCCAGACAACGTCTCTGTCTTTAAAGGCTAACAGAGTATAATTATATTCAGTATATTTCAGCAAGACAATACTAAACCACATACTGTACCCATCACAACAGCATGGCTTCACAGAAGAAAAGTCTGGGTGTTGCCTTTCACCAATATCTAGTGCATCATGAAACAAAAAAATACTGTTGAGGAGCTAGAATCCTTCATCAGACAAGAATGGGACAACATTCCTCTCCAAAAACTTCAGCAACTGGTCTCCTCTATCCCCAGGAATTGCAGACTGTTGAAGAAGGAGGATCCTACCACACTGAGCAGTTCAAGTTCATGCATTTCTGATTGGGTTAGAGGGTCAGATATGAGTACTGGTTCACTGCATGCTGACTTCCGAATCCAAGCAACCAATCAGGGTTGATACTCTGTAATACGGATACAATGGTAAAAAAACACATAAAAAAACAGAGGTGTCGCTGCCATCAAATCCAAATTGAGCCAATATTTTGCATGAAATGGAAAAATGTCTCAGTCTCAACATCTGATATGTTTTTATGTTCTATTTTGAATAAAATATGGGTTTGTTAGATTTGCAAATCATTACATTCTGTTTTTATTTTACATTTTAAACAGTGCACCAACTTTTTTGGAAACGAGGTTGTATTTATCTTTATTAAAGGAGAAGACATTAGCTTGATAGCATTTTTGAAATAGATTTCTAATCATTCAGAAATATGTGTTTTCTTCTTTCTTACCTCTGCAATCATACGATTGGTATCACCCACGAAGAGCAGGTTCAAGGCTTCCTCCTCATTGGCTGATGGCTGAAGAGAGAGGTTTCTGAGATGAATGTTCTGCTCTGTATCCTCCATGATCACCACTTTTCTGTATGAGGAGAAAAAAATGGATGAAACAACGTCCAACATGACATATGGACCTTGAATTGTGAATAAAGAAGAGACAAAGAGGGACAAATCCAGTCAAAACGAAACTAATCCAACACTGAAGTGTCACCACTTCTCTCCCATCTGGCCTCTCTAAATCCAAACAAACCACATCTGTAAGTCAGTGGGCTGCGACCCGGTATGACATGGGCTTTGTCCAACGGGGGGACCATGACATGATAACAAATAGGACTGGCTTTTCCAAACAAACAGGTGATTGGCTGAAGCCCACATCAAGCTTTCATCAAGCTCAAACACAGCATGCTTCGACAGATTAGGCCAAAATGACTCCTCTGATCCTACTGTATTATTTCCAGAGCCATGGTAGTGCAGCTACTGACTGCTGAGATGTCAAAGAGGGAGGGAAAACTGAAGAACATATGTAAATAATTGTTAACATGTGTGTGAATTTTGTTTAATGAAACGGTGTTAATCTTCAAGTGATTAAAGGCATGTTCTTTGGCAGTGTTATGTTCCCTGAAAGCCCCATCACAAACTTCAGATTCATCTTATTTTTTTCCCCAAATTAAGGAAGTGCATAGTGAGCAGTGATGGAAATAACAGCGTTAAAATAAAGAGCGTTACTAATGGTATTATTTTTTTCAGTAACGGGTAGTCTAATTATTATTTCCATCATTACAATCCCGTTACCGTTACCCATAATTAAATGGGGCGCGTTACAAACTAAAGCTACTCATTGAAGCTCTTGTCATCCAACTTAGCTCTCAGCCACAGGAGCTGCAAAACTGTTCATTTTTTCTTTGGTGAGGGAGGAGGGAGGGGCGAGACAACCGCATAAGTGATGATGATTGGCTAAGGTAGAGTAAGCTTTCATGATAAGCCAATCAAACACACGCACAGCACCCCCACACCCAAACTAGCAGAGGTAAGCTGCAGCAATGGTGAGTCTGGAGAGAAAGTTGGCGTTTCCAAAGTGTACGTACAGACACTACTTTATTCTCCTTGAGGTGAAAGGCAAGAATGTACATGTGAAGCATACATTATGTCCTGGAGCGAAGTGTTTGTCCACATCTGTTGTAAGCAACTGTAATCAAATGCAGTATCTCTCAATGGCACACGCTTCTACAAAACTAGTGGCCAAAAACACCATTGTTGACACTGCTGATGATGATAGCAGGCCAGGTGTGGCTAATGTGAGCTCCGCTAACAAAGAAGGACACAGAGTCATGCGGTCTAAGCAGCTGAAGCTGGATTTGTCTGCTCCAGCTTCACAAAAACTTGTGACACAGACTGAACTGAATGAGTGTTGAGGTGCAAAAAATATTAAAAGTTCTGTGTAAGTACCTGTCTATGCAATTCTACTCTTTGCAGCTGGCTTGTGAAACCTGCTTAGAAAAAAATCCAAATATCTATCCATATTTAAACTTAAAAAAAAAACAAACGCAATAGTTACTTTCGGTGGTAACTAGTTACTTTTATAGTGAAGTAATTCAGTTACTAACTCAGTTACTTTTTGGGAGAAGTAACTAGCAACTATAACTAATTACTTTTTAAAAGTAACGTGCCCAACACTTAAAGTGAGGCTAGAACTAGCACCTTGGCAAGATGCTATGCCCTTGGAGCAGTGATTCTCAACATGTGGTTCTGGAGCCACACATTGCTCTTTTGTGATGATTTGTGGCTCTTTTGTCTTAATATGAAATATTACTCCCCAAGAAAACCATAATGGGAATGCCTTGGCATTCCCTGGGAGGAGCTGGATGAAGTGACCGGGGAGAGGGAAGTCTGGGGTTCCCTGCTTAGGCTGCTGCCCCCGAATCGACCTCGGATAAGCAGAAGACGGACAGACAGACAGACGGACGGACGGTGTTTTGGTCCAATCATGCTCCAAACTGCAACATATTTCAGTTAACTAAACGTGTGTTGCTAAAAGTTTTCTGGAAACTTGCATCATGATCTGTCGTAAGACAGACTGTGGGGTCCTGAGGCCAGACCAGTTGAGAACCACTGATCTAAAATATTTATCTGTGTCAAATATGCAAAAAGAAATCAGGAAGGGGGCACATACTTTTTCACAGCACTGTACAACACCACCTACAACCAGAGAACAAGCTCTGCTGCAGATCCCTTACAAGCATGTGAGAGAGGAAAGACGCAGTGAGAGACAGAAGCAGATGAACAGTTAAAAGAAGTCTGTCATTGCCACGGCTTCTCCTTGAATCAGCAAGTGTGGCCGCAGCATGGTTAACAACGGGCACTGTCTATTTTCAGAAGTCTGTGATTTGTGGGTATCAAACCCTAAGCTGGAACCTCTGCGATGAGAGAAAAACTTAAATGTCGCGCCTGAAGTGCAACCACTACTTTGAAATGAATAAGTATCTGGTATGACAAAATATGCAAAAAAGTAAGAGTTAGATCATGCACACAAACCCTCCAGACAGATTAAATTTATGGCTAAGAAGAGAAATGGACAGAAAGAGAGACAAAATGACAAAGAGCAAGGAGGCAGAGAGGGAAGGAGCCAAGAAAGAGTGAGAAAAAGAATCAAATTCAGACAAATAAAGAAATTCCCTCAGACCAGCTGCTGAAGTTTCTGCAACACATGACCTTCCTACACTCCACTCCAGTGGCAGAGTCCACCACCACGCCAACCACATCCATTGATGTTCTACAGTCCCATTATGTCAGCTGGCAGTGTGTAGAGGGGTGGTAAATACCAGAGTCTCCAGATGTCACCACACACTGACTTCAAGCCAGGCTAACAAATGGCTGTTCAAGAAACAAAGTCCAGCTTTACTCCAAGTGTCTGGGGGAGTGATGGGGATAGTGATGATGTCAGACTACACGCTATTACCACAGCCTGGATCCCGCAGTCAGAGGGTTTGGGGATCCATCACACCCCAAAATGTATAGTTTTATCCCATGGAGTTTTTCATAGTGCAGGACAATCAAGGCCATTTCTGAGATGCTTCAAAACCTCTGAACAGAAAGTTTAGCCTTGTGCTGGTCTAGCCTGAGGACCCACCACTACCTTCATAACAAACCACAACCAAATTTATGAAAAAACAAAAAAAAAAACAAAAATAATAACAGTCACTGATTATAAATCTAAAGCCTTCATGGTTGGTGATGCTGCAGGAGAGCAGGTGTAGTGGTGTAACAAGCAACCGTGTTAATTGGTGACACTTCAGCTGAAAGTATGGGGTTAATGTAGTAGGAACACTGCAAAAACACTGAACACTTTATAGTATGTCTAAAGTAATAAGAATAGTGAATTAAATGAAAAACTTAAAGGGGAATCTTAAAGTTTTCCATAAGCTATGTTTTGCAAGAGGATCCTGCTGCAGATCTCTATTATGAGGTGGGAAGTGATTTACATTTACCAAGCAAGACCCAGAATGACAAATAATTTCCGCTCACTGTCGGAGGTTACGGTAAGTGGCTACTTTTCACAACTGAAGAATTTTATGAATAAAAATCAAAAATCTACAAAGGGGATGAATCTTAATTCAACACACAACAAACTAAGGAAACGCAAAGAGGGTAGGCACCCAAACCCTGAAGCAGGGGGTCAACAAGTATATTTGTAGAAGGGCCAGATTTAGTCTTGACAGAGACTCTGGGGGCCTGACTTTCAAATAAACAAAAAAAAATTTTTTTTTAAATTTTGGCCTGATTAACATATAATTGTAATAGTATTTGTATTTCCTTTCAAAACAAAAGAAGTTTCTAGGCATTACCAGTGAGATCTAGCCCAGTTGTCCATAATGCAGCAGGCCACAAAGAGACAGGCCTGCCCACAGAATTGGCTGGGCCCCTGAAAATCCCAGAGAAGGGGTCCTCCCTAATTGTGAGTTAGCACCAATATTAACTAATTTTTGACACAATTTAACCCAATTTCCCTACTTCATTCAGCCATTTCTGCAACATTTTGGCACTCTTAACTCACTTTTGATCATTTTTGCCACTTTTGCCCATTGACCACTCTTTGACCCTTTGTCACTACTTTTCCAGGCTATTTTTGCTCTATTTTTGCCACTTTAACCCCTTTTTGATACTTTGTCCCTTTTTGCCTCTTTAATCCTTCCCCCCCCCCATTCTTTAATCCCTTTTAAACCACTTTTCCTGTGCGTTTTATCCCCTTTATGCCACTCAAGCCTTTTTTGATAGTTTCCCTTTTTTTACTCTTTAACCCCCCCCCACACACATTTTAACCTCTTTTCACCACTTTCCTGCCAATTTTTGTCACTTTGTGCCGCTCCACAACCATTGTTGACACTTATCACCCATTAACACTCTCTTAACCCTTTTCACCACTTATTCTGTCCGTTATCGCAACATTTCTGCCAGTCCTAACCTATTTTTTACATATGAACTAATAACGGCTGACAAGTGAATTTTTGTAAAAACAGCTCAAATATTAAGTCACTGTAAAACTATTTCAGTATCAATTGTTTTTGGGGTCGATTTAACAGGTGCAGACATTTAAAGCCAAAAGATACTCTTAAAACCACAACATCTTCTTTTCCTCCTGATCAATGCCCTAAAGGTTGAGGTCAGGGAAAGGGGGAGGGGATAAAATTAAAAATAACACCCCACAAACTAAGGAAAAACCCAACAAGGGTTAGTATGTCACTTCCTGTCCCCAGCCAGTTGTTGCCTGTTGTACTACTTATTTTAACTCTACGTAAACGTGTGTGTACAATGTGACCTCAGACATAAGAGCTGTTCCTGGAGTAGGCTTCATTACTACACACTAGGCATACACGCCAGGTCAGGTTCCCTCTTACCTGGGACAGTACATTC
The DNA here is from genome assembly GCF_018320785.1 of Cheilinus undulatus. Classification (NCBI taxonomy): domain Eukaryota; kingdom Metazoa; phylum Chordata; class Actinopteri; order Labriformes; family Labridae; genus Cheilinus; species Cheilinus undulatus. The sequence continues at coordinate 40,024,729 of NC_054882.1, forward strand.
CATAGTGAGTCTCCAAACTTTGCTTAAGGTCAAATGGGACGGGCTGAGGCTCTATAAACAGCATCATCAGTATAACAGACAACAATTTAAACCTTAGTGACATCAACAGCTAGCATTGCTAATGCTAACAGCTCAGCTTACGAGACGCACACCTCCTCCTGGACTACCACAACAGACTGAAGCTTGAACCACCCTCAGCCGACTGTATGCCTCTGCAACCTTGCCAACTGTTGTTGTTATTGTGCCCAAAGTTTCTCATTGCTCGCTCAAAATTGAGGCACAAATATAACTCCATATGCTGCCAAAATGCATCAAACCACAAAAAGCAGGAACAAGAATGCACAGAGCACCCGATCAATTCTGAATATAACACAACACATGCAATCCTGACTGAAAATATATCAACATCACATCTGATCCTGTGGCACAAGAAACAGAGAGTCACAGAGGCAACAACACCATGGACAAGGAAAAGTTAAGTTTGGAAGTGGAAAACCACAGGATTTTATGAAAACAAAAACCCTTTTAACTTCATCATGTACTCACCCATGGTAAAAACAAAAAAAAATCCTTGATTTAGACTGGGCATCTAAACTAAGTTTGAAATAAAATCCCCCAAAGCAGTCATGAGATATTACATTTACAAGTAATGATCATGAGGTGCAGTGGCATTAAACCACGACTTCTGACAGTGACAACTGTTACAGAAAAAAAGATAAGCTATAATCTTATGGTGAAAAGAAATCCAAAGTTTTTGTTGTTAGCACACTAGATATGTTTACTGTAAACATGTGAAAACACTGAGATCTACATGTAACTGTATTGGATTTAGACTGTGAGAAAGTTTTCAACCTCTTTCCTGGCTGGGTTTAATCTGGGTGGGGCAAGTATGTGGGCTTGTGATGTCACAAGTCCATTTTTCATGATTTTAAGGCTTACTTCAATAAACTTAGAGATGATTTATTTGACTGAAATTTGATCTAGAGGTTCATAACACAGTGACCTGTCATACAACGAAACCTAAATATAAATCTGTTTTTTACTTTACGGGGTCTTTAATGTAGAAAAAAAGCATAACCAAAGCATTTTTTTTAAAAACTAACGGTAAATCTTCTAGTCGAGATGCTTCGTGTCGGGAATCCAGAAGGTCGTATCCCATCTCATTGTAGATCTCCAGGTAGGAGATGTGTGTTGTATAAATCATACTGCTGTCCTGAGGAGAAAAATAAGCACATTAATGGGACTAACTGCTTTAAATTCTGTACATATAATCAAACAATCAGCTGAACTGACCTGACCGAAGCATTCAAAAAGGTAGGAGAGGGTGCGAGGAATGATTCCACGATCTTTGTAGTGCTCTGCTCCTCCTGTAATGGTGAATGTCTTTCCACTTCCTGTTTGTCCATAGGCAAATATTGTTCCATTATAGCCAGCCAGTACACTGTAGACACAAAAGGCACATTTCTACAGTGTATAGAAGAGAAGTAGTCAGACACTGGCAGTGTTCATGTACAGTATATCCTAAATCAGTTAAGGACAATTTGAGAAGTTGTTTGGTAAAAGGGTGATGGTTTATTCTCTAGTGGAACTTTAATGCCTGCTATTTTGAGGCCAGAAATCGGATCCATCAGCATAAAAGCCCGATGTCCAATAAAATTTTGGAACTTTAGTCTCTGGACATGTACATTTTCAGCTTTGTGCTGATAGCCCTAACATTTTTTCCATAAAACAGATTAACTGAACTTGATTTTGTGGATTAAATCTGTTTAACAGTTGACTTTTGTTGGGAAAGTGTGTGTTCACATGTGCAGAAGTTGAACTACAGCACACAGACCATGGAAGATGGTGTTACAGTAACTCCATGAGATCATAAGGAAAGATGACAGCATTTATAATAACAGTTTATGATGACTGCTGTGCGCTTTTTAAAGTAAGCTAAATTCATGCAAGCAGACAACAAAATAAGCCTTCAGATAATTGACGACACTGGAAAGGAAAACTGTTTGGTTTACATACAACCACACTGATCATTTCACTACAGGCTTTAATGAGGTCAATATTTTATTTTGAAAGAGTTAACGGGACTTGAAGTTTGTCCCAGCCACAAAAAACTGAGTCAATTGAATGTGACACTTTTAATCAACAAGAAAAGATGGCAGTGAGTGGAGAGCTGCCATGGTGACAGACATGTGCCTGAGAGAAATGTCTCAGTATGAGTGATGGAAAAGGACCAAACCCACACAACCAGGCAGGGATAGGTAAAATTTGTTTTGGCACCATTGTCCCCCTCTGCATGTTTTCAGAAACCATGGTAACCACCTGGCAAGTATGATGATACATGTGGGGCAGGGAAACTGAGTTTTTGGATACATTACTATGTTTTCAAACAAAAACAGGATGAGACAATATTTCTAAAAAGAAAAAGACACTTAATGATGATCAAATGTAATATGCTTACATAAGATAAAACATTTAAAAAATTAAGTCTAAATTGGGACTTATCAATTTATTATATAATATAAAAGATTTGATGAAACACAAGGGGCCTTTTTATAACAGTGAAAATCAAGTACACGGCATTTAGGGGTATGTACGCCTCCATTATGCCATCTTGAAGGCTCATAATCACGAACCCAAGTGCAAAGCACAAAGAGGGTGGATTAAGTAGTAGGGGTGTAAAGGTATATATTTTAATATTGTATGGCTCCGTATGGGCCTCTCGGTACGTGTACCAAATGGATACATGTGGAGCGAAGCTCATACACAGATGGAAAAACCAAAGAACAACTCACTGTCACACTGTCCTAGCAACCACACAACCACAGCAAACAACAGCAACAGCCTGAATATTCAGAGATAAAAGTGTCCTGTTTCTGAACACTTTGTTTCCCAGTCAAATACAACAGACAAAGAAAAAGACAACAACAGTAGCGCTGACATTATTCAGCAGGTGTGTCGCTTATAGCACATCATCCAGCGGACCAATCAAAGCATTTGAGAAGGCACCACTAAACCAAGAACGTCTCTGTAATGAGGAGGAACAACAAAAAGTCTCATTAGCCGGTTATGAGCTTCCCATGATTTAAGATCTTTTTATTCTAACAATGGTGCTCTGGTTTTGTGAATCAAAACTAATTCTAAATGCGGTACCTTCAACCGTCAGCCTCGGAGGAGGGGGAGAGGGGACTCCATCATGTCTGTAGCTGCGTCACAGGTAAAGTTATCCTCAGATTTCACACAGTTCTAACCTCTTTATCCGCCAAGACGGGCTGTTAAAAAGTCCTCCCAAACTTTGTAGCAGGTCCCATTGGTTAAAAAGGTAATCCAGCGCTGAAGTCTGTGTTGAAATCAGCAGGACTGATGCTAATTAGCATACTTAACATCCTAACTTATGGTTGTATGATAATGTGTTCAGGTTGGCTGGGAAATTTTAGTGTTTAAAGAATGGGTATCATTGATAAATTTGGCAGCTGTTTTTAATTTTAGTCTCAGTCTTAGTTTTAAGATGAAATGTCTTTTAGTTTTAGTCACATTTTAGTCATTTCTATTCTTTTTCAGTTTTAGAGTAGTTTTAGTCGATGAAAACTCAAACATTTTAGGCTAGTTTTAGTCCATAAAAAGTCTTCATATTTTAGTCTTTACTTTTATTTCAAGCATTTATTTTCTTGCCTAAATCTCATACTAAGTCATGGTAGTGTGTTCTCTGCAATCAGCCAAACCTGGGGTCCCTGCTTCCTACAGCTCAGAGGCAAAATGGCTATAGATGTATTATATTTTGACAGATTCACCTGCAGGGGAGAAATAACATGAATTTTGAATGTCTTGACAAAAACTAAATTACATTTTAGTCAGTTTTAGTCATCACAGATCTATTTTGATAGTCTTAGTCTAGTTTTTGTCATGGAAAAAAAGGCTGTTGATGAACATTTTTAGTCATGCTTTTAGTTGACAAAATTAACACTGATGGGTATAAATATGTCAATATATCAATTAAAATATCCTATTAATTAAAAATGAATTTATTAATATTTTTATTCATTGAATACCTTTTGGAAGGAGGTTGCAGCATTATTAATAATGTAAATGGAATTTATTTAGTCTATTTATTTTAATATAATTAAATTTTTTTAAAAATTAAATACTGTTATTTATTCGCTTTAATTACGGTACCAAAAACGTATCAAACCGTGACTTCAAAACCGAAGTATGTACTGAATCAAAAAATTTCCATACTGTTACACTCCAAGTTTACCTGGGTGTGATCCGGTCACATAAATCAAACCAATCAAAGCATCATCTTGCATTTCTTTTAAGAATTTAGCATGAATGTTGACTGGCACCTTATTTTCACAGCAGGTTGTAGTTTTTATCGTTTAATAGACTGAAATCCAGTCAGCTCTTTAAAGTTTTCTCCCTTCACTGAGATCACAGAATGCAGAAAAATATTACACACTAGAATCCAAGAGAATTTATGTTGACTCATCTTCTGTGAGCATAACATCAAGTAAAGGTCATCTGTAAACATTCAGTTATTTTTTCTGTTAGAACCGTTGGTTGTATTCATTAATGTGCGCATATTGGACACTGCACAGTTTGTATTAACATCTGTTGGTTACATTGTCAGTGGCACTCATATGTGAGAGAGTTAAGCATAAGATTTATTATAAATCTAACACTTTGTTGCATGAGAGCATGTGTGGGTGCCTGTGTATGTTGTGTTACAGTAGAACATGTTTTGGAGCCAGTGTGCTCAGAGAAAAGCTTCTACTCTCTGTCCCATTCAAAACATAATTAGAAACTGCATCAATATCAAGTTCTTAACACCACAGCATGTCAGAGGTTTAAGGTAGTTTAAAGCACAATTTTTTTTCTGTGTCCTTAAGACAGGCACAATTTTTAAGACAAACACATGGGAGCACAAGATCATTCGCTGTTTAATCAACACAGCATAAAATGGCAGCTACACCAAGTGGGCATCTAGGTCTTGTATTTTTCTTGCTATGGTATCACACCAGTTTTACTAAGGTTTGAATTTTACAAAAATGATTTTAAAGTTTCTAACTTTGGCACCCACACAATTTCTTTAATGAAAAAAATATTGATATTTATCTTGTCTATCACCATTCAGCTAAAAATATTGAGACGATTTTTAGCAGAATTGCCCAGCCCTATCTATGTATGCATGGATGATAGTGAAAAAAAATCCTAAGCCTGAACTTTTGCCCGGGTGGGGGACGTGTACATAGGAAGGCCAATAGCGACAAAAGTACTGGATCTGATTGCAATATAGTAAAAGTTAATGGTCGCTAAATGACGTAACCGCCTAATTTGCATAATCAGCAATATGCATTTAATTGTAATGGACGCTGCAGGAGAGAGGAAAAACGTCATGAGAGAGACAAAAAAGTGAGTTAAAAGAACTTTAATATGTGTAGAACTACAAATGAACGTGCTTCTGTTGATTCTTGTTTTTATAACGTCACAATTCCAACCCTCCTCCTTTATCTTGGCTTGGGACAGGTAAAAATGACTCTACAGATACTCTGGCAGAGTTACTTTAATTTCTATTTTTAGTTAAATTATTCTGTTATTCTATTTACTGCTCTACTTTTCTTAGAAAGTTTTCTTATGTTTGGTTTAGTTTAAAACCTTGTGGTCCACTTAAAAGCCTACACCAAATCCCAGTGAAACATTAATATTTTTGACCATACCACTTATGTTTATATATATATATTTATAGATAAAGTCTTCATTAACAATTTTAAACTGACTAAAAAGAGACAATAGCAAAAACAGTCATGGGGCCTTCACAGCGCGGTTAATTTGCAGTCTGCACATGGAGGCGTGAGCATCTTCTGCTATCACTGCAGCTGAGGAGGATGCTGCGCGAGAATTGGGCTGCCTATGAGTGCTGTTGGATGGGGAGGGGCCGCACGGCAGCACCCACGGAGCAACAACAATGTATGCTTTCACGTCAGAGTCTCCAAAAGTCTCCAGTAACACCAGAAAAAGTCGCTAGATTTGTTGCTAGTCGCTTTTTTGAAAAGAGTCGCTAGAGGGGTCTAAAAACTTGCTAAATATAGCGACAAAGTCACTTAGTTGGCAACACCGGTAGGGATTCATCAGCAGTAGATTCACTGAACGATAGAGCAGGAAATCAACCTAAGCTTTGTCTTCCGCAAGACCCACCTCCGCTGTACTTCTGATTGGCTAGTAAACCTAGTGTGACCCCCGCTCTACTTCTGATTTGCTAGTAGGCCTAGTGTGGTTGATGGGCAGTGTTGGTTATCTTTATTAACTCAGGACTTGACATCAGGCTGTCCCGCATAAACAAGCTCACAAAAGTAGTTTTTTTTTTCACAGCAGTCAAATGCCGCCATGCTGGAAATCCAGCACGGTGCCGGAATACTATCACCCCTGTGTATGACATAGAATACATCTGCATGCAAATACTGCTGTTCTTTATCCTTGGAAATAAACCAGAATAAAACTGTAAAATGGCACAGGAGTTTTGACATACAAGCATGCATCAAAGGTGAGAATAAACGCTTTCCTCTCTGACTTGCCAATTCAAAGAAAAACGATATCTTGATGGTATATGTTTTTCAAGATGAATTATAAATGAACTTAAACCTCTCACTTATTTTAAAGGAAATGCTAAACCAGTATTTGGGCAGTGTGTGGGTTTCCCTCCGTGTGGGCTGTACTATTCCACACCCTGCATGAGAGGGCGAAGGGAAAATAACTGTATGTCAGTTTATATAAAACACAGCGTCCACTTAAGAAAATGCCAGTTGGTTAGTGTGACTTGGATGGCCTTTGACAGCCGTTAAATCCAGCATGAGTCATCAGTGATGGACATCAACGACGTTCGAGACATACTGTGTTTTGTTAAATGTCAGTGCTAATGATGTGGCTTGGGCCCTGGCACTAAGGCTTCAGAGTTTCTCAGTGCTTGTTCCTGTTTACACCTCAACTTTCCTGGAGATTGGCGCCTTATCAACTAGGAGATCCTTGTTATTTCTGTTCTTTTTTATTAAGAGCAGTATGTCCAAATTTTGGGGTGGTTTTGGTTTATTATAAAACTGAACAGAAGCCCATTCTTCACTGAACTTTGTCTGCAGGCTTTAGGACTTGTGAAATGGGATTACAACCCAGATAGAGGGTTTGCCTTGCCAGTCATTACTCATGACTCTTCCTCTCCTGGAGCTGTTAACACTATTTTTTTAAACTACTGTGTTGTGGTTGAAATTATTGGTTTCAGTTGCACCACAGAAAAAACCATGGCTAGTGCGCAAGTAAACCAGTTAAGGCTTTTGGCGAAGGATGAAATGCTCCAAATAAGAATGGGCACCAACCAAAATAACCACCTGAAAGTTATTGCTGGATCAGAGGGTAGGCGAGCAGGTCCACAAAACTATGTCTAACAGCAGAGCATCACTTCTGGTAAAACGTGAATGAATGCCTCGACCGTGATATCTTTGACCAAGCATGCTTCTGCAGCTGGGTCTGTGGCTGGCATGTTATTGGCACAGCAACTGGGTCTCATAGCTTAGTCTACTTAATTACTGCAAAAGTGTCAACATGAATACTTGCTGTAGCAAGGATGAGTGGCCTTACCTCTGACGTTTTGCTTAAAAGGTACAATATTATAAGTTTGGTATTATTGGAAGCAATGTTGAAGACTTACTGTTGCTCCCACTAATCCTCAAGGGGAAATTTAGTTTTTCTTACAATGCTGTTGAAAATGCTAAATAAATATTGGCAAGGAAAACACAAACATATCAAGGGTGCTATTGCAATGTTTGGGAAGTGAACCACAACCTCTTCAGCAGCCAAACTGATGTCCATGTGATGTATACCAACCACATCCTTCAGACTGAGCAACTGCTGCCCCAAGGGCTCTTGCAACAGGACTTCAACATTTTGCCATGGCTCTGACGTTTTATAATTTTGGAACAGCACAGTAAATATAATGCAACTTCCACCTTGTGGACCTGACAACACATCAATGCTATATATAGTCTTCTAATATCAAAAATCACTTAAACTGAACATCTTCTTTGTTGTGTTCTTCATGTGTCGCCGCAATATTAATAGAGGCAGGTCTGCCACATAAGGAAATAGAAGTAAATGAAAAATATGCGAGAGTTTTCGGGTTAACAAGCACAGCAATAACGTTACATTCATTTTAATGAATCAATTTATGATCCACATTCACATTATCACTGAGTACAGACATAATATGCGACGGGAGATTGGCCGGTTGGCCGGATGCCGCCGCCGCCGCCGCCATGTTGCCAGAGGCAAGTCACTACATCATTCAATACAGAAGAAAAGGATTGTGCAAGTTTTCAGAATAAAAAGCTCAAACGATGAGATTACATGGATTTTAATGAATTATTTATGATCAGTTATCCATTTTAAAATAATAACTGACAGTGAAACATAAGAGCAGAATCCGCTTTCTTGTATTTTCTCAGTTAAATGAAAAGATGTACTCCATGATTGAAAATAAAATTATTTCATATATAATACAGTTTCATATATGTAAGGATATTTCTTATTTTAAATTTAACATGGTGGCGACATGGCGTTCAGCCAGCCAATCTCCCGTTGCATATTATGTCTGTGCAAAGTGATACGTGAATTTATATCATAAATCGATTTATTAAAACTAATGTTATGTAAATGCTGTGCTTGTTAGTCTGAAAAGTCACAGATTTTTCGTCTACTTGTATATCCTTATGTGGTAGACTTGTCTCTATTAATATGGTGGCAACACGTGGAAAAAACAACGAAGAAGACGTTCAGTTCAAGTAACTTCTAGTATTAGAAGACGAGATATGGTGGCGCTCGTCTGACTTCAGGTATGAAGACGAGGTCCTCGGCTGCATCCAGGTCCCTCTCACAGTCATTAGGCAAGAGGTGGGGTTCACCCTGGACTGGTCACCAGTCAGTCACAGGGCTGGCATGTAGGAACAAAAAAAGCACACTCACACCTACGGGCAATTAGGAGTCACCAATTAATCTTATAAGCATGTTTTTGGACTGTGGGAGAGAATCAGAGTACTCAGAGAGAACCCAGGCATGAAACAAGCAATCTGTCTGGTATTGATTACAGGAACCTTTATGTGAGGTGACAGTGCTAACCACTGTACCACCAAGAAGCCTAAACTGCAGGCAATAGGTTTTTTGTGACTATGCCAACCATTCAAATCACAAAAAACAAGCAATACTAAGCTTTCTCTTCCCATCACTCAATGCTGTCTCAGTTAAAAAAAAAGGTTGACTTTGGAAGACCACTGTGTTCATCAATGGCACTTCTCCCTCACCGACCAATCAAAATCAATAAGAGGCATCAACATTGTCAACAACAATGTTTAAAGGAGAAACTTATTGGACTCATATTTGCAGGTGGAGCTATAATTTCCAGATCTAGAGGGCAAGATTCAATCCAATCTATCATTTTCATGTTTTCTTGGAATTTCCATGAATACAGTAAACGGAAACAGGCACAGCAGTCATTTCTGAGGGAGGAAGAAAATAGACCATCACCTAGCAACAGTAAACACCAGAGACAAAATAAAAATTATCTTCAAAATCTCTTTATATTTGGGTCTCTGAACTCGTTCATTCTTGGTTTTTTAGTTATTTAGGTGACAAGGAATTAAAGGGTGAAATCTCTGTGGTATTCAGAATATTTGGTGTGTATACAAGCAACCTATAGAAGGGAAAGAAACTGACACAGGACTAAAGAATGTCTGATTGGAGGGACAGACTGGTCAAAGATTGGATGACTGGTGTCCTTGAGGCTGCAGGTGTTATGGTCATATCAAAGGCAAAAAAAAAACCCTCCTATTATTACTACAAGACATAGCCTGGTTGGGACAGAAATTTTGAACCTGATATTTACCATCTGTGACAACAAAGGGAGAACTTGTCAGCAGGTTTTTTGTGAGTTCTGCCAGAGCAACTTAATACTGGAGTCAGTGAACCTGTGTGACTCAGGTCAAACACATTCAAGCCTTGAGTCAGTCAGTCCCGACATCTCACAGCTCTGTTTCTGAGACATCTACCAGCAAAGACAACGATAAGCATGTGTGGCATTCCACAAACAGACCCTAGTGTGACTAAGATGACTGGGGGTGGATGATTGAAGGAGATGGCGGGGCTGAAAATAAGCCAGGAGAACAGAACACTACCAGTGTTTGATCACAGGAAATTCCAAGTTAATTCCCCCTTCTCTTGGATGTTTGCTCTTTACTCTGTAAGGTCTTTGTACACTGATTCCATTTTTCCAGAGATCCATAATCCAATTTGAAAAAACATCACATAAACAAACCTAGCATATTTAGTCTGATGTGCTTTTTTTCTATTCATAGCTAAATAAAAAATAAAAAGCCTTAGCAGACCAGAAGGTTTCCCCCAAGGCTTGTCTGTTCAGGGTGGTGATGATACTTCGGGCCCATGCTGAGCACCCAATCAAAGCGTCGATCTACCTATGTTGACCAGACTGCAGGTATGTTATGCAACTTTAGCCAGGAGCAGGACAGAGGGCTCTGTTGATGTGAGTGAGCATTAAGACTGTTGGAATGAGTTTCAAGGTTTGAATATAATTTGAATATTTAAAAAGTTATTCATATTTGAAAGCTAAAGTTACTATTTGAGCATGTTTTTTAAATATTTTTGCTGTTTATAATTGTTCTCAAGTCTCTCCCCTCTCTCTTTGGCCTCTACTTCACCCATATGTAGGTGTAGGAACCAAATGTTTTGTAACATGACACATGACATGATGAACAATACAGTTTTCACTAGGGTTAGACCGATTATCGACCGGGCCGATTATCGGCACTGATAATATTCAGCATTTTGATGCATATCGGCATCAGCCTTTTTTTTAAATCCGACAGTCAATAAGAGATCAATTTAAAACTGGGTTATTTTGGCTCTGATGCAGCTGTGCCTCTCTGTCTGGAGACACTACTCTCTCTCCAGCACAGTCTGAGCTGCGGTATTGTCCCACCCACAGCACCATCTGATTGGTTACATGCAGCGCCACAGCACGGGTAACAGCCAATCAGCAGTGAAAGCTGTGCGCATGCACAGTGCTCACACATGGCGGAGACTAGAGCAGAAAAAGTTTTGCCAAGTAGAGAAGCTCCAGAGAGTAGTTACATGTTTCGAGGGCAAGTTAAGCCAGCAGACACTCCTGAAATTGTAATAAACATCCCAGTCCTCTACACTCACAACTACTAGTAACATTACGGTGAGCCCGATAATGTTATATAAACATAAGCGGCAGCTCTGCTCGTTCGCAGTCCCTCCAGACGTGTCTGTTCATCACTGGAAACAAGGGTGCTGATGGTATCGATATGGAAATAGTCCGTGATAGTAGAAGTATGTGTGTGTGTGTGTGAGTGAGAGAGAGTAAAAACCTAATGAACTCAGTTCAGTCCATTTTTATTGCAGGAAAGCACGTTCAGGTAAAGGCTGATTAGCTTTTAGTGTGACGTTAGCCCACCAGCTAGCCCACCGGTCTGCTTTCTCCTCCTCTGGCTCTTGACGCTCAGCAGACTGTATCAATGGGGAGAATGTCTGTTATGGTAGAGAATAGTGTGTGTTTGTGTGGAAGCCACATGAGAAACTCTACAATGGCTGATTAACTACCAAGCTATTTTACTTTACTTTTTTCTGTGTTGATTGAGAGATCCCAAGCAGCAGAAAAGGACATATTGTTACATGAAGTGTGTCCTGAAGCTGTCTTTGATAGTTTCTTGTAGAGAGGAGCATGATATTGCTGTTCAAGACTTAAGACATACTGAAACTGCATCATTAAGCCTACATGAACTGCATGGTGTTCAGGAATGAATAGTCTCTTCCATTGCTATTGTACTATCTTTTCAGCTATAGTAACATTAATTGATAGTAATGTGGCAGCCTAGTTTTGACAAAGTTAGGTGTTGGAGTTTGTATTATTCAAAATTTTGACGCCAATATTTTCATTTTTATTGCAAATGAATATCGGCTCCAAATATCAGTTATCGGCCTCCTTGACAACTAATAATCGGTATCGGCCCTGAAAAAACCATATCGGTCTATCTCTAGTTTTCACACCAAAACACAGAGGCACAGCAATGGCCGCCATTGGGGATGTTTGGGATGTTTATCGCCAAGGTGGTGCACATGCTGGTGGAGATTTGGCAAGTGAGGCTTCGCTACATCCTGATGTACAAGAGTAAAACCACCGACAGTAACCTGGTCCAGGTATCCTCCCCTGTCCCAGCTGGCACGCCCCCGGGCACCTCTGTCAGGGCGGAAAGGGTTTTCTCCAAAACGCTCTGCTCTTGATTCAGAAACATGGATCGCCTCGTGTTTTTAGGTGAAAACATGTAGGGACAAAAGCGTACAAACATTTTTTAAAAATGTTTTGATCATTATGAACATGATGTCATCACCGCCGTAAGCGGCGCAATTTAATTAATTTTTGTTTGACATAATTAATTTAATTTATAACCTGTTTCTTTGTTTTAAAGTTGAACATCAGTACCAAAATACCTGTTAAAGGACTCTGAATGGTGCAGGTGGCTGTCTGCACTAAAAAGGTACAAAAAAATTAACACTGACTACTTTTGCTTTTAGCTCAATATTTTTTCATTGCAATCTGTAATGTAATACTGGAGGGTCCTCTAGTGGACAAATGAGTAACTACACTGCGATGAAAGCAACTGAATGTTTTACATACATATTAATAAAAAATGAGCATAAATATTCAAATATAATTTGAAATCTATAAAAAATAATGAATGGAATTCGAATGGGACTGTACATAAATATTGACAGCCCTAGAGAGGATAAGAAGAAGAACAGGGGTCATGTTTAACCCAGGTAAAAATTAGACAACTCTTCAAGGATATAAGATAATATGTGCTAATGAGACAAGGTCATCAAAGCAGCACTGTGCACCATATTCTCTCTCATTGAAAGTCAGTGTGAATCACCAATTACTAATCTTTCTTTCCCTCCCTCTGCTAATTCAAACCACTATTAAATCATCCGGCTCATCAAAAATAGCAAATGGTAAATGGACTTGAGCTTATATAGTGCTTTTCTATTCATGACAACTCAAAGTGAGTTTACACCGACCCATACGTACCCCTTCACACGATTCGCTCCGTATTCACACACTGATGGCAGAGGCTGCTATACAGAGTTCAAACCCACAACCTTCCAAATGTGGGATGACCGATTACACCTACTGGTCCACAGTCTGTCTGTGGGGGCAAATAAACTAAAACAAATTGCAAAATGTTTAATCAACCTATCATTGCTTAATTGTTATCATCCTTTAAATGTACCTCATTTTTAACCTTTAGCATTTAAATCAGTTCCTACCAGCCAGGGACGTAATTTTGGGGGGGGGGGGGGGGACATTTCCCCTGCACTTTTTAAAAAGGCAGTTTTGGTCCCCTGCAGTTTTTACCATCCAAAAACAATGTTACGCTATATTAAATGGAGACAGGTTGAGCACTAGGACCAAGCGGAAAACGGCCGCTCAAGCTGAAGCCTGTTTCCCTTTAGACCGCCCACTGGCCTACAAGCTCATCGATTGGCTTTGCCGTTTCTTGCTAACGTGTGATTGGCCATCCCCGCTGTCACTCCATCTGGTTGTAAACAGCTCCTGGACTATAGCACATGAGCACATCGGTGTTTAGCTAGTTGGCCATGAGTCCACGTTCATTTGCCACTGTAAGTTGTTAACATGTTGGGCATTTGTTCTGCCTGGGTCACGTCAGCTAGACAGATTTTGATATCAGAGGTTTCGTTTACATTAACACTGAATGTGTGTCTGTGTGTGTGCGTGCGTGCGTGTGTATGTGTGTTTGGTAATTAGGCGCAGCCAGGTGGCAAGATGTCGAAAAAAGAAAACTGGATATAAGAGACTTCTTTAGAAGTCAAAGTGTAAGTTACTCAGAGGAACACATTACACCACAAACTCCTTTCCCTCATCATCAGAAACTCAGACTCTCTCCCCTCCTATTATTATTATTATTATTATTATTATTATTATTATTATTATTATTATTGTTAGTAGTAGTAGTAGTAATAGTATTACTTATATTTTTTTTAATATTCTATTATTTAACTTTATGATAAACGTATGTATTGCAATTTATATGTTCATATTATGTAATTGTTTTATTCTTGTAAAGTGTCTGAGTTTTATTGAAAGAGCTGACAAAATATTATTATTATTATTATTATTATTATTATTACTGTAGAGCCTCAACAACACAGAGATTTTACAAAAGCGTATATTTAAAGCCAAAGAGATACACTTTTTGATTTTTTTTTCATGTATTATTTGTGTTTTGAAAGGCAGCCACTGTTTAAAAACACTAACAATGAAAGTTTGTGGGAAAAATAAAATAAAACCTTGGATTACAAATGTGATTTTATACATCCATATTGTTTGTGAATAAATTAGACATAATAATTGAGAAACTGGGTTTTTTCTTCAGACTATACCATCAAAATCAATGATTGTTGCATCCCAAATTGTCCCACTGTTCATATGTCATCCATCAATATTTTTTTGTCAGGTGACAGATAATAGAAATGCAGAAGAAGATACAGGAGGAGGTAGAGCAAGAGAGGCTGGAGGAGGTAGAGGAGGAGAGGCTGGAGGAGGTAGAGGAGGAGATACAGGAGGAGGTAGAGGAGGAGAGACTGGAGGCTCACAGGTGAGGTTGAAAGAATAAAGATATGTTAGTCATGAGATTGAGCATTGTGACAAATGTTAGAGTGATGATAATCTTATTTTTATATCTTACTATAGCTTATTATAGCTTATTTTTACTCAAAAATTAGGTATAATTTTATGTAAATGAGGCCTATTGACCATACCCCCCGTACTCAAACCAGTTGTGTCCCCCCCACCTCTGAAATCAAAATTTCGTCCATGCTACCAGCTATACTGCTGACAGCCACAAGGGGGCGATTGAGATATTATAGCCACATATTTTTGGGGCTGTCATGCCAACCATTACTGGGTTAAATGCATAAATGACTGGTGAAAAAACTGAAACTGCTCTTTTGTTTTGCTTATCAGGCAGGAAAAATACACTCTCAAAGAGCCTGAATTGGTAGGTTTAGACAGAAAAATGTATGCTGTAATCGAGAATGAGTATGCATGTAATATGCATCATGTTTGCTAATAATGGCTGATGGGTGGATGCCTGCATTTTAAAATATCGATACAGTATTGCACCGCGAAATATCACAACATATCAGTGTATCAATATTTTCTAACACCCCTACTCAGTACCACGAAACAATTAAAAGATGTTCATGCTCTGTTAAAACAAACTGAGTACATACAGTAAACATTTCTTGCTTTTCATTTGGAGAGGCAGGGGTTGACTGTGGAGTCAATCCACACTCCTGTCAGAGTCCTGCATACTTTTAGATTATTTGCACAAGCTTATGCATCAAAAAAACATCTCTAAATGTCTTGACAAAAAAGGGAAAATGACATGAAACCACCCCGCTGTTGAGAGATCAGACCTCAAACAATGCAAAATCTGTTGTAGAATTTGTTACATGGTTGCGGCCAATTTCATTTTTTGAAATTCAACCTACCTTGTGCTATATGATAAAGACTGACTGATTATCAAACACCCAGACAGCCAAGTTGGCAGGTCCTGGATGTCAAAGTGGAGTTCAGTGGGGATTTTTCAGGACAAACAAAGCCATGCTGCAGCCCTCACCTTATTGGACCCTAAATAAGTAAAAGGTCTACTTCCTACTGCAGATGAAGAAATTCAACCAGCAAAGTCCATGCTGCTGTCACCATCTAGTTCTCCACTGCCAAAGGCAGAAAGCAGACTGCAGCGTGTCATCTGGGTTATTGGATGCAATCTGCCAGTTCTCCATGACCTATACACCTCAAGGACCCTGAGGCATCCAGGTTAGATTTTACCAGCGCCTGCCCCACACCCTCCTTACACGAGCTCTTTGAGACTTATAGGGCCCCTGACCTGTCACTGTTCCCTTCCCTCTGACTGAACTCTCATTCAGCCTTTTTGTCATATTATGTTACTGTCACAGCTCCAGCATTACATTCTTTGCACCGTTAGCTGACAATAACTACAGTTTATTATTACTGTTCTATTCTGTTAACTTCTGTGCTCTACTAAAGCAATGACTGACATTTGATCCAAATTTTCACCTGATTTCAACCACTAATGTCTTGTGCACTGGCTCCCAACTGGCCAGGCATAATGACCCACCAACACCTCCTTCTGAGAAATCACATCCTAAATTCTTCAAAAGTTCAACCACTTTAATAATAATAATGTTACTGTATGACTTTGGACCATAAATGGAACATAAGAGTTGGGGCAAAAGATATGTTTTTAAAAGCAAATTATTCCAATTTGATTATACTCAAATTTTTCACAAGACAGCATTGCAATCTGGCAATGTCAAGGAATTTCCAAATTTACTTAGTCAGAATAAAATGATGTTCAGTATGCCTACTTATGGCTTTTATACATCGAACCTTTTGCTGCATCTCTTTTTCCTGGCATGCATTCGCGAACCTCTGAAAACAGCTTAGCAACCCACTTTTGGGTCCATGGCTTCCCCGAGGTAAAGGCAGGGTTTCCCTCTAAAGCCCGTTTCAGACTGGGAGCGTAACGTGTGCGTCTGGACCATGACACCCGTGGATTTTCAGTTTGACTGCATGTTAACAAGTCAGCGTTTTCAGACTGCCTGCATCTGCGCCGCATCTCACGCGGCTGATACGCCCAGCTCAGACGTGGAGAGTTGAGAGATTCGCAGTCTCGCCTATTTTTTCCACAGACCATGTGTGGCTGTGGATCATATTAGACAGGAAAATGATAAATGGAGAGACATATTTACATTGTTGTGCCAAATATGCACATAGAATATGTTTACAATGTGTTTCTTGATAACCCTGAGGAAGGCCACAAGCTTAAATGCACCTGTTTGATAAAGCTGTTCTCTAAAGAGCAACTATTAGTGAAGCTTTGTCTCCACACTGGTTGAATATGTCACAGGAAAGAAACACCATATGAATGCTTTTCTGCTATGTGCTTTTCAAAGTAAAACCCAGGTTTAGCATTTCTCTAGAGAAACTCCGTCCACTTGTACCGAATGCTTTTATTTTGAATAGTTCCCAAGAAACTTCCACTGTACACTGAATCAAGTCGCTTTTGAGGTAAAACTTGGGAATTCATTTTTCTGTCAATGACAGCAATCCGTCCAGGCCCTGAGGCAGCAAAGCAGCTCCAAACCATGATGGCCCCTTCACCATATTTCACAGTTGGGATGAGGTTTTGATGTTGTTGTTTTCTTCACCAATAGCGTTGTGTGTTCCTTCCAAACAATCAATTTTGGGTTCATCTGTCCACAGAATATTTTGCCAGTAGTGCTGTGGAACATCCAGGTGCTTTTTTGCCAACTTCAAACATGCAGCAATGTTTTGTTTGGAAAGCAGTGGCTTCCTCTGTGGTGTCCTCCCATGAACTCCATTCCTGTTTAATGTTTTACTTACTGTAGATTTGTCAACACAAATGTTAGTATGCGCCAGAGATTTCTATAAGTCTTTGGCTGACACTCTAGGATTCTTCTTCACCTCACTGAGCATTCTGCGCTGTGCTCTTGCAGTCATCTTTACAGGATGACCACACGTAGAGAGAGTATTAACAGTGCTGAACTTTCTCCATTTGTAGACAGTCTGTCTTACTGTGGACACATGAACATCAAGGCTTTTAGAGATATTTTTGTAAGCCTTTCCAGCTTCATGCAAGTCAACAATCCTTGATCGTAGGTCATCTGAGAGCTCTTTTGTGCCAGGCATGGTTCATATCAGGCAATGCTTCTTGAGAACAGCAAATTCAAAACTGGTGTGCGTTTTTTAGAGGGCAGGGCAGCTTTAACCAACACATCCAATCTCATCACATTGATTGGACTCCAGGTTGGCTGACTCCTGGCTCCAAATAGCTCTTGGAGAAGTCATCAGCCTAGAGGTTCACATACTTTTTCCACCCTACACTGTGAATGTTTATATATTTTGTTCAATAAAAACATGAAAACATAATTTTTTATGCAGTATTAGTTTATGCAGACTGTGTTTGTCTATTGTTGTGACTTAGATGAAGATCAGAACACTTTTTTATGACCGATTTATGTAGAAATCCAAGAAATCCCAAAGGTTTCACATACTTTTTCTTGCAACTGTATCTAATGTGTTAAAACAAATAACTGATTTCACTTTACAGGGTCTTTAACACATAAACACACAAAAATGACCAAACTTAACACATTTGGTCAGATTGGGTAATTCTGATGTTTAAAATACAACAAATAAAAAAATTAACCAGTAAAATTGTGCACCATGATTTTTTTTCAGCAAGCAACTTGTGAATTTGACACTGAGGAATAACAACTAAAAAAAAAACACATGAGCAGTTGCAGTGCATAGCATAACTATGTTGTGGCATGGAAATTGTTCTCACACTCACAGATGGCACAGTGTGCCATCTTGCCTGCCAGCTCAGTCCACTTAGTGGTTTAAGGATGTAAAGCAGGCCAAAAATCACAGACACCCTCCATTTCCATCCTAAAGAAAACTTAGCTTTACGAACTTCCTGTCAACACGGCTGGATGAAGTCTGTGTGGCCTCAAGCCGTCATGGAGAGGAAAACTCTGCCGGGAAGAGGTGGACTGGGATAACTCATTAATGTGTGATGGGGTAATTAGAGTGTGTAGTTTTAAGAGGTGACATAAGGTTTCAAAAACTGTATCATGAACTTTAAGGGGCCTATAGTGTTGTAACTATTGCAGAGTTTGTCTAAAATCTCTTCAGTTTGGTCTTTAATACCTGCTGGATGCATGTTCATTAAAGTAGTATCTGTTAGCCATAAATACTTTCAGCCAACTACATTAATAATGTTTCAAGTCATGTTAACATTTCTTAACTTTTTCATTTAACAGGGCAGTCTTATCAGCTGGTGAGCTAAACTACATCAACACCACCAAACAGCTGGTGTGAGTTAATCTATGATCCACTCATAGTCAGACTGCCATCATCCACCTATCTTTTGGTGAATGTCTACTGAATATTGAAGTTTCATCTTCTACATTACTTTTTTTCTAAAGGCAACATTTTAAATTAACAAAATATTACATGGAGGATATAAAGGGAAGATATATCTAAAAGGGGCATTTTAGAGACGCAGTGTCTGTCAGGAATAAAGAGTGACAGAGGTTTATCAATCTGCAAAAACTGCATCTAAAATTGTGAAACAATTTAAGAAAAAATTTCCTCAAATTAAACTTGTAAGACTTTGAATAAACCACCAAAGCTCATTTAATATGGACTGAGGCAAAATGGAAAAATGCTCTTTGAACTGGTACTGTACTGGCTTGTCTGCAGTCCAGATCTTTGACCAGTAGAAAACATTTGGTAAACAATAAAATAAAACAAAAAAAAATCCAGGCAAGGGCAACCCACAACTGTTGGAAAGACAAGAATGGGACACCCCGCTCCCAAAACTCCAGCAACTTGTCTCCTTACTTCCCAAACATTTAGGGTAAATCCCATTTCTACCCCTTAGGTCTTACCTTAGCCCTACCCCTTTGCGCAGTGTTAATTTTGGCAGCTGTTTTTAATCTTAGTCTCAGTCTTAGTCTTTAGATGAAATGTGTTTAGTTTTGGTTACATTTCAGTCATTTCTACCTTTTTAGCTGTAGTCTAGTTTTAATCAACAAAAACTCAAAAACATTTTAGTCTAGTTTTAGTCCATAAAAGTCCTCACATTTTAGTCTTTACTTTTAGTCCAAGCATTTATTCTCTTGCCTAAATTTGGTACCAAATCATGGTGGTGTGTTCTCTGCATTTTGCTAAACCTGGGGTCCCTGCTTCTACAGCTGAGAGGCAGAATAGATGCAGATGCATTGTTCTTTGACAGATTTACCCACAGTGGAAAAATATCACGGATTTTTGATGTACAACGAAAACTACATTACATTTTAGTCACCTTAATGAAAAGTAAACGTACTTTTTATCGGTTTCAGTCATCACAGATCTGTTTTTGTATCCTTTGTCTAGTTTTTTGGAGAAGGGTTAAGGGGTAGAAGTAGGATTCACCCTTAGACTGTTGTATGCTACACAATTGAAAACATGGCCCCGTCCCTACTTTTTTGTTAAATGTTGCTGCCATCAAATTCAAAATAAGCTTGCATTTTTCATGAAATAGTAAAATGTCTCAGTTTCAACATCTGACATGTAGTTTACGTTCTGTTGTGAAAAATATGGGTTCAGGAGATTTGCAGGTCATCCCACAGGGTTCTATTAAGATTTTACAAAGCATCCCATCTTTAAAGAGCTGGGGTTGTAAAGGTGTAAAGTGTAAGCTACCCTAATTAGCTGGTAGTAATGCAAACATGAATTTCTCAAAAAGCTTTGTGTAGGTTGGGTGGTGTTACCTGTCTGCAACTGGCTTGGCAATGTTCTCAAATATATCTTCTTGTTTGGCTGTTTGGTCAAAAACCTTCTGGAACCTAAAGAGCAGGAAAAACAACAAAGACAGCATCAGCATGGTTTTAACATCTTCCTTTTAACTGATTTACCACCATGAAACACAGTGAAAATGTTAGGTTGGTAGTATTTTTCCTGCATTAAAGGCTCAGCACAGCTCCCCACAGCCTTACTGAATCAGCTAAAAAGTAGTCTATATATTTGCCTGAGTGGATCAGGAGGGGTTTAGTCATTCTGTTTTCTAAAACAGTCTCAAGCCACCATGTTTTATCCCACAGAAAGATGAGAGTGATGTGAGAGGAATCCGCCCAGAAAGACTGTTAAATGTGGACATTTTATTTCTATAAGGGCACCAGGGAACCTCCACAGGCTATTTTAGGGGGTTGTGGTTTTCAGTGTCCACTGCTGTCTGACTCCCTAACTGTGAATTTAAGGCTTGGAAGCGTGGCATGTGCCCTGCCCAGAGGGTATATAAGGCTGCAGCTTCACCACCAGCCTTAAACAGATGTTCTGGCTCTGCAACACCACAACTGGTAGATGAATTATTCATGGGAAAAAAGTTCTTATGCAACCTTGAGAGCCTAAAAATATATTTTGGAGAACATACCCTCACCCTACCATACCTACCATTTATGTAGCATAGGATCTATAATTCAATTGGCATCTTTTATTTTACATCCACTTAGGTCTGTAGCTAAATACTATGATCGGGGGATGACGACAACACTTATTGCAATAATGTTTCCAGTTTGCTTTACATTATTTTTCTATAAACAGTAGTTAGACTGTAAACACTGTGATGATGCAATGTTTGTCATTTCTGTACAACTTTGTTCTGATTAAAGCTTTTGAAAAAGCATGAATAAATACAAAGAAAAATGTCATGATCTTTGAATTTGTTGTGACAGTCAATCATAACTGAGCAGAAAATAAATAAATCAATCAATTGTGTTTGGAGAAGATTTTTGGTCCAATTCTCCTGCTCTGAGTTCTTTATTGGTGGACAGCCAAGCTTGTTTCTGTAGATAAATGATTACATCAGATTAATTGGAACAATCAGAAATAGGCAGTAATCTAATTTGTTATGTTTACATGCACTTAAGTGAGATGTTACTGAAAAAAGTGGAAAATCACAGTGAGACACGCACAACTTTAAATGGGTGCTGGAACCAATCATGAAAAAAAGCAAGACTTCAGGATCATTCAAGCATTTTTATAACAGTGAGTGACATTACACTTGCTACCAACATGCTGCAGGTCTAAGGAATAGCATGTTAGTTACAGATCTCAGTTCTCGTTAATAAATGCTTTAACGAGAGCTTCCTTGGGTGTTGACCTCTTTGCCTTGTCACATGGAAAAAAAACCGTGGCTTGATTCTATAAAATGTTGGATTTCTTATCATGAGCACGTTTTCATAAAACAGTTAAAATGATGCTGGCTTTTATCTTCAGCCTCTTCACCTTTTGGTACGCTGATGCAGCTGAGGTCATGTAGGTCTTGACTCATTAGATGCACTGCTAACATTAGCAGCACTAGCTCTCAGTGTGGGTAGTGTGCAGTTACTGTCAATTTGTCTCTTAACTTTGGAGTAAACTAGTCCAAGAGATTCTCTGAAGGAGAAACTCTTCTATGCGTCTTGTAATCCTGATAACAAATCAACTGGGCATAAAGCAAGGTGTGATTATTAGATTTTCATCATCTGTTTGCCTTTAACCGATGAGCATATACTTGATGCTAATGACACAAATGCTTCAGTTATCAGGTAACTCTGGTAAATCAGATATCTAGTCAAAGTTATTTTCCTAGAAACATTATCAAAAACTTGATATTTTGCCAAGATTGGCTATGGAGTTATGATTTATTCATTAGGTGTTATTTGAATTTGCTATTTTGAACTTGGTCTAAGTTTTAAGATTGATATGCCTTGTAGTTTAAGTCACACATTAGTCATTTTCAGTTTTAGTCTTGTTTTTAGTTGAGAAAAACTAAAGTATATTTTAAGAAAGTAATTTCATTTTAGTCTTTACTTGTAGTCAAAACAATTTTCTTTGAACTAATTTTATAAGCCATATTGTCAAATATCAATGTAAAGCACTCATTATTGCACTTTCAACATTTTAGTTACTTAACTTCAGTTAACATAGTCCTAATATTTATTGTATTTTCATTGCATAATATACTGTGTTTTTAATGTTTAGTTTATTCATATTAGCTTTTTTATACAGTGTATTGTCTAGTGATGGGAATGTCAGCTCTTTAGTGATCCAGCTCATTTGGTTCGGTTCAGCAAAAGAGTGTGCTCTTTTGGCTCCCAAATAGCAGTTTGGCTTCATTTAATCTGCCAGTTTTAGCAATATTATTACATATGATTGATATTTGGGTAGGTATTTTACTCCAACTATGTTCAATTTTTTAAATTGATGAAAACTCCCTAATACACCTTGTGGGTCAGATAAAATCACTCACTGGCTGGGATGTATGGCACACCTGACAGAAAACATGAGTCCTTAACGCATGGTGTGCCTGTGGTAGAGGATAAAATATCATCTCTACTAATCGATCAAATAACACACAAACACACACAATCAATACACAAATGACAACACTACAACTGTTAATAATAATAATAATAATAGTTATAAAAATATAAAGCAGCTCTCTAATGGAATCCGGCTTTTATTGTTCACATAAAAGAGCCAACTCTTTGGACCGGCTTGTTCATGAATGACCCATCACTAGTATTGTCCTCTGCAACACTTTTGTGTTTTTTTAAAGTAAATAAATGTGACTGAATAAAGTTGGCTGATTTGGCTGTAAAAAATGAAGCTTTTGCAAAGGAAAAATACAGCCAAATGACACTTACCTAAACTTGTAGTTCTCCCTTTTGTTGTTGACAAAACCATCAGCCAGATCTCTTGGTACCACAAATTCCAGAGACGCACCTGTCTGGTCCTCATTGTCCACAGAGTACACCTGAGGGAGCCAGAGACAACAGCAGAGTCAGTCTGATAGTAGAACATGGCTTATAGGCTGATGTTTAACATAACAGGAGAATATTTCAGGAGTAGCCACATGGACATTCATGTGCGCTGTTGAAAGAAATGTCCTGTGACCTGTGACAACACATCATGTGAGGTTTAAAGTATATGCTTGCCCACTTGTGCTTTGGTTTTTGCAAGCACCAAAATTGAAATATGGAGTTTATGAAGCATAGATCCTGTAGACTGCACTAGAAAAGTACAGCCATGACCATTGGACAGTGTGCACAAGCGCTGTAAAATCACCTCAGCTCAACAAACGCCTCAGGGGAGTGGAGAAAAACTGCAGAACATTAAACCAATGTAGACTGAGCATTGGCAGTTGAGGACATTTAAAAAGAGGTTTGCTGGTTCAGTGCCAGCAGCTCCCCATCCCCTTTGTATTTTAGCTTCAACATATGTTCTGGCATATGTTTCCAATGGATACTGATGCAATTACATGTCCCCAGGGTATAAGGAAAAGAGATAAGACCTTAATGATTGGATTGTTTTTCACCATCAACCAGCCTGCAGCATCATCTCCTCAACACCACTGCTCTGTTCTCCTCACATGCAGAGCCTCAGACAGCTCAAAGAGGGTACCTGTCTGTGCTCGTTTCATTTAGCTGGGTGTTCACTGCTTAAGCTAATGTGCCAGAGAAACCTGCAGAGTAACATTATTAGTTTTGGTGCAAGCAGATAAACTGTGCTTTCAAGAGAAGGCAGAGCTGCAAGGGGTGGTGTATTCACCGTAAATGACACTTTGCTCAAGAAACCTCAAATAGCTTATTTGACATCTGAAGTTGGAACGTAGGGCTGGGAAATAAAGATATATCTATATCTATATCTATAGATAGATAGATAGATAGATAGATAGATAGATTCCATGTTTTTTAATGTGTTCTGAATGTTAAAATAAAAATACTTTAAATTTAGATATTGTAAATCAGTGAGTAACTGTTTGATAATTTCATTATTGGTTAAAATAATCATAATTTTTTTGGCCATAATTTAAGCAGCCCTCATTTCAAGCATGCACAGAGGTTTTCTTTTGCAGTGTTGGTCATTTTTATCACATCATAAGCAGTCACCAAAAAGTATTCCCTCCCTTTCAACCACCCAGTTTTTAATTAATGGGGCAATATAAAAACAATCCTAATAACAAGCTTAAACAAGCTTTGCATCTAAAGTTTGACTTTTATTTAACAGTTTCTTTCAACCTTATGTCTCACTCAACCTGTTATTTGCCATCTCATGGAAGCCCATAAATTCCTGCCATTTAAACAATAAAGAAAATATTAAAGATGGGTAATTATTTAAAAACAAAATCTAAAATCAAGAAAATCAGAATTATGATATAAACAGGTAAATAGGAAAGTCAAAATGTTGAGCTAGAAAGTCAGAATTATGATATAAATAACAAATGTGGGATAAAAATCAAAATTATGAGATACAATAAGTCATTATACTGAGAAGTCAAAACTAACTAATAATTTTTATTTCATAGTTGTATCTCATAACCATGACTTCCTGTTGTAATGGCAAAAAACACATACTTACCTCAAATGTCCAAACACAAACTAATCTAACATCAGGAGAAAAATCACAGAAAAACAGGGAACCACTGAAGCCGGCACAGACATGGACATCAACAGCATCAGCAAACTAACAAAGACACAGAGTGACACAGAAACTGAACAGACTTACAGACAGGGAGACAGGTGTGACAAACGAGACACAGGTGAAACAGGTGAGTGCAATCAAAGTGGAGGGAAACTACAGCAAGGCAGGTAGAAAACTGGAATCATGCACAAAGGAAGACAACTACACCACTTTCAAATACAGCAGCTTTAAATACTTATTTGCTGCTTTGTAATGACATTTTAGCAGCTGCTCTCTTAATCCAATGCATCTGTCAGAAACCTTCCTCATTATGCCTTTATCTGCATGAACCCACCTGTGCTCTGAATTAGCCATAGATCTCTTCTATGTTAACATGGAACTTGGCCTGTTAAGATGTTGTTGATTGAAATAGCTTTGATTTCAGTAAATATGACCTCCTAATGCTGTAAATTCAGTGAATGACCATTTTCAGTTCTGTACAACCTATAAAAACTTCTAAAACTCTATTGTGCATAATAATGTGGAACAGTGCATTTTGAGGTTTTTATTTTTTATAAAATAATGGTTATCATTATGAAGTTTGTTTGAAAACATTTGAATTATCCTCTAACGGCTGATGACTTGAAAAATATTCTGTCATCTGCATTGATATTTAGGATAATAAGAGAAAAATGTCATTTGCATAATAATGTGGAAAGCAGGAAACATGGAAAACTTCAAAACACACAAGAACACAGATAATGAAGCTAGATAACAGATATGTACAAATAACACAAAAAAGGGGAGCAATGAACATGGCAACAAAACAGAAGATGAATAAAACACTGAAAAGCACTACAACAAACCTCCGGATTATAACACTATTTCATTTTTTGACTTTTTATCTCGTAATTTCAACTTTTTATCTCAAAATCTGATTTACTATAATCTTAATCTATAATTTTGACATTCTATCTTACCATTGTGACTTTTCATTTCATAATTCCAACTTTCTATCTCATCATTATGACTTACTTTCTCATAATTTTGACCCAAAAATTTCTTTTTAACAATTACCTTCCTTTGATCTATTTTTTATTCTTTTCATTGGCTTTCATATTATCTGCATTCGCGCTGGAGTGTTAACGATAACATTTGTTCAACAACGGCAAAGATGTGTTGGCCTCTTTACCTGATGGCATCTCTAGCTTGAAATATTACTTAGGTGTCTGCAGTGGTGGGTAGAGTACACAGTTACAGTACCCAAGTAAAAGTACTGTTACTTAAAAATAATAATTACTCAAGTAGAAGTAAAAGTACTCATAAAAATAAGTACTTGAGTAAGACTAAATAAGTACCTTATTAAAAGACTACTCAAAAGGTGAGTAACTTCATGAGTAACTTCATTTTGTGCAATTTATTAAAACGGATTGCATTACGACATATTATTCAGTGGTAGTAACGTAAACTGTACATGCCATATATGAAGTAGCATAACTTGCCAGAAGTAAAAGAAAGAAAAAAATTTAACTTAATACATAAATCAGCAGTGAAATTGTTTTTTAATCACAATTATGGGATGAAAAGTTCAATATAATGAGTACAAAAATGCTCTTTCTCTCGTAATACTTATCTTATTTGTACATGATCATTTAATCTCACATTATATTCATTTTATCATGTGTTAGGGTTAGGGCATTTTTGGCTCATATTTATGAAAGTCTTATGAACTGGCCTCCTTTCTGACTTTTGCCCTTTCTAATTTAATTTTTACTTTTTAGCTCCAATTTATGAATTTTTATCCTGATTATCACAATAAATTTGGCCCTCTAGCCCCACGTTATAACCATGTTAGGTATAATCACTGATATCAGAGATATGCCACACACACATGATAATACTATCACCTATGACATAACATTAAATAATGCCGTGTAAAATCACATTTGTGGCAGAGTTGCAGAGGTGGTTGGACACCTGACATCATTTATCACTGACACAACTGTGTCTTTGCAGTCTGCAAGTTAAAACAGAGATGTGAACTTACACCTTTAGCAAACTAGCAGTGCAGTCGTTAGCTTATTTAGCTTTCTCACCATAACGTGCTTTCTTAGATTTGACGTGCTAGTTTTGAAGCTTGAGATTTCCACCGTTTTAGGTAGCCACAGTAGGCAGCGCATTATGTGGCTGTTGTTCCTCGTCGTTTGAAAGGTAAAGAGTCTTAATGTTTGGCCAGGGATAAACACGTTTCTCTGAAGGAGACGCAGGTATTACATCTTCAGCCATTATCTCCAACTGTTGATTGTTAAGGAGGAGTGGTCACTCCTCCGTTTACTCAGTGGTGCTGAGGAGTTTACCTCACGCTGCTGTGAGAGCTCAGCTGAGCGTTAAAAAATACTTAATGAAAATAAATTATATACGTATATAGAAGTAAAAGTTGCGACCAGTGCATGCCCAAAGTTACGGAGTATAAGTATCGTTTTTTAATCACAAATGTAACGGAGCAGGAGTAAAAACAAGTACTCTGCTTATACTCTTAAAAGTAGGATTGAAAAAAAAAGAAACACTCCAGTACATGTAACGGAGTAACACGTTACTACCCACCTCTGGATGTCCGATCCCAGCCAGTTTATCAGGAAACTGATGTTCATTCAAATGCATCTCCATAAAGTAAGGATGCTAAATATTATTGCAGTAGATGTGTCATTGCATAACACAGGCATTAACGAGTGCACACCTTTCAGATGTGCCAGTGGCTTTAGTGTTAGGTATTATCACGGTCAGTATTTTCACTGACTTAT
The DNA here is from genome assembly GCF_018320785.1 of Cheilinus undulatus. NCBI lineage: Eukaryota > Metazoa > Chordata > Actinopteri > Labriformes > Labridae > Cheilinus > Cheilinus undulatus. Next base: position 40,052,719 of record NC_054882.1, read on the forward strand.
TGGACAGAAGAGTCCCATCTTTAACATCATTAGCTGCAGGGCTGCAGCTCTCTGCTAACATGACACGTGTTTGTACTGAACTGAGATTATAAATGTGTTTGGAATGCAGCTAAACCCGCTTGCTTCGTATCATATTCTTACACATATATATTGTCATCACTAGCTTAAAAACATCCTGTTTCACTAGCATTAGTTTAAGAAGTTGTATTTCGACGTTGTGTCACACTTACCGCCGGTGTTTTCCTGGTAGGTTTAATGCGACCAAATATTTGTATCGTCCGTTTAACCATTTCTATTTTACTGATCAGAAAAAACTCTTCAGCTTAGTTTGTTTTCTTTCCACGTGTAGCATAACTAGCAGGTTAGCTCAGGGCTAAACTCAATGTCGGTGCAGTGAGGTTTGTTGCAGTTCGTCGCCAAGCAACGGTGGTCCCCGCCACTGACAGAGATCTTCTATTCTCGAGAAGATGATTCATCGTAGTATAAGACAATCTTTCATTAATGAATCCCTTTCCTCCTCTCAATTCCCCACATGCTGGCTGGAATGAGTCAGAGCTAATTTCCTGATGATCAGAGACTTGTGTGTGTAGGAGGGATAATGTGAATAACACTAAGCACATTGTCAGATGTAGAAAATAAAGCAGGGATTCAAAGCTGTTTTATTTTCTTCCTGTGTTTAGTAATCTCCCCTCAGCAAAATAAGGTCATAGCAGGTTCAATGACTCATACAGTAGGCATATTGACTAAAATGTATTTAGCACTGCAGACACTCCACAACTCAACTGGCCATTGGCTATATGCAAATAGAGCACACATAACAAGAGATTGGACACATAAGGGAGACTCTGATGACTGCAACACCTTTGTATTTACCTTTGAAAGATAGTCTATTTGGACTTCCATTTACCATTTTCTAGTATTACATAGACATTTGCCTGCTTCATGTTTATTCCATTTCAATCAGGAGTGGGCAACTGGTGGCTAATGGGCCAACTGCGGTCTTTACTCTTGGTGGCCCACCAATTAATTTCAGATTTTAAAGTGAAAACATGAAAATAGAAAAATCCACCACGAGGGATTTTAAAGGGGACATATTATACAAACATTGCCTTTTCAGGTTTTTCTAACAAAAAGGTGTAACCCTGGCCTGTCCACAATTCCCTTAAGTACCAGAAAAATCCCCCCCATCTTAACCTTTCAGAAAATGTGTGCTGAAACAAGCCGTTCTTAGATTTCCCCCTCATGACCTCATGCGGGGAGTTAGCACCACCCCCAGGTGCAGTTGGCCCGCCCCCCTTGGAAGAAAGAACTGCCCTCCTCTCCTGATCTTCCTCTCAGCCACTAAGATGCTGAATAGCTCAGTGGGTTACCCTTAAGACTTTTGGCTGAGAGAATGATGGTTCAAATCCCAGTCAGGTTTTTAACTCTTGATAAAAGCATCTGTAACATCAGGAGTGCCACATCCATTTCCTGAGAGGGGTGTGGTCAGGGGCGGAGTCAGGCAGCTCAGTAACATTTAAAGCCACAGACACAGAAACAGCTCGTTCTGAGCAGGGCTGAAATAGAGGGTTTTTTAGATATACAAAAATCCAATACTGGAGTGTTTTTTTTCAGCAACAAACTTCACAGACATGTTTTGGGGATCTCTGAGACCAATATAAACTTGTCTCAAAAGGGTAAAATGTGTGCCCTTTAAACTAAATGCCATAACAACACAATTTACAAGATCAAATACAATACAACGTGAAAACCCAGTCTCTCACCAGCTTCTTTATTAGGTACACCTGTTCAATTGCTTGTTAACACAAACATCTCATCAACCAATCACATGGCCACAACTCAATGCCTTTAGTCATGTAAAGAAAGGGCATTTAAGTGACTTCAAGTCACTTTAAGTGTCCACAAAAGGGAAAATATCCAGTGAGCGGTAGGGCTGGGCAATTAATCAAAAATTTGATTAAATCGCAATATGGCCTGCTGCAATTTTAAAATTGCAGAAGTTGCAATATTTTTTAACCTGAAATTTGAGTCAAAAGACCCTTTTCAAACTTTTTTGCAGCAGCAGAGATGTTATGCATACCGTATCACGCAATCATTCCATTTTTTAGAATAGTCTACAAAAATCCTACTGTCATCATTTTTGTACATTTTCCTGATTAAATATGAGGAGTTATCATTCCCCTCAATACAATACTTCATATCACATTTGCAATACAAGTCAAAATCATCACAATTAGATTTTTTTTTTCAAAATTGTTCAGCCCTGGTTTTATCTAATATTGTGTTGGTTATAATATAGAATGATTTATTTCTTGTGTTTGCTGGAAAATACACAAGATGAGGAACTTAAGGAATGATTACATATCAAATCACAATTGCAATATTGTGGAAAGAAATTACAATTAGATTATTTTCCCAAATCGTTCAGTCCTAGTGAGCCCTAGTGAGCAGTGTGGACAAAAATGCCTTGTTGATGTCAGAGGTCAAAGGAGAATTGTCAGAGTGGTTCAAGATGATAAAAAGGCAACAGTAACTCCAATAACCACTCATTACAGGAAGGTATGTCTGAATGCACAGCACGTCGAACCTTGAAGCAGATGGGCATTGCAGCAGAAGAACACAACAGGTGACATTCCTGTCAGCTAAGAACAGGAAACTGAGACTCCAGTTCTCACAGGCTCACCAGAACTAGACAGTTACAGATTAAAACACGTTGCCTGGTCTGATCAGTCTCAATTTCAGCTGCAACATCCAGATGGTAGGGTCAGAATTTTGGTGCATGAAAGCATGGATCTATCCTGCCTTGTACCATGGTGTGGGGGATATTTTCTTGGGAACTTTGGGCCCTTTAGTACCAATAGAGCATCGTTTAAACACCATAACCTTCCTGAGTATTGTTGCTGACCATATCCATCCATTTATGACCACAGTGTACCAGCGTGAGCTGCTACTGGAGGCTTCTGTTCGGTTGCTGTATCTCACTGCTGCTTACTTGTGATGGATCATGAATATTCACCACTATCAGCTGTACATCCTGCTGCCCAAAGCTCAGTTCATATCCACTGATCCATCCTGAGCTAGGAGCAGGGAATCACCTCCATGATATTCCCTGTTACACTTCATTTCATCTTTTGTTGTCATTTTCAGTGAGAGCCCCCTTGTGGTGAAAATGATGCATTTAAAGGTTACATACATATTATTAAAACAACAAGGAAACAACACAGTCAAAAGAAGAATTAATCTTTTTACCAATGTTTCTCTGATCAACCAAAGGTTCAAATTTCGTTTTGGGGAAGTTAAAAATGGAGAAAGAAGAGTGTAAAATTAACATGGTTCAACAGCTGTATAAACGTGTGTGTGTGTGGTTGTTTTTTTCTTAATAACATGGGCTAAAGAGGGCATAAATATATATCCTTGTGGAAGGCAATAAAATCCTTTAAGGTACGAGGCAGCACACTCTTACAGACATAAACACATCACTCTGTAACCAGTGTTTAGCTCTATGGGTGTTCTTTTATTCACAAGGTTAAAGTTGACTTTGTCACCTTATTTTACCTGCATAGCATGAAGCCTTTTCACAGGCACAGATCTACCAGGGGGAAAAACAAACTGCTCTCTGTCATTGAAACTCATGAAGAGCATAATTTCACTTATCAGCTGATTTACACAGAGCCATATGTCTTGTGTTTAGAGGCTTGTGCTTGTGGCTTTGACCCTGTCTCCAGTTTCAGTGTATGCGTGTCATGCTGTTTCTGGTATTTCACCTGAACCCTGTATGCCCCCCCAAATATAGCCTACCAGGAGGCCTCCCCCGAGGCTGCACAGCAGCCAGCGTATCAGGAAGTCTGTGTGGTTTCATGGTGGCATTCAGCAGAATGTATCATGTTTGTTTCAGTGCATTCCTCCGTGCCACAGAAAATACGACTTGTGTGGTTCCCTGTTTTTAACAGAGCTGCATGTGTGTGTTTGCTTGTTGTGCATAACAGTACAATATAGACTGCAGAGTTCAGTGGGCATTTTGGTTTAAATGTGTAGATAATAATATACCAAGTTTGCTATAAAAATGTGTGGCAGTATACAAGTGTGGTCGCCTCTGCAGTATAACTTTCAGACTGCTTTCTGTGTCTCTATGCTATGGACCTGGAATAAAAAACTGAGAGGAAGTAAGCTATTTATAAAGACTGAAAGTAGCGAGAAGAAAAAAACTGGTACCACTTTGCAGTAAGGTAAAATACTGGCAAAGCTATTAGGTAACACACGAGTAAGTAGAACTCAGTTACAAGAAGTAACTCATGATCTACCTGAGAAAAAATGGGCAAACTTGCAGCTAGGTCCTTATTTATTCTCTACTAACTACACAAAATCTGAGTACCTTATCTAACACAGTGGTTCTCAACGTTGGAGTCATGAGACACTGAGAGGGGGTCTCAAGATGCCTTAAAAAACACTCTGAATATTTTTTTATCTACACTGTTGCCACTTCGCAATTTCACAATTTAATATGCCCATTCTTGCCAGTTTAACCCATTTCTGCCTATTTCTGCTGCTTACCCTTTGTTGCCAGGTCATATCAATTACTCATCCCATTTCACCAAATTTTCACCTCTTTTTGCTACTTTAATACCATTTCAGCCACTTTTTTAATCCCCTTTTACCACTTAATATACCCATTTTTGCTACTTTGACCTATTTTTAGCACTTCTAACCCATTTCTGCTACTTTTAAACTACAGTTTTAACCACCTCTCCCAACATTTTTTGCCATTATTAAACCATTTTAGCTATTTTTAATGTATTTTGATTGTGTTTTCCACAAAAGGATTAACATGTCCGTCGGATAGTTGATCCTAAGATTCAGGAAGAGCAATGTGGTTTTCGTCCTGGCCGTGGAACAGTGGACCAACTCTACACTCTCGGTAGGGTCCTATAGGGTGCATGGGAGTTTGCCCAACCAGCCTACATGTGTTTTGTGGATCTGGAGAAGGCATTTGACCGTGTCCCACGAGGAATCCTGTGGAGGGTGCTCTGGGAGTATGGGGTGCTGGACCCCCTGATAAGGGCAGTTCGGTCCCTGTACGACCGGTGCCAGATCTTGGTCCGCATTGCCGGAAGTAAGTCGGACTCATTCCCAGTGCGTGTTGGACTCCGCCAGGGCTGCCCTTTGTCACCGATTCTGTTTGTAACTTTTATGGACAAAATTTCTAGGCGCAGCCAGGGCGTTGAGGGCGTCCGGTTTGGTGGCCTCAGGATTAGGTCTCTGCTTTTCGCGGATGATGTGGTCCTGTTGGCTTCATCAGACCAGGACTTCCAGCTCTCTCAGGAACGGTTCGCAACCGAGTGTGAAGCGGTTGGGATGAGAATCAGCACCTCCAAATCTGAGACCATGGTCCTCAGTCGGAAAAGGGTGGAATGCCCTCTCCAGGTTGGGAATAAGATCCTGCCCCAAGTGGAGGAGTTCAAGTATCTCTGGGTCTTGTTCATGAGTGAGGGAAGAATGGAGCGGGAGATTGACAGGTGGATCGGTGCGGCGTCAGCAGTGATGTGGTCTCTGCATCGGTCTGTCATGGTAAAAAAAAGAGCTGAGTCGAAAGGCGAAGCTCTCTATTTACCGGTCGATCTACGTTCCCACCCTCACCTATGGTCATGAGCTGTGGGTAGTGACCGAAAGAACGAGATCGCGGATACAGGCAGCTGAAATGAGTTTCCTCTGCAGGGTGTCTGGGCTCTCCCTTAGAGATAGGGTGAGAAGCTCGGCCATCCGGGAGAGACTCGGAGTAGAGCCGCTGCTCCTCTGTGTTGAGAGGAGCCAGATGAGGTGGCTCGGGCATCTGGTCCGGATGCCTCCTGGACACCTCTCTGGTGTTCCGGGCAAGTCCCACTGGGAGGAGGCCCCTGGGGAAGACCCAGGACACGCTGGAGAGACTTATGTTGCTCGGCTGGCCTGGGAACGCCTCGGGATCCCCTGGGAAGAAGCCAGAGAGAAGGAAGTCTGGGCTTCCCTGCTTAGGCTGCTTCCCCCGTGACCTGATCTCAGATAAGCGGAAGAGGATGATGGATGGATTGATGGATGGATTAACATGTTTATCAGGGCCACTAACCACACAAATGAATTGAAAATATATTTGTTTCTTTGATAAGAGTGGTTATGATTCAGGTTAAACATAAAATACCACAGCTTAACTTTACAGTGGACCATGTTTTGCTGGCATGATTTGGGCAGCCTTGTCTCCACGTGACTGTTCTTAAATGTTCATGGCTGTGTTCAACCACCTTCAGGTACAGTGGGGGTCCCCGGTCTCTGACACCTTTTTTAGGGGATCTCGGGCTGAAAAGGTTGAGAACCCCTGATCTAACAGTCATTTCAATCAAACAATCATCAGGTACCCAAATGGATTTAAGGAGGAGTTAGAGCCTGTGTAAACAGTCAATGTTTCCCCCTGCACCTGCAAAAGGTGTGTCAAATCCCGCCCTAATCTTCTACAGATTCTGATAACCCTTTCATTAATTTAATCAATTGCAATATTAATATTTTCATCAAAGCACCACCCTGATTACGTTTCCTCTCTCAGTGAAGGAAATCCTGAGAACATAACCACATCCTTGTCATGAGCAACGGTGCAACACATGGGTAAATAAACAGCTGGGAGCCTCAGTCTGATTTAACTCCTGCTTATGGTTTAGTAATAGCAAAGACAAAGTTTTTTTCCGATACTATTTACATATCATTTATTCCTAAGACATACAGAGGTGAAATTTGTCCTAATCTCTGGAAAGTTTGTGCATCAAAAACCGCATCCAACTTCCATCAGCTCTTGCAGACAGTAGGCTCATCTTTATGGATTTCCATCCTAATCATTGGATTCTTAATGCAATAAGGCCAATTTCCAGGGAAAGGGGTATTTTTTCCCCAAAAACCTGTGTATGAGCGCTGCATCTCTGCGCACCTTCATGTATGTGTGGAGATAGGCCAACAACACAACAAGGAGAGCTTTAAAGCTGTGCCTTTTTTACTTTTTTGAAAGGTTTTAGTGCCACACTTTTTGTTGGAACAGTAAAGAAGCATCATCTATTCAAACACGTTTACGCTGCTGATGAGAAAACAGCAATTCAACCATGATTTCTTAGTGACTGATTCTAAAAGCAACGTGTTTGTTATCGTGTTTATCATGAGCAGGGAGAATACTTTAAAGAGAGTTTACTCTGATCAAGGATCATGGAGCAGGTGTATCACCTCATACAAACACATTTCCTTGTCGGTGTGCTCCAACAAAATCCAGGTGTTTTCCTGCTCTGTCACTCACTCTTACAAAGTTGTAGCAAAAGGTATGAATTCATCTCGGGTGTGAAGTCATTCCCATCTCTGACTTCCGAGGTAAATGGAACAAAGCAGAAGTCCCCAAAGGATGACCTATAGTGCAACATTTTGGGATTTTAAAGAAAATCTGTACATGTGTATGATTTTTTTAAGGCACCAGTTTCAAATCAGCGCACCTGAGAAGTCTTCTGAGAGGTAACAAGGACAACTGAAGAAACAGTGTAGTGTGCAAATTGACACAGTCACACACACTGCCACTTATTGCAGTAAGATATTAAGTGCCTATTAAGTTATGTCAGATTATTTTTGGGGCATTTGCCTTTTTTGATACAATGGCTGAGGAGAGACAGGAAACTATGGAGAGAGACTGTGGTAAGACATGCACCACACATTCGACGAAACCAGGAATTGTTCCCGCCTCCAGTATGTGGAAGACTAGAGCCTGTGCTTATTGGCAGCTGCTCTACCCACTGAGGTACACTGGCAGCCTCCAAAATTATTTTAGCCCAATTTTTCCTTAAACCTGCTAGATTATGCAGAGCAACTATGCCCATCTATAGCACTTCATAGCCTAGTGTCCTTGCTGGTGGTACCCCATTCCCCCACCCCCCAGCACACTTTCCTTACACCAGTGGTTCTCAACCTTTTCAGCCTGCGACCCCCAAAATAAAGGTGCCGGAAGGTGGTTGAACAAAGTGGGGACCCATGAAGGTCAGCAAAGTCATGGTCCATTGTAAAGTTAAGCTGTGGTATCCATATTTTATATTTAACCTGAATAATAACGACTCTTATCAAAGAAACAAATATTTTTTATTTATTCATGTGTATTAAATAGCCTTCTTAAAAATGTCAATTCCTAAAAAAAAAAGATTAAAAAAAAAAAAAAAAAGGAAATAATTTAAAAATTGGTAAAAAAAAAAAAAAGGGGGGCAAATCATGGCAAAAAATAATTTGGAAAAAATAGCAGAAATTGATTAAAGGGGCAAAAATGGGCATAAATAGTGGTAAAAGGGAGTTTAAATGTGGCTGAAATGGCTTTAAATATGCAGAAATGGGTGGAAATTTGGTAAAATGGGATGAACATCGATATAAACTGGCAAAAACAGTGTTAATTGAGAAAGAAAAAACAGGCAGTTTTTTGAAACTGGTTAAACTACAAAAGTTGTGCATATCAAATGGTGAAATGTGGTTAAAATGGGAAAAATTGGGTGTAAAAAGGGGTTAATAGTTGCACTAATTTGTCAACAGAAGCAACATTAAGCTTAAATGGCAAGAATTGGTTTAGAAGTGGCAAAAACAGGCAGAAAAAAGTGGTGGAAAGAGCTTAAAACTGACAAAATGGGTGTTAAATGGCAAAAAATGTGTGAAAATTGGTGGGAAATAAATGATGAAAGGGGTAAAAAAATTTAACAAAATTTAAAATTTAAAAAACATTAGTTTTTTTAGGGCATCTTGAGACCCCTTCTCAGTGTCTGACGACCCCCAAAGGGGTACCTACCCCAAGGTTTAGAACCACTGCCTTACACAGCCCCACTTCTAAAATACTGAAATATCCCTTTAACAAACATACAATATTTACTGTGCGATGTCTATCCAAACATTATGATGAATGATACCTGGCTAGCTGCTAATGCTAATGGTAGTAACTCCATGTTGCTGAATCCCATCTACTATTTTTCAAAAACATTTCCTTTTTTATTCTGTCCCTCCATGACGCACTGTAAAAGAAGAAGAAAAAACTTCTCCTCCGTCTCATGGTTCAGTTTGCAGCGTTCCTCTTTTGCTTTGTCATTTGGGCGGTTTATGTGTGTGACGTATGTGCTTCTCATTGGTCAAAGTCACTGATATCACATGCAGTTTTGGAGGCAAAGTTGTAGTACACCTCAACTGTTGGACTATAATTGGGCCTTACGTGTGTAGAATGACCTCAGCTTTATTCATTTCCTGGTTAGACTAAAAGGCTAAACCCTCTTAAATTCAAAATGAAACATAACAATAAAAGTTCACTCACACAGAGCCTAGTGTTTAGCTGAGGATAGTGTAAGGATATTAACTGTGTAGGATGTGTTTCACATGCTTTAACATGCAGGTGTGCACTTCTTGAAAGAGTCTGTGAGGTTGGGATATTTTCTATTATGCAATAGGAAGGGCCATTGCATGCTTCAGTGTGCAGTTTGATACCAGTCAGCCGCCAGGCAGACACTCTTTGCCATGCATGGTTGAACAAAAGCTTTTCTGGAAGAACCCTGAAGCAGTAAGAGTACTTTAAAGAGCAAACTTTTTCACAGGGTTTTCAGGTGTTGTTAAACACCCTTTGGCAGCCATCTTTGAAATTTGTGGCATTTGAAAACGTCTTAAGGCCTCATTTTTTTTTTGTTATAACCATGTTAAAAGCACGTCAGAACTGCATCCTTGTCAGGTGCATGTTGAGAAAAATAAAATGCAGGTACATTTTTTTAAACAGAGATAAGAAATAGCCCCATGAAATTAAAGATTTTGAAAGTGGTTTAAGTTTTATTCAGATTTTTCAAGTTAGAATTGGCTACAGCTTAATAGAAAAGTTTGCAATGATAGCAAAAAGTCCTTGCCACATTAATAAAATATAAAAGAAAAGGGTTTTTTTTTTTGTTTAATGAAAAGATTACTAATCTCCCATCAGCCCATTTCCTTCTGTGCATCAGGAGCTGGGCCTCAGTTGCAGCAGTCTACACATTAGAACCTTGTTCTTCTTCATAGCAACATTTAACAGCTTCTCTTAGGTCCAATGACACCTAATCCTTCCAGAAAAGTGTGAGTCTATCCCAGAGTCTCCAAACCTGACATAGTGAGTGTTTCACATATCCATTGGATATATATATTTTGAATATAAATGGGCTGCACACAACGCAGGGGTTAGCGCTGTTGCATCAAAGCAAGAAGGTTCCTGGTTTGGGTCCTGGTCTTTCCTGGTCAGGGCCTTTCTGTGCAGAGTTTACATGTTCACCCCGTGCACGTGTGGGTTCTCTCTGGGTTCTCTGGCTTCCACCCACCACCAAAAACAGGCTCGTCAGGTTGATTGGTGACTTTAAATTGCCCGTATGTGAGCATGCCTGGTTGTCTGTCTCTATATGTCAGCCCTGCAATTGACTGGCAACCAGTCCTGGGTGTACCCATAGACTGTAGAAAGAATTGGACAAACCCTGTGTGACGTCAGCTGTCTGCTTACAAAAGGCGGACTCAAACAGCTCTTGAAGCCAATCCGTGAAATCATGATCTCAACCGAACTTTGGATCAACCTAACGGCTCGCCCACTAAGCTCGACTTCCTGTCAGCTAGCTAGCGTTCTGGTTGACAGAAACGTAGCTTCTGCCTGTTGAGCTATCTGTCGATCAAATGAGACGCAAACCAGTTTATTTCTAGTGTAAAAACCGGCTGTTTAACTGGTGTCCAGACGGGACCTCCGGTGTTACTGCAGTCAGCCTCAAGTGGACACTTGTGGTATTGCAATTTTTTGCACTTCCGCATTGGCTTCATTTTTCAGGACCGGAAGTTGCCGCTTGGGTGTACCCCGCCTCTCACCCAATGACAGCTGGGATAGGCTCCAGCGCCCAGGCTCCCCCCGACCCCCATCAGCTTAAGCGGCATAGAAAATGGATGGATGGGTCCCAGAGCAAAGCAAACAGTATTAACATAGATATTGATTGTAGATACTCTTAGACACTGTTTTAATTGGCATGGTTTCCTGTACAAAAACAAGTAAGAAATGTGACGTCAGGACCAGGAACTGGCATACAAATTACACTGTACTTGGCAGTTGGTCGGAGTAATGTGGAGCAGCACAGACAGCCCAGTGTCAGGTAGTTGGTGCTCAGTACAGACTCATAAACCAGGAAACCAGTGCTGGTGAACAAAATATATGGCAAGCAGTATCGTCTTTTGAAGTACTAGACACTGTTTCATCACACTCACAAACTAAATCACATCATTCTGCAGATATTTAGTGTTAAGGATGCATTCGGGAGCATAGATATTCAGTAAACATGTCCTATGTTGTAAATTTTGAGTTATGCATACAAAATGCCGCCTGTTCTAAAGGTATCCATGACTCTCAGAGAGGAAGCAGCAGCCACGTCCACTTTTTTTCCCAAACACTTCAGTTAAATCTGTTTCCTTGACAGAAGAGTGCACGCAGTAAACACCAACCAAGGGCCGGACTGGGCTTGTTAGCGCTGTGAACTCTTTTTTTAATATCCTGTTTTGGTCCGTGAGTTGTCTTTAGTTTTCGCTGACATAGCTGTGGTTTCACCCCAGAAAGGCAACCAACTGTACTGCGTGAGTCCAACACACGGAAACAGGCTTCAAATCTGGACGCAAGACATTTTCACTTTCAACACAAGCACTCTGGTTTTTATTTTGAAAAGGTTGCATGCAAGCAAACAAAGTGAGCTACTTTCTCTGTCAACGGGAAGTCTTTTAACATTATTTCCTCATAAATCCTCATAAGTCTGACACTTTCATTCTTTTATCTTTCATATTTCCTGTGCTGGGTTCAGAGAGAGATCATGTGATAATAAACAGCAAGTGTCTCAACAATATTGTCACCGTGGATAATGACAACAGCGGCTGACGTGCAAGCATCCGTGCGTGCACACAGACACACTGAGACTCACTAAAACTTATGCATGCTTCATGGAGCCTGAAAGGGCTGAAGTACAGTAAAGACTGATGTTTTGATACAGATAAAGGCTGAGACTACTTGCTTCAACCAAAAACATTTCAAAACTTGTAGAACCTTAAAGGCAAAAACAACTTGAGCTGCAGCAGCAAAGAAAACCAGTTTTTTCAGTCATCTTTGCCAGCATTCAACGCCTTTGTTTCTTCGCACTAGGCTGGCAGTTAATCAAAAAGGTGTGCTCTGTGTTGGAGGATTACAGCCTGACTGGGAGTGTAAGCAGAGCTCTTCTGACACACTCTCAGCTTGGGTTTGTGGTTGTTTGGATGTTTGCTAGATGAATTCAATGCAGGTAGAGTTACACCGTGGATCCAAAGTGCCCTGCATTGAGGTTTCTGTAAAAATGACCCTAAACAGAAAAGAAATAGAGTTAGAAGCAGTCTATCTCAAAAAACATAGATTGTCCTCTGCAGTTTTACTTTTTTTCATAAAATTTATCTGAATATATCGCTGCTGCTAGCTTATACCACCAACGGCAGCCTGACAACCAAACATGAGCAGAACAGCAGAACACAAGAAGTTTGTGGGTGTATTTGTGTCTCTGTGTTTCTGTGAGCAATCATTGCCATGCATGCGTGGGTATGTGTAGTGGTGTAGTGATGAGTGCAGAAGTGGGTGCACCCATAATTAATATACTCTTTATTGGGTATACTCTATTTAGAAGTGGGCATACATTTGGGTTCTCATGTATGCCAAAAAACTACTGATTCAAGTTCTGTACTAAAGCAAAAGTTAAAAAAAGAATACAAGTATTGAAGGTGAAACTCATAGGCAGCTGTATATAAATATATATATATATTTAAATGTATATGCTATTTCATAGCCCTTTAAATTGAATAGAGAAGTAAAATGTAACATATGAAATGGACATCCGCCTCATACATATACACTATATTGCCAAAAGTATTCGCTCACCTGCCTTGACTTGCATATGAACTTAAGTGACATCTCATTCTCAATCCATAGGGTTTAATATGATGTCGGTCCACCCCCTGCAGCTATAACAGCTTCAACTCTTCTGGGAAGGCTTTCCACAAGGTTTAGGAGTTTGTTTATGGGAATTTTTGACCATTCTTCCAGAAGCGCATTTGTGAAGTCACACACTGATGTTGGACGAGAAGGCCTGGCTCTCAGTCTCCGTTCTAATTCATCCCAAAGGTGTTCTATCAAGTTGAGGTCAGGACTCTGTGCAGGCCAGTCAAGATCTCAAGTGGAGATCCACACCAAACTCTCTCATATCCATGTCTTTATGGACCTTGCTTTGTGCATTGGTGCACAGTCATGTTGGAACAGCAAGGGGCCATCCCCAAACTGTTCTCACAAAGTTGGGAGCATGGAATTGTCCAAAATCTCTTGGTATGCTGAAGCATTCAGAGTTCCTTTCACTGGAACTAAGGGGCCAAGCCCAGCTCCTGAAAAAAAAGCCCACACCATAATCCCTCCTCCACCACACTTTACACTTGGCACAATGCAGTCAGACAAGTACCGTTCTCCTGGCAACCGCCAAACCCAGACCTGTCCATCGGATTGCCAGATGGAGAAGCGTGATTCGTTACTCCAGAGAATGCATCTCCACTGCTCTAGAGTCCAGTGGCGGCGTGCTTTACACCACTGCATCCGACACTTTGCATTGCACTTTGTGATGCATGGCTTGAATGCAGCTGCTCGGCCATGGAAACCCATTCCATGAAGCTCTCTACACACTGTTCTTGAGCTAATCTGAAGGCCACATGAAGTTTGGAGGTCTATAGCAATTGACTCAACAGAAAGTTGGCAACCTCTGCGCACTATGCGCTTCAGCATCCTCTGATACTGCTCCATTATTTACGTGGCCTACCACTTCGTGGTTGAGTTGCTGATGTTCCCAATGGCTTCCACTTTGTTATAATACCACTGACAGATGACTGTGGAATATTTGGGAGCGAGGAAATTTCAGCACTGGACTTGTTGCACAGGTGGCATCCTATCACAGTACCACACTGGAATTCACTGAGCTCCTGAAAGCGAACCATTCTTTTACAAATGTTTGTAGAAACAGTCTGCATGCCTAGGTGCTTGATTTTATACACCTGTGGCCATGGAAGTGATTGGAACACCTGATTTCAATTACTTGGATGGGTGAGTGAACACTTTTGGCATTATAGTGTGTGTACTGTAGTCAGATGCTGACTTAATGAATCTTTTCATTGTAACTGAAAGACTGTGAGAAGGCTCCCTCTCCTCATATAGACATTTTGCAGAAATCAACTGTGTGAAATGATGTTATCTCATGTAAAGCTGCCCACATCCTTACATATTTTATATTTCTGTTCATGTCCAGTCAGCATTCTTGCACCCTTTATACATCTTGCAACCATGTTAGCAACACACACAGATCTACAGAAAAACACTAGCCCCGGCTAGCTAGAGCTAAGAATAAAGGTTTGGATTCAGTGGTGCGGAGCCGCATTTCCTAAAGAATTACCCTGTCCTCCAGAGCTACAAATAAACTACATGTAATACACAAGGACAGGACAGGGACATACACAGAGGAGAGACAGAGCAGCCAAGGCTAAGCTAGGCTAAGTAGCCATAAAAGCGGAGAGGGAGGCTAAGAGAAAAGCAGCCAAACCGCGAGGGTGTGTGTTGTTAACTACACTTACACGTAAGCGCACAACAGCTACAGAGCAGTTGTGATTAGAAGTACAAAGAGTGAAAAAAAATGAAAAGGACCTCATTCAACTCCATGATGGACGCTCAGGAAAACAACAAACCTGACATACGCTGACCGTGCGTCTGCACGTTCGATGGATGGGGACCTCAGGGGGACCAATGTGAAGCGTAAAACGTTTTACACAAAATCTAGACATGTTTATGAAATTCTTGTGGTTCCAGTCTCAAACCAACCCAAGAAGTCCTCTGAGAGGTATGAATGACAATTGGAGCAACAGGGAGGTTTGCAAATCAAGACATCCACACAGATCTCCAATTATAGTGGTAAGATTACCAGAGGTCCCTGGGTAATACTAGTCCAATCAAATAGGGGGTCCTCAAACCTTTCAGCATGACCCCCAAAATAAAGGTGCCAGAGACCGGGGACCCCCACTGTACCTGAGGGTGGCTGAAGCATAGTTGACCACAGCTGTGCGAACCTGACACGGATGGATTTTGTTCACACATCCATCTGGCAAACCACTCATAGATGGTGTTTGGGAAAGAGCAGAGCCTTCAAAAGAAACTGTGAGGGTGATTGAATGAATGTTCTGTCTGTCTGTCACATCTTTACGGGCCAATCAGAGCAACAAAACACGCAACGTAGCCGCTACCGACGTGCCTCACTACCGATGAGTAAACTCCATAGAGAGCTGCATAATGCGAACCATGGCGACTGTATACATGTCAGTACACGACTTTTGTTGTTTTTGAAAAAAAAAAAAAAACCTCAACGCTGTTCTTCGTTCTTCTTTTAAGAAAGAAATGTCGTCAAGTTCTGATAAAACTGGCGCTTTAGCAGCATCTACGTTAATCTCTTCCGCCATAATTGACCCATGGCTAAGTCCCGCCTTCAAATGCGATGAGCCAATCACAGTGCATATACCACTCCAATACACTCGGACATTGGCTGCCTGCTTGAGATTTTAAGTTTAAAAATGGTCAAACGGTGTTCATGGGGTACATGCGACTCCAACACAAGGTATCCTGAGAGGCTGGGCGACGGAGTGTATTTTTTACCCTTTCCTAAGCCACATCTAAACCAAGAAAAGTGTCTTCTTTGAATAGAAGTTTTGCAGTAGACCACAACATCAGCTCAACATGGATAAAATTAACAACATCTGTTCTAAGGTAAGCCAACATCGTATTTGAGGAAACATATTGTGACTTTGCTGGAAAGAAATATAAAGTTATCTTTAATATCTCTAACGTTAGCTAAAGTTAGCCTAATGTTAGCTCCAAGCTGTGTTGTTCCTTGTGTTACGTTGTTTGTTGGGAGTCCGTTGGCATTTTTTGATCTAGTTTTTGTACCTTGGTGATCGTACATCATTGTTAGCTGTTGTCCAAAAGGCTCTAGTTAAACTAACGTTAACTTCTGGAGCTTAGCTTCATGAACTTATCTGTAATAGCAGAGATAACAAAGGTTGACAAACGTTAAGCTGAATGATTCAGTGTAAATACTGTAGCACCAAACTACTGGAGACACTCTTGGTAAAGATGGTAAAAATGGCTGTTATATTTTTGTCATATTATGAGCCAAAAACCTAAACTTCAGTGGCACTTTGATGCTGATCCTCTATCTTGTGGTCTGAGATTGTGATGACCATGAGATGCGGTTTATCACGTTTGCACTGGGACCTGTAAATTTTGGCTTGTAACTGAAGCTTTTTATAGACCTTCTCGACAATAAAATGATTAATATATCCCTCCAATGCGTAGTTTAGACCCTTTTGGTGGCTTCTAGACGATATGTGATCTTTCTGTCTCCGAAAAATCATCAATGGCCTCCTGTGAAATGTCTCCTACTGTGACAACTGCAATAGCGTCTATCAGTGAATGTTCATTGTTTGTCCGAGTTAGTGGAGGGGGCGTGGCTTAGCCATAGGTCAATTGCACCAGCCTCTTGTCACCGCTTGTTTACATCACGACTCTGCCGCACCCAAAAGTACTGCCCCTCGACGCTGATTGGTCCTGTCACTTTCTAACTGGGCCCAAATGGTCAGACAGGAGCTTTGCAAGATTGATTCGCCAGTGAGAAACACGGCAACAGGTAAATCCATCTGCTTTGCAAGGTTACAGCTGTACACAGTTAGGAATAGTGTCTCGTAACCCCCAGGTTGAGAACCACTGCGTTAGACTAAAAATGTTTGGTGACTAACTTTTTTCATGAGGAGGATGAAACTGGGAATAACATAAAAATATGCAAGTCCTTGATGATGAAAACTCAGGTTAAGTTTTCATCACAGAATCACAGATCCTCATGTTTAACTGCAGCGAGTAAAATAGAAAAAAAAAAAAAAAAAACATTCTAAAGCAAAACAGATTGAAAACAGACTGTATGCACAGAAACAATGTCCTTGTCCTTGGGTTCTTCCCGTCTCAGTGACCATGTGAACAGTATTTGTGAGTGCACACACCCAGTCCACCCCTCTGTAAACACCATACCCTCCACAGCTCCCGGTAATCGATCCCTTATGAAGGCACGGTGGCGTTCCTTTCAAACAGAGTGGGTTAGATCTGGCTCAGCCATCATTACAGAGCAGGAGAAGATGATGCTCCAGCTAAGTAGCTGCCTCTCAGCAGCTTAGTGGTTGAGGTCAGATGGATTCCATAGGATGATGTGTCGCTTCATATGTGTAGTTGTCCCCGTTCTGTCTGAGGGTGACCACAGAGGCTTTGTGGTCGAATACCAAGATGCTCAGTTAACCAAGGAAAGATTAGAGAGTTTCTGCTGCCAGGGTACCTTGAGTATTAGCACACACACATGAAATACGCGCAAACACATACTGATGGACACGGTGGTGATGGAAAATCATGCTTGGAACATGGGAACATGGGTTTATAGCAAAAACACATCAAATAAGGAGCTACATACTGAAAGATATAAGCACCAAACCAACTTCCTCTTCCTATCTGAACATGGGAGATTTCTTCAGTAGCATCAGCTCACACCACATTAACACAGCTATAAAAAGGCAGCATGGGAAAAAAGTGTTTCATAACAGGGCATTAATAGAGTGAAAGAGAGAGCAGTGATGGATGCTAACAAAGTTGTAAGTAAGAGCTCTGGTAGATATGGTGAAAGGAGGTCAGCTCATGTAGTGACCTCTATGTGCAAGCTAGCCTGTTGGATGTTATGTCTGCCATTTGAACATGCCAACACTGCTCTGATAAACAGAGTTAAAGTAACAGCTTTATTAGGGACACTGTTGAATATTAAGTAATATCTGTGTGAAGGATTTCCCTATTCAATGGTATCTGACTTCAATGATTGTTTTTTTTTTTTCCACACAGATCTGAGATCTCATTTTGCTCACTTAAATCAAATTTACCTTTAAACATTGGTTCTTCACATGATTAGTAAATCATCAAAGTCAAATCAATCAATCAAAACTATTTTTTTTAACCATCTAAACCAGGGGTGTCAAACTCAATCACAGCAGGTGCTGGATTCTGGATTCAGGTCAAACCTGAGGGCCTAACAGGGTCACCTTTTTAACCATAAACTGTCAACCTCATTTCACCAGTGATAAAATATGAAAAAAAAAAAAAAAATAGCACTGATGATAAACAATTTTGACAATTAAAAAGTTAAAAAGATAAGTTTAAGGGTTCACGATCTGAGAAAAGAAAATGTATTAGTTCAAAAAGGTTAGAACATGAAATTGAAATTGAAAAATAATGTTTTAATGGCAAATTTATTAAAAAGAAAGTCAAAATCATGAGTTTAAAAGGTCAAAACATGAAATAAAATGTGTAATCATGAAATTAAAAGTCAAAATATGATTCAAAATTTTAAAAAGTCTAAAAGGTCAAACTATGGGATTATGAAGTCAAAGTTTGGAGATAAAATATGAGGTAAAATACAAAATTAATGGTTCAAAAGGTCAAAATATCACTTAAAAATTAGAATTATGAATATTAAAGCTCAAAATATTATATGAGAAGTCAAAATTATGAGCTAAAATGCTCAAAGTATGAAATTAAAAGTCAAAACCCCTAGTTTGAGTCCAAATCGTGAGATGCTAAATTGAAAATGTGAAATTAAAACACAATTTAATTTATTTTCCCACATTCCTGACTTCTTAGCTAGATATTTTTACTCCTTACTTTTTCAGAATGTGTGACTTAACAAGGATATCTTAAATCATCAAGGATAAGTTGGCATTTTTATAATTGAGGAAATCTGCAGACCTCAGACTGATGGGCCATTTATAACAGAAATAAGAGATCATCTTGCGGGCCAGATTTAACTGTTTGGCCTGTCTGGCCTGATTTGGCCCCCGGGCCTTGAGTTTGACACCTGTGATCTAAAACAGTGACTAAAATCGTTTACATTTATACTATGGCTGTGTCCCAAATTGCATTTTTCACTCTAAATCAATCCATCCATTCATCTTCTGCAATGCTTATCCTGTTGGGGGTCGCAGGGGGCTGGAGCCTATCCCAGCTGTCATTGGACAAAA
Source organism: Cheilinus undulatus (assembly GCF_018320785.1). NCBI lineage: Eukaryota > Metazoa > Chordata > Actinopteri > Labriformes > Labridae > Cheilinus > Cheilinus undulatus. The sequence goes on from NC_054882.1 coordinate 40,071,901, forward strand.
CGGGGTACACCCTGGAATGGCTGCCAGTCAATCGCAGGGTTGACATATAGAGAGAGAAAACCAGGCACGCTCACACTCACGGGTACAGCAAATTTAGAGTCACCAATCAACCTAACAAGTAGTGTTGTAGTACTCAAGAAGGGTCTTGGTCTTGAGGCCAGTCTCAAGACCACATTTTAAATGTCTTGGTCTTGTCTTGGACTCGAGAGCATTTTTACTCGGTCTTGTCTCGGTCTCAGACTGGCCGTACTCAGGATTTTCCATCAAGACCAGCCGAGACCAGCACTGATTTGCTATTCTTCAACTTTATTAATCTGATAATAAGGAGAGACACTTGCTGAAACAAGAAATAGCTACACCTGCAAAAACTTGGACATCAGTCCATCTTATTTCTTGTCAGAAATACCTCTGACTGCTTACTTTAGGCCTCATTGACCTGACAAATCTAGATTCATAGAATTTTTTTATTTTTTATTTTTTTAATGTTCAGGTATCTACTTTCTTTTTTTACTCACTTGAATGTTTGCTCTATTTGTATGATGGATGGATAAATGGATAAATGGATGGTTGGATGGATGGATAAATAAATGGATGGATGGATGATTAATGGATGGATGGATGTATGAATGGATAAATGGATGGATGGATGGATAAATGGATAAATGGATGGTTGGATGGTTGGATGGATGGATGGATAAATAAATGGATGGATGGATGATTAATGGATGGATGGATGTATAAATGGATAAATGGATGGATGGATTGATGGATGGATAGATGGATAGATGGATAAATGGATGGATGGATGGATAAATGGATGGATGGATGGATGGATGGATAAATGGATGGATGGATGGATGGATTGATGGATGGATATATGGATAAATAAATGGATGGATAAATGGATGGATGGATGGATAAATGGATGGATGGATGGATAAATGGATGGATGGATGGATGGATTGATGGATGGATAGATGGATATTTGGATAAATGGATGGATGGATGGATGGATGGATGGATAAATGGATGGATGGATGGATGGATATATGGATAAATGGATGGATGGATGGATCGATGAATTGATGGATGGATCGATGAATAAATGGATGGATGGATAAATGGATGGATGGATGGATAAATGGATGGATGGATGGATGGATCGATGAATTGATGGATGGATCGATGAATTAATGGATGGATGGATAAATGGATGGATGGATGGATAAATGGATGGATAAATTGATGGATGGATGGATGGGTCATACACTTATTGAAACAATTACGAGTCACCTAAACTTTTTTTCAAGATATAAAATTTAAAAAGCCATGCTGTGCTTGGAATCAGTAAAAAAATCAACAAATGTTGAAAGTAAATTTTCAGTGTTCAGTGTCTAGTTAAACTAGCCACTTTATTTCACCAATCTTAACAAGTAGGATGGACCAGCTGCAATAGCAGTTATTTTCAAACTTATTTCAAGCTCTGCAGGACCAATTTACACACAAACTAAGGCTGTTTTTATATGAATTGGTGGTCTAGAAAGGGGTTTGAGGAAAGCCAGTATATCAGTCTAAAAGTGTTTGACAATCACTGTAAGATGCTAAAACATTTTTCTAAAAGCTTATGTGAAGTATGATAACTTGGATATTTGCTTACAATACGAAGAGTTGGTTCAAGAGAATCCATTCAGTTTACAAATACAACATTGCCAACTAAAAAACCTAAGTGCCAGTATGCTTGGTATGTACAGTAGAAAACACTCAGTGTCTCTCTGAGTAAAGGGACATTGTAAATATATCTTTTAATCTAATTTCAGTTAGTCCAGAAGCAGCACTTAGGGTCTATGTCAGGCAGCCTCCAGCAGTGCAGTTTGTGTCTATTTCAGTCTGGGGTTATAGCAGCTCTCCTGCCTTTCTCTCCACTGCACAGTTTTCTGGTCACAAGCTGAGTCCAAGGGAATTCTTTAGGGCTTTGGTTGTGTGTTATTCTCTGAGGCTTCTGCCCTCTGTTATGCTTACTAGGCCCAGGCATATCAGACTTCAGTCTGCATTCCTGAAATACTGTATATGAATCACCAAGACCAGCAATATTGTGGGATGGATTTGGGGATGAGCAAAGAGTCATGGACAGGGTGACATTTAGCTTTTTTGTGGATCTGTCAGAGTGTTTGTTTTTCTGTCTGCATCAAGACAGTCCAGGAAATGTGAAACAGACAAGTGTCTGCTTCTGAATGATCTGTGGATGAATGTTTGCTCTGAACACTAAATCAGTTCTGTTTCTCGAGACAACAATGACAATAACGCCCTCCAAAAGACAAGGGCAGGGTCTATTTGAGTTTGCATGTTCTCCCTGTGCATTCATGAGTTCTCTCTGGTACTCTGGCTTCCTCCCACTACAAAAAACATGCTGATTAGGTTAAGTGATCACGCTAAAATTGGCTGTAGGTGTGAGTGTGAGCGTGCCTAGTTGTCTGTCTCTATATGTCAGCGCTGTGATTGACTGGTGACCAGTCCAGGGTGTACCCTGCTACTTGCCCAGTGACAGCTGGGATAGGCTCCTGCTGTGACACTTTCACATGACAACTGACTGTACCTGTAATGCGCATGTGTGTTTTAGGAAAGAGTCATTTTCTTTCTTTAGATGGAGGCGGAAGCATTTTGAAAACCTTTTACTCTGGAGCCTGTTTCCAAATTGTTCTGTTTTCAGGCTGCCAAAAAGCCATTTTTGTTTAAACAGACAGCCAAAACACTACCAAAGTTTTGTGTTTTCACCTGAAATGTTGTGTAAACAGGGCCTTAATAGTGTGATTATAGCCCAACCTGGCTGTTGAGGTTTCAAGAACCATTAGGCCGATAATGTGATTGTGTTTCATGTGTTTTTGTAAATAACAACTGAGGCCACATCAGAGACACCATGGAACTCCTGACATTAAGTGTAGTATGAATTCTTCTATAAATTGTCCCATTATGTTGTTGTTGACTAATGAAATTACAGAGAGTTTTGAATTTGAATTAATTTATTTGATCAGGGACAATGCACAAAAAAAAACATTAATCACATGCAATGATAATATGTTATGTGCCAGGTTTTAGCAAAAATGCTAGTTTCCACCTGCAGTCCCTGGACAGGTTGATGTCACATTTACACAAATAAAGAAGCATTTATACTGATTGAACAGTTCAGTTTCATAAAACAATCAGTCTTACAATGTCATTTAAAAAGGAGCCACACTGTCTCTCACACACACCTACACATTACCACATGCACACAGCCACGCACACACACTCACACACACACCCTCACACACACATGCACACAGCTCATCAGTGTGTACAGGTTTGTAGGGAGAGTAACCACTTCTTGGTCAGGCGTGTAAACATGTTAGAATTTGTGCATGTAATAATATTATTTGGAAGAGTGTTCCAAAGGCTCACTGCATGCACAAAAGTCCCGGGTGTCAAAATCAAAATTAGCATCACACTAGCATATCATTCATCATAACCTTTGGTGAGACAACCAATACAGTACAGTATTGCTAATACAGTTTGTTTACAGTGGTTTTTTTTTGGTTGTCATCAAACCCAGCCCTAACCTTGCAAAGCAGATGGATTCACCCGTTTCCGTGTTTCTCACTGGCGAATCCATCTTGCAAAGCTCCCATCTGAACAGTTTGGGCCCAGTTAGAGGACCAATCAGCGTCGAGGGGCAGAAGAGTCATGACATCAGCAGGCAGCAACAAGAGGCCAGTGCAATTATGGTGGACAAGATAAGCGTAGATGCTGCAAAAGCACAAGTTTTATCAGAACTTGATGACATTTCTTCGTTTAAAGAAGAACAAAGAACAGCACTGAATCCTTTTCTTTTCAAAAATGACAAAAGTCATGTACTAACATGTCTACAGTTCCCATGATTCATGTTATGCAGTTCTTTATGGAGTTTACTCCTTGGTAGCGGTGGGGGCTACAACGTCATTTTTTTGTTGCTCTGATTTGCCTGTAAAGATGTGACAGACAGAATGTTCATCCAGTCACCCTCAGAAATTTTTTTTCAAAGGCTCTGCCCTTTCCCAAACACCATCCATGAGTGGTTTACCAGATGGATGTGTGAAACACATCCATCTGGTAAACATCTGTTAGCTGATGTTTTTGAGACAGTTTACAAAAAGAACAGGTCTAGAGTGTAGTTTTATTTACAAAGACTCTACATTAATTTATTAAACATGATATCTGCATAATATCTGGTTTTGCAAATAAAAGATTGAAAAGTAAATCATTGTTATTGGCAGATATGAACATTTCTGCTGATGTTTACGGCTGGAGTACACAGAGTTATTGTGCATAGCTGTTACTTTTCTGTGTTATCAGTACATGCAGTTTCAACAGGCCTGCATGTTGACTCATGCAGACTATAATATTGTTGACAATTCCAGCACCTTTGTGTTGCAAAAGCCCGTTTGTATTTTGTTTTGCTGTTTCTTGTGCAGCTTTATGGCTTAGCGGACATTGGCCCTCCTCATGAAGCTTACTGCTGACATGAGAAAAGGAATAATTTTAATTGTTGTTCCAAGCTTTCTTTGAAAAAAGAGTTTGGCTGATTGTATTTTAATAACTTTAAATGGGCACAGATTTAGAGAGAGAGAGGGAGAAGTGAGCGAGCCCGGGTGTGCTCCAACTTAATGGGAGGACAAATAGGAGAGAATAGCATCATTTGAAACACATGAATCATCTGCTGTTTTGGTCTGTGTGTTATCATAATCTCTGATAAACCTATCAAGTAATTAATGCACAAAAATCCAGAGTTTTTGGAATTTATCAGGCTAAAATCCCAGTAAATAAACCCCAGAAAGGCAAAATAATCTTTTTTTTACCTATTCTTCGTGTGTGAACTCATAGGACTTCCATGATTTGGGCCTTCTCGTCTCTGAGCAAGTGGATTTTGGGGATTAAGAGGGTTTTGGGCAGGGTTTTCAATGTGTCAGTGGCCATAGTTGAGCTTCATTCACTAAATTGGCTTTCACACTAAGAGCCCAGTTCTGGATCCAAGCGCACTTGAGCCCAAAGTCCGGTTCACTTGGGGAGGTGGTCTCGGGTGTGACTTAAGTGGACTCTGGCATGGTTCCGATGAGATGGAAACTGCGCTCGGATACGGGACAGAGTGTCATATCAGCTGTATGATGTCAATGTTAAAACTAAACTTCTTTTAATGGCACAGCAGTTTGTTCACATTTTTCCTCAATAAAGGGCGGAAATCATCAGAATCCAGTCAATAAATGTTCTGTTGTGACTCACCTTACAGATGGACACAAGTTGGAGTCAGTGAGATGAGATGCAAAGGCAATAAAAGTCTCTAGTCACCTTAAACCGCTGAGTTACTACTACTACTACTACTACCACTGAGCAATAGCTCAGTCTGGAAGGAATTGGGCTGGAAATTGGAAGGTTGCCCGTTTGAGCCCCGGTCAGATAATATCTGGACCTTGGCCTGGTAGCTGGAGAGGTGCCAGATCATGTCCTGAGCAAGGTACTGAACCCCAACAGCTCACGGCAGTGCTTCAACAAGAGCAGCAAGGCCATCACTCTGTCTATGTGTGTGCCATGTAAAACAATAGAGTGTAAACTGTGAATTTCCCTTCGGGGATTAATAAAGTATGACTTTACTTTAAAAACAGCTGTGTCCGTGCAGCACGAGCCCATTTAGGCCTTTGAGCTACATGTAGATGTGGAGATATGAAGAGCGAAGTTGCTGGCATCTTCAAAAGGGATTTTAAATCAGACATAGCAGCAGGATGGACTTTTTTGCCGGGTTAAAACACAAACAATCTTCACACAGGTCATGACCCGAGTGGTTGCCATGGTAGCTTCTTCTTCTGCTCTCTCCTCCTTGGCGGGGTTGTAATCCAGCTATGTGCATACCGCCACCTGCTGTTTCAGACTGAGTACATACGCAAGCGGGCCTAGATATGGATTAATGTTGCTAGTGTGAAAGCAAGCCAGCGGGGGTAAGGAGGAGGGGGAGGAATTGTAGTGCGGCGTGGTTCAGATAAACTGGACCTAATGTGAAAGCACCCTAAGACTGCATCCATGTCATCCATTTTCTTTCAGGAAGGCTTCATGGCTCTATGGTGTAAGGTTTCATATTTCATGTTTTAATGATGAATGACTTTTTCACACAAGCATGATCATGCATGCATTTACATTTCAGCCATACATGTGTTTAAAGTGACTCCTCCATCTGCTCCAATTCTGTCATTCGCTCTGTTTCTCAGCAACATGTGGTCAATTTGGTCAGTGGACAGGCACATGGCGAGGCCATCCCACTGGCCTGGCGGTGCTGTGCAGAGGGAAAAGTGGGTGGATTAGGTCCTTCCTCCAAGCATCCAAATGGCCTGGAGCACTAAACGCAGAGCTAACCACTCAAACTGCTCCGTATAAATAGATCAAACTTGGGATTTAAGAGAGTCCACATCTTCACTTCTCTGCTTTTCGGCAGACAGGAGAGGCAGGAGCTCCAGGAGAGTGAGTGTCTCTTGAAAAAAAGTAGAAAGAAGTGGAATTTTTAGTGAACCTCTGGAGGAGAAGGATAGGGAGTTGAGGAATGAGGAAAAATAAATGGATGTGAAATGAGAGACTGGGTTAAAAGAGCACTGAAGGAATATTTGCAGCTGGAATGACAAACATAGTTGCTAAAAGAATTGTAATGTGTTGGAAATACTGGCAGTATTTCTACAGTAAATCCACTTTCTCCACCTATTTCCGAGCGATAGTTTGCCAGAGCCAACATCCTTGTGTCCAAATCCACTTCCCAACACGAGCCAAGTCCAGGTGACGGCTCAGTGCAGCGTTATGTAAGCCTTGCAGGAATGCTTTCTGTCCGACTGTAATGAGCTGAGTGGGAATTTAACAGGAGAGTCCCTGCAGGACGGACAAATTCCTGCTGCTGTGGATGATTCTAGCATCCAGATTCCTGTCCTCACTGTGTGGTAGAGTTACAATGAAATACCTCGCACTGCTGCAGCCTTTGAAGTCCTATTCACCGCTGTGTGCTGGGCTACTGTTTTTGCATGCCATTCCTCACACAATGAGCCGTGTTATGTCACTGTAACCCCTGACCAACCCCGTGAGGTGTTACGCCAGAGGAGGCCGATTGTGTTCACATCAACTCAGCCAAATGATTTCTGCTTTGACAAGTTAAAGAAAGTTGAAGTGGTTCTGAAACTCAATGATTTACCCACACACCACTTTTTACAGTGAAGCTGGTGCCTAGTGTGCAGATACATCAGTCCAAAAGATTTTTACATGGAGAAAGGGGCTGTGAATTCAAACATCAAAAAAACAACGGCATCTATACGCCTCTGTTTGCATGTAAAGGCAGCATACTAACACAAAGCTGTCACATTTTTGTATAAAAGAGCAGAAAGCAGAAAGCATTATGCAAGGTTAACATGTTTCTTTTGAAGCAATTAATTCAGGTGAGGTAATGCAAAAGTCATGTAACTAGCAGAGTAACTAGTTACTTTTAGCTGTGAACAACTAAGTAATTTAATGCATTACTTTCTTAGGCCATTCATGCATAGAGGTTTTTCTTGCATAGGCAAGGATGGCATAGTTGCACTACAATAGATGCTACTGCTAACCTGGCAAGCCAGATGGATCTGGTAAACCTTCCATAGACAGCAACTAGGGAAGTGCAGAGCCTTTGAAAAAAAAACTCGGAGGGTGATTGGATGAACGTTCTGTCTGTCACATCTTTATGGGCCATTCAGAGCAACAAAACACGTGACATAGCCACTAGCAAGGTGTAAATTCCATAGAGAACTGCATATCATAAATCATGGTGACTGTAGACATGTCAGTAGTCAACTTTTGTCATTTTTGAAAAGAAAATAACTCACTGCTGTTCTTTGTTCTTCTTTTGACAAAGAAATGTCATCAAGTTCTGATAAAACTGGCGCTTTAGCAGCATCCACGCTAATCTGTTCCACCATAATTGCACCGGCCTCTTCTTGCTGCTTTCTTACATCACAACACTGCCGCACCTGAAAGTACTGCCCCTCAACACTGATTGGTCCTGTCACTTTCTAACTTGGCTCAAACTGTTCAGATGGGAGCTTGGCAAGATAGATTGAGACACATGGAAGCGGGCGAATCTATCTGCTTTGCAAGGTTATGTTACTTCATCATAGGGCTGAACGATTTCGGAAAATAATTTAATTGCAATTTTTTTCCCCAATATTGCAATTGTGATTCGATGTACGATTATTTCTTAAGTTCTTTATATTGTGTTTTTTCCAACAAACACAATCAATAAATACTTTTATATCACAACCAACACAATATTAGATAAAAATAGAGCTGAACAATTTTGAAAAAAATCTAATTTTGTTGATTTTATTATTATTGCAAATGTGATAGGAATTGATGTATTGAAGGGAGTTATTTTTATTTTCTTTAAATAATTTTAATGTCATTCTCATATTTAATAAGAAAAACATACAAAAAAAGTGGGATTTTTGTAGACTATTCTAAAACATTGCCAGTGGATGATTGCATGATCTGTAATGCATAACGTCTCTGCCGCAAAAAAAAAAAAAAAAAAAATTAAACTGCTATGTGGCACAGTTTTAAGGTTAAAGGAATAATGCATCTTCTGTGATTTGAAAATTGCAACAGGTCACATTGCGATTTAGTCTAATTTTCGTTTAATTACCCAGCCCTACTGCATCATCCAATACACTGACATCTAGTGGAAAACAATTTATTTCTTTGTGAAGCCAGGTGGTCAACAGTCAGTCAGGTCTGCCAAGTTCCTCTAAAATATCTAGGATATTCTTGCAGATAAAACAATATTCCAGCATCAATTAATGAAATCCCATAGTTAAATTTTCCTAGTATTGATTTTAGATCATGAGAAGAATTCCAGTTATTCAACTAATAAATTGGACATCATGCATCATATCTATCAAACACAATTCAAAACTTATACTGTGACTTTTTTTCTTCACAATACTTTATCTGTTTTAACTTTTTTGGCTGAAAATATATGTATCTAAAGAGGGGGTATTATACTTTTCCTATTTTTAAAACATAAATATAAAGTCACAATGTTGGGTGTCCATACCTCACGTATGCAAGTTTTCAAACCGCAAGATAAACATATGTGGCAGTTAACTTGGAATTAGAGTGTAAACTGATGATAACGGTTTGTTGGGATTCTCTCAGAGATTTTCCCAAGACGAGATTTCGATGGAGCGAACTGATGAGGTCATCTCAATAGGATATCCTGACTGGTTCGTCCGTGCTGCTGGCAAAGCAGAACAGACTGCCCCCACAAGGCCTTTTAGCCATTTAGCCATTTAGTAACACAGTAATTAAACACTTACCAAACAGATTTCCCTGCTCTATCCTTCGCTGCTGCTGGTTTTCTTCCCCCTCTCTCTCCAAACTATCAGGGTCAGACTTTGAGTCTAACATGTACGGACGTATATCAAAATTCACCATATTTTACTCAGTCGGACCGGTTCATTCAAAGTTTAAAACTACTACTAAGTTTAAAACTGCAACATAGCCACATTGGAGGGGGCAGGCACAAAACACTGAGTCCTGCCGCCGGCCAGCCTCCAGAAAATCGGCCAGTCGGAGGAAAGCAGGTCTGTGAAGCAGGGGGGTGTAAAAAAGACAGCAGCGAAAGCGAAGCGTTTCAGATGGAGGTTAAAATAAGGGTTTTTCAGGACGCCAGTGCGAGAAACATGAGGAGTTTTTTGAGCTGTAAATCATGTGAAGCTACTATGTGGGTATCAGAGAGATGGTGTAAAGCTTTGAAAAAAGGCATAATACCCCCACCTTAAGTTGTTAGAATGTAATTTTGCTGTGTTTCATATCTTCATATTTTGTAGTGCTCACAGCATAACGTGATAGGTAGTGGAGCAAAAACCATCAGAGTCAGCGAGGATGATTCTAGTGACAGTGATGATGAGTGGCTGCCAAAAACAGGAGGATTAGCTAAAGCTAGTAATAGTGATAGTGGAGTTGAGGGTGCTAAAGGAGGCAGGGAAACTGAGAAGGCATCCCCTTAGATCTTGTTTGGCCGTGGGTGTTACTGGGCCCAGCTGTTAGGTCTGTTAGCATTAATGTGTTAATGTTTGTGATTAATCCTGAAACCTTAACACGTTAAAGAATAAATCCCGTAGTCCTCCAGTGTGGATGTTTATGTGCCTGGGGATGAAGAGGTGAGAGGGTCAGACACAGCCAGCAGTGATGAGTGAGGAGACAGACCCAGGTCTGCTTAATGGACATTTTCTTTTTTAAAAAGCTGGAGAATGTTAGTTAAGATAAAACCAAAATTGTGGGTACATGCTGCAATCATGACTGTCTTTACACTGAAGCACGATCGATAAGAACTCAGATCAGCACTTTAATTTGCTGTACATAGAATTAAAAGAATCAAAATAAAATGCTTGACATAACTTTGGAAGAGTGTAGATTGTGTTATATGTGTTACATTATATTATGTTATGCTATTGTACTGTTCAGAAAAATGCTTTGTACCCTGTGGTGGGAAGCATGAAAATTAATAAAAAAATAATGTTTAAAAAAAAAGGGGGGGGGCAGGTGGCCAAGTGGTTAAAGGCGCTCCCCATATATGCAGGCGGTCCGGGTTTGAATCCGGCCTGAGGCCCTTTACTGCATGTCTCTCCCCCACTCTTGCCCTGCTTCGGACTCTATTCACTGTCCTCCTCTATCTAATAAAGGCAAAAAAATGCCCAAAAATAAATCTTTAAGAAAAAAAACAAACAAAGAAAAAAAGACCTGACAATGACAACCTTTAAAGGGGCTCTATGCAAGATTTAGAAAAATATCAGTGTAGTGACACCGCCGGCCATTAGGCGAACTACAACAATATTGTGTTGCTCGTCCACAATGGCACGCTCTTAGTTTGTGTTTCATACACAAGAACGAGCCTCCGGTTTATCAGCTGATACACACGCAGACCAAGGTGATTTACCGGCATCGTGTATACAGAGGAGGTAAGTGAAGTAACACTTAAAAGTTCCACGAACTAAAAATGAAAATGAATAAAGCATATTTGAACCTCTAGTGCGGACACGGCACAAAGGCTATTAAAAAAGGACGATATTTTTGCGACCATCTCTATGAATGAACAACTTAGCGACTTAGTGCAGCACTGACCAATTTAATTGTCTTTTTACGTGTGTAATGTATGATGTGTATTGAATGGGACGCGTTTTAGAGCAGAAGCAACAGGGCTAACATTGCTTAGCTCTGATAATGGTGCCTCGACCACGGATATCACATAGCTGACATTATGTGTTGAAGATATTTTACAAACTAAGTATCAAAACATAAACTCATTTAGTCGAGTCCAGTGCCAGGAAGCAAGAAACAGATGAAATATTATCCAGAAAACACTAAATGAGTAACGTGACATTCTCGTTGTTTGGATAGCATCTTTGTAAGCAAGCTAACGTGATGTAGCGTATGGTTTATACAACATAAAACACTACATTGAATTTCATGGTCCAGAGTGATGCTTTACCTTTTCCACAGAAAGACGGCCATCTCTGATCGGTATTTATCCCGAGCGCCGAGCATAGCTCCCTCTATTTCTCAACTGCTCCATCGATATTTATCCTCCATTTCCCCCTGCGTCGGTTACACTCTCTTTTAGCTTGACGGGCTTCAGCAGATAAAACTGTCTTAGTTTTTTATGTTTCCGAGGAGTTTGTGTGGGTGTTTGGGCTGAGCTAGCCGGTTGTTTACTCGCGGAAGCAGCCTTCTCCATTCAACACGCCGTTGTCAGGTATAAACAGAGCAACAGGGTGTGTGCATTACGTAGTACCTGACGTCACTTCCGTTGAGATTTTGCGGAAAATTCGGTCCGAGTTCTTCACAGAGAAACGACTACACAGACTTATACAGGCAAACAAGGAAGACACGAAGAGCCCCATTCTTCACATCGGGATAAAGTGCGCACCATTATATACTCAAAAGTGGGAAGTTTTAAAGCAAAAATCTTACATAGAGCCCCTTTAAAAATCTAAAAACATAAAAATATACTTAACATATTTTAAAAAATGCTGTGATTAACTATGATTAGTCACAGCATAGTGATGTGATTAACTTGATTAATTTTTTTAATCAAGTAACAGCACTAATATATATATATATATAATCATATGTGACCGAAGCCAGATAAAGTTGTATGATAAAGGTGTATGATAGACTGTTTGGAATATAAGCTTGGAATATCTATATATATATCTATATCTATATCTATCTATCTATCTATCTATCTATCTATCTATCTATCTATATATATATATATATATATATATATATATATATATATATATATGTATATATATTGACCTACTTTTGAGTCCTGACAGTGGTGACATATTTTAGCAAAAATATAAAAGCTTATTTTTATGAATCATGCACAGATTAAAGCTAAAGTCTGAACAAGTGGAGTCAGAGAATCATGCCTGTTTTTAATGCAGTGCAGCCAAAGGGCTCGAAGATCATGAGCATCCAGTGTTGGCCTTTTGTTTTGTTCCTTGAGCGTGGAAATTTCTCTCAAGTCTGTGAATCTTTTGATGATATTATGTATTCTAGATGGTGGGATATTCAAAGTCTTCACTATTCATGTTGATGAGCAATTTACTGAAAGTTTTCCACAACTTATGGACAAAGTTTTTCACAGTTTGGTGAACCTCTGTAAATCTCTGAGAGAAAAAAAAAAACTCCTGAAAGACTTTGCCCCCTCAAAAAGCTCCTCTTATACCCAGCAATGTTACTGATCAGTTGTCTTTAAAGCTGATTAGTTGAAAATGCTCCTCCAGCTATTGTGCATTAGTTGCACTTACATTTCAAGCCTTTTGTTGCACAATCCCTACTTTTTTGAGATGTGTTGCTGCTTTTAAATTCAAAATTAGCTAATATTATTTTAATGAAATGGTAAAATGTCTCTGTTTCCACATCTGATACGCTGTTTTTTATACTGTGAATAAAGTATGGGTTTTTGAGATTTGCAAACTGTTGCATTCAGTTTTATTTGCATTTTACACAGAGACTCAACTTTTTTGCATGTCCTCCCTGTGCATGCGTGGGTTCTCTCCAGGTACTTTGGCTTCCTCCCACCACCAAAAACATGCTCACTGGTTAATTGATAGTGTGAGTGTGAATGTGAGCGTGCCTGGTTGTCTGTCTCTATATGTCAGCCCTTTTATTAACTGGTGACCAGTCCAGGGAGTACCCCGCCTCTCGCTCAGTGACAGCTGGGATAGGCTCCAGCCCCCCTGCAACCCCCAACGGGATGGATGGACGGACAGCGACCCAACTGTTTTGCAGTTGGGGTTGTATTTTTCCAGTCAGTGACCTAAACAGGGATGGGTGTTATTCATTGAGGATATTACCATAGCAATGCAACAATGGGCTTGTGTATTGATTAGTTGTAATGTGTCACGTTCAATCAGGCCAAACGGGATCAGGCTGCAGATTTACCATGTTTGTTTTTATGGGTACTGCCCCGAGGGTAATGCATATTCCATTTGTTTTTGTCATTGTTAGAAATCAATATTTCTGCAAACATTAACGTCCGTGTGATGGTTTTGCAAAGATATTACTTTCACACTCTCACACATGAAACACACAGTTATTTGCACACCGAATAGCTCCAGAGAGCCAAGAGAGACGGATGTAAAGAGGCTGTGATGGCAGGCAGGAAATGAAAGTGAGCATGTCGCATGTAGCAAAAATAGAACAGAGGGTGTCATGTTTAATCTCTGATTTTCTGAATTCATGATGCATATATAGAGAAGAGAGGAAAAAGGAGAAAGTTGGATGCAAAGAGGAAAAATAACATGCAGATGACTTTGAGACCGTCTGAGTTAAACGCTGATGTTGGAGATGAAACCGAGCTGCACTTTGTTCTCCTGACTTTCAGACAGGTTACAGAAATACACACAGAAAACAGATACCTTATCTTTGTATGCATGTCATTCACTGTGTGTGCTGTAGACAGAATCCAGCAGAGTATGCAGATTTTACAGACAATAGCAGGCATCTGTGTAGTGTTAGAGAGCACAACCATGTCAGCTGTTCAGAGCTGGTTGGTGTGGAGAAACATGGAGCTGCAAATGAAGAATTAAGGTTACAGTAGTTTGAAAGGAATTCAAAGCAACTTTATGTTAGTCCTCCATCTTTAAACAGTATTTTCAAAGTCAGTCTTACAGTACTTTTGCTCTCACCATAATGTATAGCATCTGTGCTATTACCAGGGCACCCTGGTACCAGATTACAACAATGTCTAACTTAAAGGGATAGTTCAGATTTTTTTTAATTTAGGTTGTATGGGGTTCTTGGTGATAGAAGTACCATTTCAATTAGGAGAGACTTAATATGAGTTTGACAATAATTTATTTTACAAATTGAATGAAAGAGAATTGTGCAAAGTCCTTGGCGATTAGACTCCACCATGATAATATCATGTATTTGAAGGGTTAGTGAAGCAAACAGCAGGAACAGCATACCCCCCTTGGAGTCTAGACACTGGTGTTGGTGCTGAGAGATGCAGGATCAGATGATGAATAGACTTCTGAGAAGCTGCCCAGGAACCCAGAAATGGAGAATAAGATGAGCAGGAGACCTGTGAGGATCTGGACTAGATGCTGAATACCTGAATAGAGGTGGCTGAGGTGGGGAAGGGTTGCAGGCTGACTGTGAAAGACAGAATGTCAGATTTAAAATCTGACGGGTGCATGATGAAGAACAGATCCAAAGTTACCTGGGCTGTAGGTGCGGAGACTGCACAGGAACAGTGAGAGCTGCTGCTATCACAAATGGGACTTCACAACCTTTCTTCAGGGCATTGTCAATGGAGGACAGTGGCTCACATGCCTGCAGCCTCCATCACTCGCCATCCCTGTCTTACTAACTGCCGTTGTTGCGTAATGGAACTTCTTCAACTTTCCAGAGATAAATTCCCGACCAGAAGCATGGATTCAAATGGGATCAGGACATTGCCGAACTCAAATGTAACGCTGCAGGAAAGAGCGTTTTTCTTTTTTTCTTTAAGGGCCAATGTATCTAACTGAAGGCTAGAGCTCCCGAATGTTCAGTTTAACTGGTCCATTGGAAACACTGGCAGAGAGAGAAAACTCTTTTTTGCCTTAACGCCGTGTGTGTGTGTGTGTGTGTGCGTGTGTGTGTGTGGCTTTATGGCATTGTTTGTGTGTTATTGAGCTGCGTTTCCATTATCCGCAATAAAAAGGCTGGTAATGGAAAAACCTGAATTTCAAAAAAATTTCTCTCTCAAATATCGAGAAGTTTTTATTCTCTCATGAGGAAGCTTTCAGACGTTTCGATATAGAAGTATATCACAAAAATGCAATGGAAACACTTTTTTCTGCATTTTCAAGTCACAGGACATAACGTATGGTGTCACATGACCAGTTCACTCCAAGACAACATGGCTCGGTACCAAGCAGCAACCTTTGGTCCTGAAAAATGAAGCCAATGCAGAAGTGCAAAAAATTGCAATACGGTGAGTGTCCACTTGAGGCTGGCTGCAGGAACACCAGAATTAGCCATTTTTTAAAACTGAAACTTATTGAATTAGAGAAATCATACACATGTACAGCAGTAAATAGCCTAGCTTCTCACAGTGGTTTCTTATTTTATTTTATTTTTTAAAGGTTTATTTTGGGCATTTTTGTGCCTTTGTTTGATGGGGGGGGGGGGTGGAGAGATGTGTGGTGGAGGGCCTCAGGCTGGATTTGAACCCAGGCTGTCCACATACATGGGGCATGTGCCTTAACCACTAGGCCACCTGTGCCCCACAGTGGTTTCTTATTTAAAGGGAAATGTACACTGAAATCTCCAGAGGCTAATGGCACTACTATCACCAAGTACCTACAAGCCAACTTCAGAAATCCAAAATATCCCTTGAAGCCTTTCCCAAGAAGTGAAGTCCTACATGAATGTGGGATATTTGCATTTTGCTTTACAGCACGAGTTCACACACCACCTCAGCTGTTTGATTTAATGACAGAAGCAATGCCTGTTTCAGACATGTGGCATGTTTTGCTGTGTGCAGCTGCCGTGTGTGTGCGGCACGCTCATCACAGCTTTCAGACCCAGCACATGAGCGCTGTCTTTCTTTCTTTTTAAGTTTTACTCCAGTACATCTCCCTACAAGTGACTTGATTCAGTGTATCACCGAACTGAGCCGGGAAACAATGATTTGGCGTTTGTTTTGAATGAGAACACTCCACAGAAGTATGTATGAAGTATGTTTTTCTACAAAGGATGTGTGTTTTCATGTATTTGTCTATGGTTTTCCACCTTCATCGTTAATGGCGTAGTAGCTCAAAAATAGACCTGACACATATCTCGAGCAGAGTGGAGTGGGGCTTCTGGGATGTGCCGGAGACAGACCAGAGCACGCAAATTTGTCAGATTGACAAGAGAGGGAGCAGTTTGCTCTGCAGTGAGCTTCATGAATAGATCACTGCAAAGATGGAGCATGTGGAATTTTGGGTTTACAGGCCATGATGTGTTGCTTGGGAAAAAGCCCGCTTTAAGAGATGTCTCTAATAGGAACATAAGGAGCCAGCTTCTGTTGGAGAGATGTTTTTTTTGTTAAATCAATTTAATACTGTTTGATATACACTAAAAAAGCCACAATGGTACCAAATTTTAAACCTATTGGGAGCTGAATGACTGGCTTCTATCAATGAGCTTAGCCAAATAATCCAAAATTATATAAAAAAAAGAGAAGAAGCAAGGATGACCATCATTCTTAGCTGTTGAAACACAAGCATGATCCAGTTTACTGCTACTAAACAGGAATGTTTGGTGGACACACCAAAGTCCACTTACTGTTGGTTACACTGTTGTCATGTTTTTTGTTTCAGTATGGTCAGGATTTCTCTCTAACCCAGAGCTCACATGTTTGTTATTTTGTAATCTGCTTTATGTTTAGTTTAAATGTGTTTTAAAGTAAACAAAACTATAAATAATAGGAAGAATGAAACATCTCTGTATTTCTGAGAGTATTGGGGGTTGTGACAGGGGACTTAAGAACCACAATAACCACCCTGGTCAGAACACATTGATGTTATTAATAGTTCAAGATGTTACGGAGCAAAATAAAGGCTTATTAAAGGTTTTGTCTGGATTCTTTCTTTTATTTTTCAAAACAAAGCGAGCCGTCTCTGCTTTTAATTGGGCCACAGTCTGATAATCATTCACTCATACCAGAACACTTATGTTAGAAAAATAAAGTTTAGACTGGCTTTTATATTTGTTGGCCCACTCGGCATAACGTGGTATTTTTACGCATTTCATCCTTCATGTTAGAGTGATTTACTCCACATGTGACTCCTCATGCTCCTTTTCTTTCAGGGAAATTAGAGGGCCATCCTGCAAAGCAAACTGACCTAGACACCACAGTGAATACATTATCCTCAAATGTTCAGACACAAATTTTTCATTTGAATTATACATGAAGTCATTTCCCTTATAGCACAGGCCTTTTATTTTCCATCATCACTCACACGGCTGAATAGACGCACTTAACCAGAGTCTTTTGCAATCACAGTGTCAGCCATTTATTCAGCTGGATTGTTACTCAGACTGTTTGGGGATGAGGGCGGCTGGTCAAGGGCACGGAATCATTTCATCTCTGGAGGTAATCCTGACAAGAAAGTCTAGAATGTGACAGCCAGCAGTGTGAATGGAAACACTCCTAAAGCCTGTGGTTACATTAATGCTTAATCAGAGTCAAATAAACAATCATTGAAACTTTATTTACTAAAATTGAAACCAGTTTTTTTTGCTTATATACAAATTCTAAAGGAGGGCTGCATGGCGGCACAGGGGTTAAAGCTGTTGCCTCACAGCAAGAAGGTTCCTGGTTCGCTTCCTAGTCAGGGCCTTTCTGTGTGGAGTTTGCATGTTCTCCCTGTGCATGTGTGCATTCTCTCCGGGTACTCCGGCTTCCTCCCGCCACCAAAAACATGCTCATTAGGTTAATTGATCACTCTAAATTGGCTGTAGCTGTGAGCATGCCTGGTTGTTTGTCTCAACATGTCAGCCCTGTGATTGACTGGTGACCAGTCCAGGGTGTACCCTGCCTCTCGACCAATGACAGCTGGGATAGGCTCCAGCAGCCCCCCTGCAACCACCAACGGGATAAGCAGTGTAAGTGTAGAAAATGGATGGATGAATCCAATGATGATATCCGCTGTGCACATGGACTCACAAAAACACCAGACCAGTAGTCTGTGTGACTTTCTAATGAAAATACACTCACATGTACATTCAACAGAGATAAATATACAAAAGCAGCTTACACAGAAAAATGTGTGTGGATTGATGATGAGGTATCATGCTACACCATGTGGCCCTAAACTACAAAGAGAGCACAAGTAAACACTGGAAAGACCATGGCAGCCTTTCTGACTGTTTTCACATTTGCACACAGCAAATTCCCAGAGTGAAAAAATTGGCAGTTAAACAAAAAAGATGGAAAGAGTTAGATTTTCAAAGTACATTCACGCACTTAGACCCTAGCTAGTGTTCAGTGATACCCCTGTGCAGTGTTTAAAAAAAGTAGTTCATTCACACAGTGTTGAGAGTGATGAATCAACACTGTTCCTGAGTTCATTCCCAACAGCTTTGTTGCCGCGCCTACACTGCCACTTCAAATCTGGGTTTTCCCATCATGCATTGTGTTTAGATGTAGTTTAGATGTTTTAGATGTATTTATATGTATTTAGATGTGTTTAGATGTTGCCTGTTGTACAGTTATCACTGCTGGAATTCTTTTGCTCATGTTTCTGGTGGATTATTGTTCATTTTGATGTTAGACACATCTGCACCAGACTGATGCTGTCCATTGAGTTAAACACTTCCCACATGTGGCAAGGACTGGCTTTTAGTTAAGGAAGAGAAGATCTCTGTCTCTTTGCCCCATCCTGACAAGAGCACACCAGCTTAGCTGCAATGGCTGATGGGAATTGGCAGGTTTGAGTGGCATGGTAGATCTTCATCTGGTGGTGTTTAAAGTGGTCTGTAATATAACCTCTGTGCATGAAAATATATATCACTGTGAAGTATTAACTATGAACACCGAGAAAGAGTTCAAATAACTCAAAATGGGAGTTAATTTTACTCTTAGTGAGAGTAGCATTTTAACTCCCTTAAGAGTTCATTTTTAACTCCTGATAGGAGTTAAAAATCAACTCCTAGAAAAGAGTTATTTTAACTCAGCTTTAGAGTTTATTCAATGGTCTCACATGTACACTCAGATTGAGTTGATTTTAACTCAAACAGAGTTTATTCCAGTGACCTGAATTTTCTGTGTAAAACATAGAACTCTGGTATCTAAAAAAATTACAATGCTGCCAGTGCCTGACTTTTCCTAAAAGTGTCTGTATTTTAATTAGGACCCTAGCCCTGACCTACAGTCAGTGAGGACCCTATTGCAGTACTTCTCAACCTTTTCAGCCCGCAACCCCCAAAATAAAGGTGCCACAGACCGTAGACCCCCGCTGCACCTGAAGGTGGTTGGACAGCCAGGGATATTCACGAACAGTCGTGTGCAGACAAGGCTAACCATAAGCAGGAATAAAGGGGGAGGTTTTTGGGACCCAGCCAAAGTGTATTATGTTAAAAAACATAATTAAAATGGGTAAAAAAAAATGCTAAAATTGTTTAATAATGGCAAAATAAAGGTCGAAAAGGTGTTGAAATGGAATTTTTAAAGAACATAAATGGGCTAACAGTGGTAAAAATTAGATCAAAGTGGCAAAATAACCAATATAGGTTAAAGTGGCAAAAACAGTCACAGAAAGTGGTAAAAGGGGCTCTAAAAGTGTCTGAAATGGCTTTAAAGAGCAAATAGTTGGTCGAAATTAGGTGGAATGGGATAGAACAACAAACTGGCAATAATGGGGTAACTGTGGTTGAAATGGGCAAAAAAGAGTGTAAAAAGTGGCTGATAGAGGCAATAATGGATCAACAGAGGCAACAAGAGGCAGAAAGTGGCAAGAATTGGTTTGGAAGTGGCAAAAACAGGCATAAAAAGTGATGGAAAGGGTTTAAAATTGACAAAAATGGGTTTTAAGTGGCAAAATGTGCTAAAATGGGCAAAATTGTTATTAAAAAGTGATCAAAAAGGGTTAGCATTTGGTAAAATTGGTGTGAAGTGGCAACAGTGTAATGAAAGCGATTTTCTTCTTTTTTTTTTTAAGGCATCTGGTGATCCCCTCTCTGTGTCTCACGACTCCCAAAGGGGTCCTGATCCCAAGGTTGAGAATTACTGCCCTATTGTATCTGTGTGCATCATTTTTTCTGGCAGAAGAATTGCTGATTTGGGGCCTTAAAAATGCTCTAAAACTCACCAGACTTTACAGAAAATTGCACCCCAGTGGAAATGTTTGTATTTTGGTGGAATCATGCAAGTCCATCATGCTGAAGCCCCACAGGGGCCCTGAACGTGAGATATGGAACTGAGTAAGAGCTACAGCTATGTGTCATGATTAGACAAAAAAAGTCTCCTGTGGCCATCCTCTTAAATGTACAGAAAGCGCACTACAAACAGCTAAGTCTCAAATTTTGGCATTTTGGGTGATTCACAAGATTCAAATTCCATGGATACCATGGATTTCATCCAATGTTTCGTATTTTGATGGTATTCAACTCTGGTGAATTTTATAAATTCATCAAAGAACTGATAATGGGACAGTTCTAAAGATTGTCCTGACAGATCTACCTGTAGTGTGAGGTGTATTAAGATTGATCTTTTCCTGTCTGATCTGCTCAGAGGACCGTCATAGCAGGCCCAACTTGTGATCATAAATATCGAACATGTTCAATATTTACAATCAGATATCTCGTTTTGTGAGGGGAAGACTGAGAACAGCCTAGCAGGCATGAGCAGGATTGTTAAATGTAAAGTAAAGACAGCCAAGGAAGGAAGCTAAACAAACACATCCATGGAAACAAAAGTAAACATGAAGCTTAGAGTCAGAAAAGTTAGAAAGGGAGGGCAAACTTCTTTATACAACATTTACTGCTAAACAAACCCCATTAAATTAACATGTCTTAGGCCTTCTAGATTTACAAAATTGGTCTTTAAACAATCTTTTGGTATGTGCAAAGGCTTGTATGTTCATGTTGTATTTATGCCTTTTCTAAGCCATGTTAAACACAGTACTGATTACTAAAACAAAGTCAACTTTTCTGGCTGTATATTTTTCTCTTTAGAGTTGAAAAAATGTTCTGATTTTTAGGAAATATGTTAGTTGGAGCTTTTTTAACCTTTTAGCCTTTTACCTCTGTTTCTTTATACACAACAAGCCACCGTAAATGTATGTAGGTGCATGATAGTGAATCCAGTGTTCTACCAGACAGCCCTGAGCTCCAGAGGTGTTGACTGGACCTTTTTCACATCTGAAGGTCCATCACATCCAGCCTGTCTCCAAACAACCTGGCTCCTGTCTGACAGATGCTCAGAAAATCCTCCTGTAACTACATCTGTTAGTTTTGGCTCTCTGCAGCGTCAGACGTGAGCATAAAAGCGATAGGGTTTCAAATTATTTGAAAGGTTTGAGGTGTGCTTGATATGTCTGCCTGAATACTCCAGCTGTCTGAGAAATCAGCCTCTCCCATGTGATGTCCAAAATCCAGCACTCCATGTGTCCTCCAAACATTTTAAAAGTCAAAATACACCAAAGCTGAGGCTTTATATCTGCCAAACATGTCTGTCCAAGATCAGTTAAGAGTTACTAACCCCAAAATCTCGTCTCAGAACGGATCCTCCTCTACCTAGATGTGTTGTTTGGATTGTCTCAATCAAAAAAATGAGATAGTTTTTATACAGCACTGTAACTACCTTACCACTTTATGTTTTTTCCCCACTTCAAATATCGAGGGGGAGGTCAGGGGCCACAATTTTACATAAAGCAACACAATCAGAGTCATTTTTGAACTTTAAAGACTTAATCCATTGCCACAGCCATTACTATTACTGTTATTTTGGCTGAAGAGTAGCAGTATAATCACTCATTTTTGAGTGATAATATTGTTGCATATAATTTAATACAATGGATTAAATTAATGAGTCTTTTTCTCGTGTTTCCTTCTAATTTTTTGGTGAAAGCTGATCAGTCCAAGCCTCTCCAAGTCTGTCTTCTTTGTGTCTCAATGAAACATAAATGTCTTTTTTCAAGTCATTCAATGCTCTGCTCAGGCAAACATATACTGCAGTTTAACGGTTGTAACAACCAGTAGATATGCTTGTCTCCATCACAACACAGGAACCAGCAAATAGTAAACATGGAAGGAATCCAGAGAGTTGCAAACCACAGCTTCCACAAGTGCTGCTGTCACTGTCCTCACTGAATGCTGAGCAGTTGGCGACTTGCTAGCTGTTATCACGCAGTGTTAGCAAGGGGATGGTTATTGGTTAACCTGTGAGGAATAGGAAGGAAGGAAACGCTTTGCTTGTGGCCTGCCGGTTTGAGTTGCCAGCTAACCTTAAAGCCTGAATCAGTGCAGACACACAGCACACAGGAGCAGCTGAGGCCAAAGGCTGCTTCTGCCTCTGATCCACGGTTTGTTTTCCATCTTGTTCATTTACACCAGGACACAAGATCCTGTAACTAATATTATTATCATCATGAGACTGTGACTTTAAATTTAATATCTGAATCTAAATAAAATACAACCCCATTTACAAAAAAAGTTGGGGCACTGTGTAAAATACAACTACAAACAGAATGAAATCAGTTAAAAATCTCATAAACCCATATTTTATTCACAGTAGAACTTTAAGAACATGTCAGATGTTGAAAATGAGACATTTTACTGTTTCATTAAAAATTAAAGATCATTTTGAATTTATTGGCAGCAACACATCTCAAAAAGTAGGGACAGGGCAACAAAAGACTGGATAATAAGTCTTTCAAATGAAAACAGCCATAGGAGCATTTTGTAACTTATTAGGTTAACTGGCAGCCTGTCAGTAACTTGACTAGGTACAAAATGAGCATTTTAGAGAGGCAGAGTTCCTCAGAAGTAAAGATGGGCAGAGGTTCAACTATCTGCGTAAACTGCATCTAGAAATTGAAGAACAATTTCAGAAAAAAATGTTTCTCAACGTGAAATTACAGAGACTTTTACTATACCACCATCTGCAGAAAATTAAAAAAAAATTCAGAGAATCCTGAGAAATCTCTGTGGACATGGGACAAGGCCAAAGGTCAGTATGGGATGCTCATGATCTTTGGGCCCTCAGGCTGCACTGCATTAAATACAGGCATTATTCTGTCCAAGAAATTGCTGCATGGGCTCAGGAACAGTCCCAGAAATCACTGTCAGTCATCACAGTTTAAAGTAGTAGCTATCATGCAAAGAAGCCACATGTGAACACAGTCCATGTTCTCTGTGCTGGGGCAAAATGGAAAACTGTTCTGTGGTCAGATTAGTTAAATTTGATTTTTTTTTTTCAGATACCACAGATGCCATGTCCTCAAGACTAAAGAGAAGGGGCCATCCAGCTTGTTCTCCTGGCTCAGTTCAACAGCCTGCATTTCTGATGGTATGGGGTTGCATTTAACGCATGGTGTGGGCAGCTTACACGTCTGGAAAGGTACTATCAATGCTGAGAAATATACAGAGGTTTAGGAGTAACATATTCACCCATCCAGACAACATGTCTCTTTTCAGTAAGGCCCTGCAAATTTCAGCAAGACAATACTAAACCACACACCACATCCATCACCAAATCATGGCGCCACAGTAGAGTAGTATGTTCTAAGAGAAAATACAAAAAAGCACTTGATACAATCTCTAGCCTTATCCCACCTTAAGTACTGTCCAACTGTCTGGTCTAATGCTTCAAAAAGACCTACATAAGATCCAGCTCATCCAGAGCAGAGATGCCCCCTTGGTGCTGCACTGCTCAGTGAGTGAGAGTGTGGATGAGATGCTAAGGTCAACAAAAGGTCAAGAGGCAGGACAATAGCATGAGTGCTGTCCTCAATTCAGATTGTAACATGATATTTCTCCTGAGTGGGTGTGGCTTCAGCTCATTCAACAGACACGCCCACACCATCCTGGAGCAGATTTTACTGCCTCATTTTCATGACTTTGAAGCTTTATATGATAAACTTAGAGATGTTTTATTTGACTGAAAATTGACCTGGGGGTTCATAACACAGTGACCTGTCACACAACATACCTAAATACAGATTTATTTTCACTTCACGGGGTCTTAAATGGTTAATCCAGCCTTGGCCATTACAGCCCAAACAGACACGCATGCCATCTAGAAAGCCCTAATAGCCAACCAAAGCACAGCCAACTGTTGCTCTGACTCCTGTACTCCTGTATTCTCATAAAAATAGAGGAGAGTGAAAAACTAAGGAGATGAAGAGTTTGCTCTTGCCTTTACTTTGGTCCAAAACTGAAATTGAAAGAAACAGAGTTATTTTTTTTTTTCAATCTTTTCACTAACTTCTTGGAAATTTCAGAAATATTTTTATGTGTAATATCTGGACATGGAAATGACTGCTGTTACAAAATCAGGTTTCTTGTATTTTAAATAAACTAAAAGTCATTTCCATCAGGTTTTGCCAACATTTCCTGTCATGACAAAGTTTTCCTACAAGGTTTATGAGCAGCATCAGAGAGAAATAAGATGCTGAGTGCTTGAGTCTTTTACATATTAATCCAGGCAGCATCTTTTCTATTTATTTATTACTACTTTTTAATCTGTACATATTCCAGATAGTGTAAGGTTCAGATCAGGCCTCAAAGCTCACTTCTACAATGCTTTGTGTCTTTAACAAATTCTCTCTCACACACTTATATCCCAGAAACCACAGTGGGGGTTTTTCATTCTCAAACATGAAATCAGTATGGATGCCCATATTTGTGCCCAGGTCAACGCTGACGCCCAGAATTCGCAATTAATGAAGGATTACAAGCTGTGAGGAGATCAAAACACAGCCAGTCATACTGTTTCTTCATATTTCAGAGGATTAAATGCTTAGCAGCCGAAGCAGTGAGACCTTTTCTTTATTTTATCTGAAAACATGAAGTCTGTCATTTTCAGCTGTAGCAGGAGAGACTGGGGTTTGTTGTTGCACTCTGCTTTCCAGTGCAGTGAAACATAACCTATATTTAAAAATGTATGTGTCAAAGACACTTTGCATTAATGTATAAATTAAAATCCATTCTATATAACAAAACCTGATGAATATGCTACTTGACTGCTTTTCTGTCCCTCTCTTTCTCACTAGTAACCACACTGCAGAGTAAAGTCAAAGCTTGATCTTGAAAATCACACTAGAAAGCTCTCAATCCAAACACACGGTAGTTAACACTGACTGAATGTGTGACTGCTGAATATGTTCATAAAAATCATAATTCAACCCTGAGCTGCTGACTCATATTCATCATTACTGTGCGTTTCTCAATTAATCTTTTTTTTTTCACACTGACACTCAACTCTCGCATCTGAGCCCATTTCATTTTCCTCTCTTTCTTTCTTGATCATCGACATATTGATGAAATGTTCCACATAACAGGAAGTAAATGAACCAAAGGCCTACCTTTAAAAATGGCTACAGTGCAGCGCTGCATGACATCTTCTTCACACCCTTCATTGTGGTGTTTTCAGAAGCAGCTTAACCTACAAATTCCACATACTCCATGTTGTGTGTGCTGCAGTTAGCTCTGCCTTCACCCACAGGATGAGTTTCTACCCTATTGTTATTCACTTCAAAGACTGACTTCTCTTCATTCATGGTGTCATTTTACCCCTGTGACCCTCTGATCCACAGATGACCTGTGGCTTGTGCCACCTGTTGTGATGTAATGTTGATATAGTGATTAGATTTGCAGTCTGGAGTCTGTGGATTGCGTTGTATTTTGAATAGGGCTTAACAATTTGCAAAATTAATCTAACTGTGATTTTTTTTTTTCCCCAGATATTGTGATTGCGATTTAATATGCAATTATTCTTGGGTTAAGGATCTGGGGGAGGCGATATACCAGCTGCACAGCTAACGCAATGGAAGCAGATGGTATTTTTTGCTTTCCCTCATCAAACTCATCAAACACACAATCCAACAACTCCAAAACGCTCTTGTGGACAAGTTGTGACCTGCACATTCACCACACTAGGAAATAATCATGGAACATTACGAGACGGAGATGTTTTAAAGTTAAATGCAAAGCTGGAACTACACTCTAGACATGGCTGCTGCACTCTGTCACTCTGCCCAGTGGTTTACTCAAGAAATATTTCCGAGTGTTTGCTTCATGTGTTGTAATGTTACATAATTATACGTAATTATTTCAGGCCCAGAAATACATGAAGACTCATTTTCAAACACTCTTGTTTACTGATAACTGCAATGCAACCCTGGATGGTCCAGATGGAGGAGCAGTGGATGGTTGGTGGGTGGCCACCATGTCACAACAAGGCTGTGATGTCAGCAAGGAGGGGGCGGAGTCATGTTATGAGCTGGAATCATGAGGAGAGAGCTGGTGGGCCCCTTTAGGGTCCCTGAAGGTGTGAAAATGACCTTGGCAAAGTATATAGCGTTTCTGACTGACCACTTTCTTCCATGGTACAAAAAGAAGAACCGTGCCTTCTGTAGCAAAATGATCTTGCATGACAATGCACCGTCTCATGCTGCAAAGAATACCTCTGTGTTATTGGCTGCTATGGGCATAAAAGGAGAGGAATTCATGGTGTGGCCCCCTTCCCCCCCGACCTAAACCCTATTGAGAACCTTTGGAGCATCCTCAAGCTACAGAGCTATGACGGTGGGAGGCAGGTCACATCAAAACAGCAGCTCTGGGAGGATATTCTGACATGTTGCAAAGAAATTCAAGCAGAAACTCCAAAAACTCACAAGTTCAATGGATGCAAGAATTGTTAAGGTGATATCAAAGAAGGGCTCCTATGTTAACATGGAACTTGTCCTGTTAAGATGTTTTTGATTGAAATAGCTTTGATTCCAGTAAATATGACCTCCTAATGCTGCAAATTCAACAAATGACCATTTTCAGTTCTTTACAACCTCTAAAATATTTTGAAACTCTGTTGTTCATAATAATGTTGAACAGTGCATTTTGAGTTTTTTTTTTTTTTTTAATTATCATTATGAAGTTTGTTCAAAAACATTTGAATTATGCTCTAATGGCTGATGACATGAAAGTATACCGTCATTTGCATCGTCTATTTAGACAGTGCCCTAAGTTAGAGGCCACATTTAAACTCTCTACAGAACCCTGTTACTGGCTGCTTTGTTCACCATTTATGGCATAATACATAAATTAAACTGGCTTTCATCTTAACATACCATCGCGTGCGCACGCGCACGCGGAAGGTGAGACAGGTGGAGGCGCAGATAGACTGCGGTAGCTTTAAGAGGGAAGGCGTGGTGCTGCTGTTGTGACCGACTTGTCAGTCCTCTCCACTCTCCACTATCATTCAGCTGAATGAACAGGCAGCCCAGGGCATCGGCTCTCGCGTTTAACAGCCCACCAAAGGACACGAATCGGCAGGATTTTCCTGGTGACACGGTCAAGGGATTATTTTTATCGAGCTGACATTGTTTCTCCGCAACGAAGCTGGGAGGTAAGTCAAACATTTCAGTGTAATTCCGTGTGAATGGAGCGGTACATTGTGATGGTGCTCAGCCCCACGGTGCTTCCTCCAGCTGCCGTGGAAAGGCAGAGGGACATCGGCTGGAAATAGTTCCTATGGGCGCAATCTTACAGACATGGGCATTATGAAGGAAATGGTTGTGTCCTCTCTTTAAATACGATTCAAAGATCTACTCATGTGTTCAAAGATGGAAATGCGCTTTTGTCATGCTGCTGTGTTTCCTGATGATTCATGCTAATTAAAGCCAGCCCCTTTTATGGAGCTGCCAGTCTGTTTGGAGCAGTCATATTTAGGGAAAATGGCCTAATTTCCATCAAATCCAACACCGCCATTAGATGCATATTTGTTCATTTATATGCAGCTCTGCGCACGGCAGCAACAGCCTCAGCGATTCTAACTGAAAGATTAAACGTTTCATGACACCATCATGAATATTTCCAGCGATTCACGGCGGACTGTGCTCCAGTGATGGACAGTAGTGAGCCTTCATTTTACGTGCAGTGCATTTGACCTCGATATTAGGCGGCTGTGCGATAACTGGGCTCAACCTGACAGACATGTAATTCCCACGAGTGTCCATAGAGGGGGCTGCTGTGTCACCACACAGCCTGCTGCTGTCATACTGCAAAAAAAGTCAATTTTTATCACATGCTGGGTTCAGTCAAAACAAGGTTAAGCCTCTATTCTCTTTCATTCAATCCTCCAATCAAGAATGATCAAGATAAGGGGAATTATGTGACGAGTTTTTAAACATTTCTGGTTTAAAGGTGGCTTTTTGGCTCAATATTAAAACACAATACCATGTCAAGGTTGACCCTTTTTGCAGTGGGTACTAATTTCTGCTCTCATGAGCTAAATTTGGCTGCAGCTTTAGACATCAGCATTTTATCAGCAGTATACAGGTGCTTCAAAAATGAGAAAATACAAGTTAAGTTGTTTTATATATAAGTGAAAAATGTTAGTGTTTCTTCATCAGTTTTTATCAACTTGGCAGCATCACGACGGGCCTAAACCTGCTGAATATGAAAACAGGACCAACATCTCTAAATTATATCTTTTTCTCTATTTTCTTTTCTTTTTTTATTGTTGCAAAACAAGTTTTAAAAGCACATCATCAGGTAAAAAACAGGCATGTATAAATTTTATATATTTGCAATTTCCCACCGTTATCTGTACATTTTAATAAGGATTTTAAGGAATTCTAATGTAATCATGGGCCATCAGTTTCGTTTTTCCATGAATGTTTGGTAAGCAGAAAAACAACTGAAATGTAATTGTCATCATAGAGTAAATTAAATGTATGGATGTTAACTGTCTGCTCGTGGCTATAATACATCATACACTTTTTTCCACGACTGCATTCGCAGTAACCTTGCAAATCAGATGGATACGCCTGATTCCATGTTTCTCACTGGCGAATCCATTTTGCAAAGCTCCTGTCTGAACTGTTTGGATCCGGTGACAGGACCAATCAGTGACGAGTGGCAGTACTTTCGGGTTCGGCGAAGTTGTGACATAAGCAAGCAGTGAGAAGAGGCCGGTGCAATTATGGTGGAAGACATTAGCTTGGCTGCTGCATAGCGCCAGTTTTATCAGGACTTGACAAAGTTTGTTCATTAAAAGAAGAACAAAGAACAGCAGTGAGTTGTTTTCTTTTCGAAAACGACAAAAGTCATGTACTGACATGTCTACAGTTACCATCGTTTGTGTTATGCAGTTTTTTATAGAGTTTACTCCTTTGGTAGCGGTGCAGGCACAGCTTGTTAGCGGCTATGTCACGTGTTTTGTTGCTCTGATTGGCCCGAAAAGATGTGACAGACAGAACATCAATCAGATCACCTTCTGAGTTTTTTTTCTCCAAAGGCTCTGTCCTTTCCCAAACATTGTCTGTGAGTGGTTTTCCAGATGGGTGTGTCAAACAAATCCATCTGGTGTGTCAGGTTACATTTACAGCCCATTTAAAGCACCTCAGCAACCCAGTTGTTGGTCCTATCCTGAGTCTAGATCTGCTTTGTTAGATTCATCACACATAAAGGGAAATATTTCAAGGCTTACTTGTTTTAATAAGGGATGCACAATATTGATTTTCATGCTGATACCTGATATGCTGATATTTCCAAAGTCATGTTTTTGCTGCTTCTGATATAAACACATTTTCTTACCACACAGCGATCTGCCAGCAAATTGTACTGTGGAGCACATCGCTCCCTTTCTTGTCTATCAGAGTATTTCCACAGCCAGTCCGGCAGCAGTACGTCCCTGGAGTGCCACTCTGCTTCTTTCAAGATGTGCTACAGGTCAATTTTCAGCGCCGGCTGCTGCCATGGCATCAATACCTGTCGATTAGAAAGCTCCAGACAAGAAGTGACAAGCGTGAAATATCCGGTTCTTTCAAAGAACAACACAGAGCACAGACTCTCAATCGTAAATCATCACTATACCAACATTAGTCTCATCCTGCAACAAGAGCAAAGGGTCACCGAGAGGTCAGTAGGTCACAGAGCTACAAGGGTGCCATTGATAAGGAAAAGTTAACTTTTGAGGACATTTAGCCAAAGAATTTTACATAAAACCACAGATCTTTTTAGCAAACATTAATGTTTTAACTTCCTAATGTACTCACCCAAAGGTGGAAGCGATAATATCATGGAACATGAATTCACAGTTCTCCCATGATCTCTGCCCGCTGATCAGGACTGTGCAACGTGACGCTTCCAGTGGGCGAGGTTGCTTCCCTCCGGTCAGAGCAAACACACAACGACTAGTGTGCGGCGCAGTTGCCATATGAGGAAACTACGGGTTAAGTGTAGCTGAAAGAGAAGCAAGGACAGTCTGGTAGTTGTTTTATGTTTGGAGCTTCATTCAAAATGTTCAGGGCTCTCAGTGGATCCCCCTGCTGATCTGTATGGCTGATATTTTGGCTGTAAACATCAGCAGAAATTTTCATATCTGCTGATACCGCTACTCAGCTTTTTAAGCTAATGTCTGCTTGTACCGATAGCATGCTGATGATATTGTGCATCAGTTTTGATCTTAATAAAACTGACTTACAGCTATTGGTGATTTAAGACTCAGCAGTGGCAACCGTGCAGCATGATTTTCATTTTATAGTGCATGCTAACAAGTAAAGGGGCTGCACGGCAGTCCAGGGGTTAGCGCAGTTGCCTCACAGCAAGAAGATTCCTGGTTCACTTCCCGGTCAGGGCTTTTCTGTGCGGAGTTTGCATGTTCTTCCTATGCATGCGTGGGTTCTCTCCAGGTACTCCAGTTTCCTGAGTGACAAGCCTTTGCTGTGTCATCTGTAACCATATCATAAAGTAATCATAATTCAGATGTCTACAATAAATGAATGAATCCAGACAGTAGGGGTTAGTGAAGGCTTGGGATATTTAGGCCCTTAGGGGTTCTGCTGTGTTTATGTTCTGAATTGAAGACAAACAGCATTCTAACTTTATAATGAGGAAATGGAGGCAAATGTTTGCACACTTGGGGGCATTCATTCCTCATAAATCCCTCACGAAACATCCATTTATAGGATGGAAAGTCATCAAGAGCTATTTAATCTGAAACTGAACATCTGGCAGTGATGCAGCATAGGGTCATTTTGATCAGTCATTGAGGCTTTACGAGCAACAGCACCCAAAAAAAAAAAAAAAAAAAAAAGATCTCCTCCTCCTCCTCCTCGTCACCCACACAGCTTTGCTTAAGGAGTACTTAGCATCTGCCACATTCCTCCTACTGGATCAAGATCGTGCTGCTTGGGAGCGTTAAGTAAGCCACAGTGATCCCTGACTGTTTATGGCCACAGTTCAGAAACATGAGAAGAAGAGGGAGAAAAAAAAGAATAAATGGGTGAAAGGATTGGAGCGGATTATGACGTAGAAATTACATTTTAATCATGCTAACCCGTTGGGAGTAAGTGGCTTGCAGGATTTGACCATGTAAGGCTGCTGGAGGAATTCTCAACAATGTGTAGTGCACATACTTTACAGGCATCAATAAGCAGCCCACTGGACCCCACAGACTGTGATAATGGACGTCAATACGGGACGGATTTATCGAAAAGCCCTGCTCTATACCGAGCTGTATGTCTCTAAGCAGAGCTGCTATCCACTGAGCTTTTAATACGCTGTAAGCTTTTTCACAGGTTCAGCTTTGAGCATTAAAATCATACATATAAAACAGGAAACTTGTCTGTGTACTCTGAAGGCAGACAAGAGCAGCTGTTGCAGCAATTTGGCTGCAGTATTTTTAGGTCCCATTTTCTTATAGCACTTACCCGTGTCAGCTACCTGTGTGCTTTTAAAGGGGGAGGGAGGGAAGAATAATAGGTCCAACATCCAAGAGTAACAAGGCCACTGGGCTGAGGTGTAGATCCTGTGGTAGTCCCCATGCTGACAGAGCAGAGGGCACAGAACCTTTGTAGGGTTTGCATGGCGGGAGGATGACGGGAAGCCTGACTCAGCTCAGTCTGGCTTTGTGTGGTGACCAGGTGTTGGCATGTGCCACGGGACAGGATGCCCTGCAGTTGTTCCTTACAAGCCACTGAGGCAGAGAGTCATTCACTTCTCTCTCAGACAGATGTTTGGGTTGGAATTGGCCTCTGCCATTTGAGGCTGTGAGGTGAGAATGTGGTGAGGCAGGACGGGGCATGAGTTCAGGCAGGGCGGAGGTATGTGCATGGTGCAGCATAGGGCTGGGAAATTAATTGAAAATTAGACCAAATTGCAATATAGCATGCTGCAATTTTCAAATCGCAGAAGGTGCAATATTTCTTCGACCTGAAATTTAAGTCAAAATAGCAGTTTTAAACTTTTTTTGCTACAGAGATGTTATGCATGACATATCGTGCAATCATTTAGATGCCTTTTTTTTTTAGAATAGTCTGCAAAATATCCTATCTTCTTATTACTGTACTTTTTTCTTATTAAATATAAGAATGACAAAAATCCTTCAGTGCAACAATTCATGTCCAATGATGGGTCAAAATCATCAGAATTAGATTTTTTAAAAAGAATTGTTCAGTCCTTGTTTAGGAATAAAAGAAACTTAAGGAATAATCACGTATCAAATCACATTTGCAATATTGGGGAAAAAAATTGCTGTTAGATTTTTTTCCAAAAATTGTTCAGCCCTAGTGCAGGGAGGGAAAAGCTGCTCAGATTTTTGACATATTTTTTGACTTCTTGATAAACACAAATATAAACCTATTAGAGTTGTCATGATACCAGTTTTTCAAATTTCAGTATCATACTAGTAAATATCAAACCATATTGATGTAAATATGATACCTTGGCACCCAAAACTGGTTAATTTAGTTACTATTGACTCCTAACCTGCACATTAGAAAAGATCACTGAACACTTACTGAAATTAAACACATTGCTAATGGTAATGAAAAGCTAAATTAAAATGATTCTCAGAAAAATATTGCCAAAAAAAAAAAAAAAAAAAAAAAAATGGCCACCCTGAATTATCACTGATAATCCAGAAGAAGTGTATGCAAGGATTCTGGTCCTTGCCTTTTTTTTTTCTTTTTTTGTTTTGATTTGGTGAAGTAACGCTAGGGTTCATCAGTTTTATTTAGAATGAGCTAACTATTTTTGCTCATATTGCAAATGTGATGTCATTTGCTTAGTTTAAGGACATTATAATTAAATATGTCACTCATTTTGATGAAGAAAAACATACATAAAACACAAAAAGGAGGATTTTTGTAAACCATTATAAAAAAATGACACTTGAATGTTTGCATAATGTGGATAAAATCTCTGCAAAAAGTTGATTTATTGAACTGATATTTTGACACATTTCAAGTTAACGAAATATTGCAACTTGTGCGATTTGTCAATTGCAGCAGGCCATATTGCAATTTATAATCTAATATGCGATTAATTCTCCAACCCTAGTCATGACCCAAATGTGGATCACAATTTGAGTTGGCTGAGAAGAGAGAGTTGGTCGTTGTTCGGAAAGTACTGTATCTACTGAAAGCAGGTAATAATGAAAAAATACAGAATATTTTGGTAATCTTGGTTGCTCAGTTTGTCAGAACTTTGAATAAGCACATTCCCATTTTTCTCTATGAGGCATCAGTTGCAGTACAAAGACTTGAGTGTTGGCTTATGCTGGGGTCCTTTATAAAGCAAGTGCATTGCAAAAGAAGCATCTAGCATAATGATTTTTTAGCACTGATACGCCCCTGTCCTGCCTTCATCTCTGCGGCAGACAGGCAGCTGGCTTACTGTATCTGCAGAGTTTCTGGCACACAGAGAAGGAGTCTGGGAGTAATTAGCTCTCGGGGTATAATCCTATAGTGGTGCGTCTGTTAAAACAGTATTGCGTCTGCACTCACCCCCTTCCATTCCTCAAAGTTCTCAGTCACTGGTGGTCATGAACCCGATCCTTGAGTACTCCAGTTCTTTTTCTTTACTGTGCATGTGATAAAATTGTA
Organism: Cheilinus undulatus; assembly: GCF_018320785.1. NCBI lineage: Eukaryota > Metazoa > Chordata > Actinopteri > Labriformes > Labridae > Cheilinus > Cheilinus undulatus. The sequence continues at coordinate 40,106,067 of NC_054882.1, forward strand.
GCTAGTTTGGTAAGTTTAAAGCCAGTTCTGGGTTTTGTACCTGTTCTTCCTGGCTTTGGGACTCTAAATCTGAATTAAAACCAGTCATATATGCACAAAACTTTATATCAGGCCATGAGTGTTGCATGTTGGCTGTGTCTCCCTGCTGTCACAGCCCTGTCTTTCTTGGGTTTTTCCTCCATTCCTCTCCCCCCTCAGTCTGTCAGGGATAGTCTCGTGCTGTGAGGTGAATGTGTAAACAACAGAGCAGTCCTCCTGAACTTCTCAGGAGTTCTTGTGTGAAATGTGTGGATAATGCATCCACAAGCATCCCCAGAACTTTGCAACATTGAGATGCATCCATTGCTTCCCAGGATCATTCTGTATGAGAGTTTCTTGAAGAGTCCTGCTTAGGCGATCTGCTTCTCCTTTATATTGGTCTGGTTGTTCTACTTCTTGGAGAACTTGAGCTGCAGATGATTTGCAGCACAGCAGAATTGCCCCAAAATGCCAGAGTTACAGTTGGTAAATTTGATCATCTGCTAAATGTAATTAATTTGTGCATGCCTCTTTTTTTTGTAAAGGTTTATTTTTGGGCATTTTTGTGCCTTTATTTGATAGAGGAGAATAGTGGATAGAGTTGGAAACAGGGATGAGAGCGGGGAGAGACATGCGGTAAAGGGCCTAAGGCCGGATTTGAACCCGGGCCGCCGTGTACATGGGGCATGCGCCTAAACCACTAGGCCACCTGCGCCCTGTGCATGCCTCTTTTGTAGTAAAGTACTTAAACTGTGAATGTTTTACTTTGATTTCTCAGATAATCAGATGTCATGGGGTCAAGTGTTGTATTGTTTTTCGATGGAGAAGGAAACCTCTTGTCCAGTGGGACTTATAAAATAAAACAGGACATTTTGCATTCCTCTCCACCCTTCGTTCTCCTCTTTCCTCCTCCTCAGTCCAACCCTATAGTCTAGTTTCCTGTGAGTCTGGCCACATGTACTCACTCACTCACGATGAATGCTAAAAACAAGTTATGCAATCGTGGTTAATTAGAATAACATAATTACATTGTTGAAGGAAGGACACCTCATGTTCTGTTTTCACAGCTCAGCATGAAAAGTTCTCGAGGTCTGACCTGTTCTTGTTCTTTAGATATAGAACCTTTTGTCACTAGCTGGATGTTTGTCTCCACTGATGCAAGAAAAGAGGCAGTTTGGGCCATTGGGAAATTTATTTGCGCACAGCAGTTTTACCCAGAAATGATAACCTTTTATTTAGTTCTGGCTGTTTGTTCCCATGTTTTGGGTTATGGTTTTGAAAACTGTTTTGAGTGCACAGATTTTAAACAGTACTGTTTCCATAGGTTTAACTGGCAATATGCAGTTGATCTGAAAACTTTTCACACATGTGCACTGGGGCGATGCATCTTTATTGACAATCTCATTACAATTATCATGTCAGCCGTGTTATATTATGATGCATCACAATGTATCATGATCTGACTAGGGCTGTACGGTTTGCAAAAATAATCTAATTGCGGTATTTCCCCCCAATATTGCGATTTTATATAAATAGACAGATAGATAGTTGTTTATTGTCACTGCATTGTAAAAACACAACCAAATTACATTTGGCAGTCTCCTCTGTAGCAGTAAACACAGTCGTCCAAGCTGGTTAGAAATCTGCAGCCTCACGTCCATCGTGCAGGCGAGGGAGTGGGCACCCAGGAGAAAGATGCTTAGTACGACAGTTTGTGTGGGGCCGATCTTAGCCTAGTGTGTAGCCCGGCTTGTTTGCCCCGCTTTTGCCTTCTTGCACAATGCCATCTCTGCCTTCTCCCCACTGGCTGTAGGTGTCGTGCTGCTCCATGCCCTCCTCCTTTCAGTCTCCGAGCGCCCCATTCTCCAGATAATCTCCGTTGGGAAAGATGTAAACTCCGTGGGCACGCTGTCAGTTCTGGTGTGAGTGTAGGGCTTTGTTTTGCTGCTAGTGATGGAGCGCCGGTCCGCTGCGTTCCTACGTGCCGCCCCATACTACCTCAATAGGTAGCATTCAGTAGTCTGTTGATCAGGCAGTGTTCCATGGCAATTACTGGCAGTTGTTAGCTTTTAAGCTAGCCAGAAGTTGTAGTTGAGACTGAGGTCTTCTTTTCACCTTTTTTGGGTTTTTCTTGATGGAAATTTCCCATTCTTTCTCTCAGAGGTGTCCTGGACCATCCATCTTCTTTGTTTTCATAGGTTTCTACATACGTAGCTTGTCAACTTAATTATGAAAAACACTACAAGTTCAAGATATAAGCCAAGAGTGCATCTTTCTTACTGCCAACTGCTCTGATTGCCCAGCAGCAGGAAAAGATATGCGATTATTCTTAGGTTCCTCATCTTATGTATTTTTCAACCAACTCAAAATCATTCACTATTACAACCTACATTCAGTCAGGGACACTCTCATCGTATTTCTAACTATTTTATTGCAAAATGGATCTGCAGTTTTACTTTGCAGAGAAGGCTCTGCTCTAAAGATGCTCCCTAGGTTAGTTAGCATGCTTTGACTTTCCAGGCAGTGCCTGGCTAGAAACCCCCATATAAGATATAGATACATTTATCAAAATGGCTACGTTTACATGAGAGCTTTAATTCCCCTTTAATTCAGAATTAAAGTTAAATCCTCTTTAAAAAGGCCTTGTAAACACCTAATTCCAAATGAAAATGACCATTCCGAATTAAACTTAAATCCGAAGTAAGTGGCTGGTTTATTCTGATTTTAAATCCAAATTGAATAATTCCTCTATCATATACACGTTCATTCCACTTTAAATTAATTCCGGTCGTTCTGCGCATGCTTGTCCCTTGTCTTCTTCTTAGGTTTTACGGTGGTTGGCATCCATCCCTTTGGTGCATTACCGCCCCTCGTTACCTTGTCCTGTTGTGATGACGCATATATTCCGCGCTAGCAGGCAACATATTCCAGGATGGCCACCCGAAGCAAGTGTTGGACTCGAGCCGAGACAATTTATTTAATAAGAGCCTTAGAAGATATGGATATAATGAAAAGAGTGGATGGACGGAAGCAGATGGAGTTTGTTTTCTTCCGGTAGACGTAAATACGTTACGTCCGCCCCCTGTCCAATCAGAACCCTTCCCAACCCCCAGACCTTAAGCGGAATTGAACAAAGGCGATTAAACGTGTTTTCCATGTAAACCTCAATTCGGAATTACTATTCCCATGTAAACACAAAGGAGAATACTTTAATTCCGAATTATTTAATTCTGAATAATTAATTCCAAATTAAAAAACATCATGTAACCGTGGCCATTGTGTACTGAAAACAATGGAATTATTTCAGATGCATTTAATCCACAGTAGCATGAATCTGAATATGAGTGTGCAAAGAGCTTAAAGGAGGTAGCTTGGGTAGGGGAGGTGAAGCTGGGGTCTGATTTTCATGAACTAACGCTAAGTTTCATCAGTTTTAGATAGAATGAAGTAATATTTTTTGCTCATGTTGCAAATTTGATGTCATTTGCTTGAATGGAGAGCATTATCATTTTTTGTTACTTTTTTGATTAAGAAAAAAACATGCATGTACACACAACGGAGGATTTTTCTTAACCAAAAATAATATGAAAAAAAAAAAATAAATTTGACACTTGAATGTTTGTATAATGTGTAAAAAATCTCTGAAGCAAAAAAAGGCTTATTAAACTGGTATTTTGACACATTTCAAGTTAAAGAAACATTGCAACTTGTGCGATTTGGAAATTGCTGCAGGCCGCATTGCAATTTAATATAATTTGCAATTCATTTCCCAGCCCTAGATCTAACTGTAGGAATTACTAAACAAAGCCTAAAACAGGGGTCATCAACTCCATTCACACAAGGGCCAGCTTTTTCTTGACAGACATTGTGGGGGCCAGACATTGAAATAAACTCAACTAAAGTCAATATTTCAGTCTAGTTAAAATACTCTTTTAAAAATATTATTTCTTTTAAAAATGAATGGAACTTAAGGCTTTAAACAGTGAGGCAATATACACATCACCTCTTATATACTTATCACCTGTACTGAAGCCATCCACAGGGGGGTGACTGTGGTATTTTAGCTCCATATTTCTGGAGCCTTCCTGATGCCTATCACTGAGTTTGATGCTCATAATCTGTGTCTGTGTCAAATACCAGAGGGAAAGGAAACCGATTTTTTGTGTAGATTCTAAGAAGGTAAATTGCACTCTCAATGAGCCTTAAAAAATGCTGCTTTAATCAAAGCAGAAATGACAAGTGTTTTTTTTTACCATGCTAAAAGAAATACAATACCTCTTTGCCTCTTGTTTCAAAAAACACTAAGTTGAAGATTTATTTAAACCTTGACAAAACAGTTAAACCATAGCACACCATGTTCTTTCCTTCTCAAATTTTCTAAATGTAATTATCCTCCGAGGGCCGGATTGGAAGCCATGAGGGGCCTGATGTGGCCCCCAGGCCTCCAGTTGATGATCACTGGCCTAAAAGATTGTATCCATTTGGTTACTAAAAGGGCGTTGGGGGCTGCCATATTGACAGTGCCAGCTAAAACTAACCTCAGAATGGTCTAGAAATATGACAAAGGCATGGAGCTGAGGCAGGCTTTAAGCCTTCTGATCAACACCTACTCTGTGCTGGTCTGCAGTGATATTAGCTGTACCCCTAAAAATGCATGAAAAAATGTCCTTATAAGGAATGTACTGTACTGTAGGGCTGGGCAATTAATCAAAAATTAAATTAAATCGCAATACAGCCTGCTGCAATTTTCAAATCGCAGAAGGTGCAATATTTCTTTAACCTGAAATTTGTGCCAAAATATCATTTTACACCTTTTTTTGCTGCAGAGATGCTGTACATTACATATCTTGCAATCACTCAAGTGACATTTTTTTAAGAATAGCCTGCAGAAACTTTCTTCACTTTTGTAAAATTTTCTTATTGACTATGAGAACAATATGAAAATTACCACTTCCTTCAATAAAAAAATGCAATCTGGTTTGCAGTACAGTCAATAGCAGCTCAATAAGTTATCCTGTTGGAGGTAACATAAGATGAGGAACTTCAGAAATAATCACATATAAAATCGCTATCGCAATATTCGGGGGAACTGCGTGCAGATGGCCACGCAGTTATGCCCCATGTACGCTGGCAGCCTGTGTCCACATCTGGCCTGTGGCTTCTTTCCTGCCTGCTCTATCAAACTCATTCTCTCTAAATAAAGGTGTTAAAAGCCCCAAATTACTTTCTGTACTGTTTGAAAGAAAAGCTGGTATTTGATCATTTAAATGAGGTGCAGCAGCCAGGCCAGAAAATCATGCAACATCAGTATGAGTTGATTATCATGCATATGTATACATGCACGTTTCATTACAGAGTCACACCACCAACAACTGCTTTGGCATACACTTCAGTTTTTTGTCTTATTTTTGCAGATTTGTGTGCATGGTAGGTATGAGAAAGGAACATATTTTGAATACACATCTGTAAAATAATCTCATTTTCATTGGACCATTTTGGTTCAAACATGGCCTTAGGACTTGATTTTATGAGACATTCCAGTTGTGTGTGTGGGAGCTTTCAGCTACAGTAAAGGTGGTATTTGCATGAAATGTCCATGATGGCTGCATGATTGGTTTCTTCCATCCTATCAGATCTAAATACACAGGGAGCATGTGCCCATGTTAGATTGCCTCTTAGATGTCATGTGGAATTATTTTCCCATCACTGTGAATGATTTAGCACTGAGGGTAATAGAGGTTGAGAATCTCCTAATATGTCTTCACATCCAGACACCCCCCCGCCCCCCTTCCTCTCCTTGCATGTTTCAAACGTGGTTCCTTTTCACCCTCTATCCTGCTTCACCCCCCCAGATGACTAACTCAATGCAATGGTTGTTTCAGTCCCGTCTCCACGTAGTCACAGGCAATTAGCTCCCGTCAAAACAGACCGCTAGGCTGAGGCTCGGGCATATGAAATCTTGCTCCCACTCTCCACACTTGGCTAATATTACTTTGGGCTACCGAGGAAGGGCCAGATCAGTTTTGTCAGAAGACTGAAGGAAAAAGAGGTGGGGGGGGGGTCTCCACTAGGGACCTGTGCATGTGCTACCTTGCCTAGCACAAAGCAGCTCTTTCACTGGGGATCTGGAACACATATGGAATCGTTTATCAAATCTTAAGTTCGTCAGTCCCCCATATTCTCTCGGCTGCAGGTTCCCCTCACTTCAGCATCTCAGATTCACTTAAATGAGCTTGAAACACTGCACCTTGAGATGTTCCTGTTTTAGCCCTTGCTTCGAGGTAACCCTCAATACTCTCCAGTATTAGCTCGCCACTTTGGGGTCTGCTCATAGTGAAAGAAATCCTTTAAGGCAAAGTCTTCCTCTGATGTTTTGTTTGGATCTTTTTTCTTTCTACAACCCCAACGCCTCAGTTTCAAAATCTGATATGTTGTTTATGTTCGATTGTGAATAAAATATGGGTTTATAAGATTGGCAAATCATTGGTTTTATGTACATTTTACACAGTGCCCAAACATTTTTGGGAATTGGGGTTGTACAACATCAATCCAACCATTCATAACCCCTGACACTATTTCTAAGGAGGTTCACATTAGGACCCTGGACTTGACCCCAAAGTCTGGTTGTATTTGGTTGATGTGAATTCAGGGGTAACGTGCTCAGGAACCGAATCTGATCTGGTCTCAGGCATGGTTTATTTGGACCTGAGCATGGTTCATGGGGTGTGTGAACTGCACTGGGCAAAGTGTTGGGTGCTTATATGAGAAAAGCTGGAAAGTCAGTTCTAAATGTCTCCTGTCACTTAAAACAACAGCGTTTTTGTATAGCCCAAGCTGGGCCGGGGCGATTTTGCCTAAATATCACATCACAGTATTATTCTTTCCTTTGATGGTAACAGTATTCTATCACAGTATCACAAAATTAAAAAGAGATGCTTTTAAATCCAAATTCAGGTGTTGCAAAGCCCCTTCTCCCTTTAAAACAAGCCTTGGATGGCATACTCAATTTATGTCTAAGCATAGGAGCACAGAATTGTTTTTTTACTCTCTAGGTCTACTTCTTTCTAACTGCACTTCAAGTTTTAAGTTTCATCTCTATCCTGCTGAGGTGTGTTAAGCTGCTAATGACTTGAACACATTTCCTGAAAAGGGTGTTCACAATAGAAGAATATAAGAAAATAACATCAGCTGACTTTTATTGTGAAGAACTTGATGGAGGTAGCGTGTTTAGCTAACATACCAGCGAGTTTATGCAGCTAGTTTCCAGCTGCTTCTCTGACCTTGTTTAGCGCTGCGGCCTGGTTCTTTGACTCATCTTGCATTAAAAAAGGAAGGCATGAGTTAAAACACTTTTAAACAGTTGTTTAAGCCATTGTAAGGTGAAGAGCTGCGGCGCTGGGCTCTAGGCAAACCGAGACCAGCCGAAGCAGCATGCAGCTTGTGTTAAGGACTCAGGGAGGCTGACAGAGATGGCACACTGACTCTGTTGCAGTTTTTACAGCAGTGTTAATTTTGGCAGCCAAATTTTCAATTTTAGTCTTTGTCTTTAGATGAAATGTCTTTAAGTTTTAGCCACATTTTAGTCATTTCTACCCTTTTTAGTTTTAGTCTATTGTTAGTCTATAAAAGTCCTCACATTTTATTCTTTACTTTCAGTCCAAGCATTAATTCTCTTGCCTAAATCTGGTACCAGACCACGGTAGTGTGTTCTATCCATCCTGCCAAACCTGGGGTCCCTGCTTTCTATAGCTGAGAGGCAGAATAGCTACAGATCCATTGTATTTCGACAGATTCACCCATAGTGGAGAAATATCAGGGATTTTGACTGTCTGACGAAAACTTAATTACATTTTAGTCTAGTTTTAGTCATCTTGATGAAAACTAAACTTAGTTTTTGTCAGTTTTAGTTATCACAGATCTATTTTTGTAAGTCTTAGTCTAATTTTTGTCATGGAAAGAAAGGCTGTTGACGAACATTTTTAGTCATAGTTTTAGTCGACGAAATTAACACTGTGTTACAGCCATCAATCTTGGAGAGGACAGAACACACTTTTTTCCTGTTTACCATTCTTGGATACAACGGCCAGAGGGGTGCCGTTCGGTTAGTTACCTTGGCTACACATCATGCTGTAGAAAGACTGTAGAAAGAATTGGACAATGCCTGTGTGACATCAGTCGTCTGCTTACAATAGGTGGACTCAAACTGATTTGGAAGTCAATTCGTGGCAGCTTCCATATTGAAATCACTGTCTTTGGATAAACCTAATGGGCCGCTCACTAAGCTTGACTTTCTGTCAGCTAGCTAGCTAGCTAGCAAGCATTCTGGTTGACAGAAACGTAGCCTCTGCCTGTCGAGCTATCTGTCAATCAAATGAGGTGCACCAATCAGTGCGCAGTGAGGTTTTTCCTTAATATAATCTAAACCATTGTGGTAGAAACCCCCCCCCCGTACAGTGAGAGCACATGAAAACATTAGCTAATGAGACACGTTTGGTGGTTCCGATGGAACTTCCGGTGTTAATGCAGCCAGCCTCAAGTTGACACTCACGGTATTACAAATTTTTGCACTTCCACATTGGCTTCATTTTTCAGGACAGGAGGTTGCTGCTGTACAGCTGAGGAAAAGGCTCATTGTTCATTGGTCTTTGTTGTCCTCATGGAGCAGACACAAAAGTCAAAGTGAGTGGTTGTCATGGTTGTCTCTTCAATTTCCTTATTCTGAGTGGTTTTGGATTTGCACACCAATGATGTGCATACGACCACCTGTACTGCACTATAATGTGAAAGCAGACCAGCAGAGTAGAGGGGAAGGCTGAGCATTTGTGCCCATGCAGGGTAGGAAAAATTCTAATATTATAGGTATGATATATCTAATACTATATAGAAATGCCTGTTTTCCTTAGGAGAAATTGGGATGAATAAGAGTGGCTTCTTTGCCTTTTTCCTTTGCCTAAAGCCTGCCTTCTCCTTTTTTTGCTATTCTTGAATGAATTTATTTGTACTCAAAGTTTTAGGAGCACTATTTGACCAGTAACACAATGCCAGCGTGACATCATCTCTGAGGATCGGCTCCTAAACTGCACAGCTGGGTGTAGATAGCGTGGATGTTTATTTTTTCCCCCTGCTGCATTCCAGCTTCTTATTTTTAATGGCTGTGATATCCAGCTCGGGGGGTTACTTCTATAAAAGGAAGTCTGAAGACTTTAGCCGACCCTGTGGAAAGGAGGCTTACATGCCACATTTTCTCAAGATGTAACCTTCAGATTTCCAAGAGAAGAGACATCAGTCAAGCAGAAAAAGAATGGATAGTTTGGCTTTGGTCAAAGACAGTGGGATAAATGACTGTTCACAATGCTGCACGGAGATGTCAGCTCCACCAGTACATTCTTTAGAACTCTGCAGGCTGTCAGAATTTCATGTTTTTAATTTTAAGCTTTGAAATCATGAAAAATGGGCCTGTAGAATCCACTTTACGATGGTATGGGACATCCACTCACAAGAAAGATGATCCTCTCAACCTTTAAATTTTCTACAACCAGAATGGAGGAATCATCTGTCTGCTGTGCTTCTGTGTTAAAAATCTCACACAGTAGTCAGTAAGAAAGTCTAGGTGTCATGTTTTCTGTGATTTCAGTGTCATGTTGTAACAGTGCACACCAGTCTGACATTTCTATGTTTCTATGTAGAATTTACTTGGTGTGATGGTACTGTGACGGCGTTGGTTTCTGCCTCCTTGTCTGGCCTCTTTGGCTTCATGGGTGTTCATTCAAGCTCTTAATCAAAGATCAGATGTAAGTAAACCAAATTTAGAATGACTTTAAAGCTGAGGTCAGACTTCATGATCCTGAGTGTTAGTATGGTGATCTCAGAACCTAACCTGGAATTTTACCCTCACTGACATGAGAGATCGTAGAAAGCAGAGAGAAAAATCACACATGCTAGACTCTCTGCTTAAAAGATGATTGATTGATGATTGAACGGACTCTTTCACACAGGCAAAATCCAAAGAAAAAAATGGAGCATGTAAGTCATTTAAGGAAGTCTAATTCAGGGGCAAAGGGCTAAAGAAGAGGTAGAGCATGGTCTAAAAGTGTCTAGTGCTCCAGTTTTTTCTTTGGATGTTGCCTTTGTGAGGAAATACATTGATTCATATTGAAAATGTCAACGGTCCATTCTGGAGAGCACACACCTTCACCTGTGGAGGATGCTGAATCTGAAGAGACTCCTACGATGTTAGACTTTGTGTTGGGAGTAGGGATTAACATGGATTTTGTTTGTGACTACATGTTCCTGATGTTGTCAGTGTTTCACACTGTCTTTATTAACCTGTTTACTTCACACAAACAGGATGAAGCAGAGATTATGTTCTCTGTCTGTTGCCCTGCAGAGACATTGCCATTAATTCTAAGACTGTTAAGTCTTTCATTGTCTACATGACGCTGTCCTGCGGTTTAAGTTAAACTTAACACCAAAGGGTAACCATGACAGCTGATTATGAGTGACACGTAACATTTTTATTTCATTTCTGACCAAAGAAAAATGTAATTTAGTCACTTTTCTTCAGTGGATAGATATGTTTACTGCTTGGTTCCTCTGCCATGGTAGAGTTAGCATAGCATAGCCGATGCTGCTAACAGGCAGCTGGGCTGCTGAAGTACCACAGCTGGTGTCACAGTGTTTTATGTCGAGTCCATCCCCTTATTCTGAGTGAGAACAAAAACAAACAGCGTTGCAGGCCTAGTCTGGAGGTCATGGGGTGTCCCAGGTAGGCCTTGCTATTCACTGTGACATGCTGCATGGGGTAAAGTGATTGATATTCCAGGTCAGGACTAGGGCTGAACGACTTGCAAAAATAATCTAATTGCGATCCCCCCCATATTGTGATTTAATTTGCAGTTAATCTTAGGTCAATCTTGTGTATTTTTTGACAGATTCAATCAAGAAATAATTCCATAAATAAGACCATGTTCATTGAAAACAAAGAAATTATTTCAGAGGCAATTAATACATAGAAGCATGAATCTGGCTATAAGGGTGCAACAAGCTTTAAGCTATAAAGGAGGCAGCTGGGGTGGGGGAGGTGAAGCTGGCTACCAGCTGATGTATGACTTTAGTGAAGTTACGCTAGGCTTCATCAGTTTTATTTAGAACGAGCTAACTATTTTTGCTCAAATGTGATGTCCTTTGCTTTGTTTAAGGACATTATCATTTTTATGTCACTCATTTTGATGGAGAAAAACATAAAAAGGAGGATTTTGGTAAACCATTATAAAAAATGGACACTTGAACGTTTGTATAATGTGGATAAAATCTATGCAAAAATTGATTTTTTAAACTGGTATTTTGACACATTTCAAGTTGAAGAAATATTGCAAGTTGTGCGGATTTTCCGTTGCAGCAGATCATATTGCGATTTAATCTAATTTGCGATTAATTGCCCAGCCATAGCAAGGACAGATCTAGGACTGCCACATTCGGCTATAATATTGCTTATAATGCATTGTCACCTCTGCGTAAGATGGACTGAAACATCTTCTTCTACTGTTGCCTGTTGAAGAAAAGAAAAACCGTAAAGCTCGTCTTTACTTGAGTTGTTCTCCATGTATGAGTCCTCAACTGCTATAAGCTAATGGTGAAACACTGCCTAAGGACTTGACAAAGAAGATTTGTAGAAATCACTTCTCATTGATGCAGCTCTGTGTGTCAGAGGTCAAACATGTTGTTGTGAATAGACTCGACTCACGTAGGTGAAAGGCGATCTTTGACCTCGGACCAGGTCTAACTGCCAGGCTGGTCTTTTCAGAGAAAACACTGTTTACAAAAAGCTGGTGATTGTGTTTTAGATTTAATCATCTCGACATGTTGGACCTGATCTCTAGTGGTATTTTAAGTTTATCTGGATCCATGTGGCTTTATTTTGCCTGAGACCCAACAAACAAAGTTTAGCCAGTTCTTCCTTGAGTAGAAAATTTCCTCTGCTTCAGACTGAACAGATTTTATCTTCATTGCCAAACTGAAGAAAAATCATTTGGCCCAGATTGTTGTCCTTGAGCTTGTATCATGCATTGTTTGTTTCCAAGTATCAGATCCTTCCTAAATTAGCCTAAACTTCTCAACAGTAACAATCCAGATGTCCTCATTGGCCTGACACCCATTTAATGCCTAGCAGATGGTATTTGTGCTTAAAACAGATTACCTTAATGAGGTCATTGCCAATGAACTGTGTGGGTTTGACCAAATGATCTGGTAGAGGCCCGTACCAGCCCATTAAGTCTCAAAATTTACTTAAGGTTACTTACAAGTTAAACAGGAATTTGAGTGGCTGGTTGGACCGCTGAGTATCCTGTGCAGCAGTGTTGGTCTTTATGGTGCATTCAGCATGAGGGGCCTCTACACAGATATGGCATAGTGTGTTCCTCTTTGGGCTCTGTTATTGTAACGATCAGATCTTCCTGCTCCCTCCCTCTGTCTCCTTGGTGGATAGCGTCCCCTCTGCTGCCCTGTGCCGCTCTGTTTGTGTGTTTGATTGTGGGAAAATAACTCGACAGTCCGTGAGAGTCCCCCGCTCTCTGGGCTGCTTTTTCCCTTGGGGTCCTCCATGCTTGGAGAGTCGGAGCCCAACCACTGCTGTGCGGCCCCTCTCCTCCCAGCAACCCTTAGTGACAGTAAAGTATAAATCCCCTTCCCAGTCTTTTGAGTCTGAACCTCTTTACCATCCATTTGTATGATCCGCCCCCTTTCAAAAGCCTCGTCTCTTGTCTTTTCAGGTCCGTCTTTTCAGAGATAGTAGACTACAGGTTTTTCAGCAGTTGTTTCAGAAGCCTGGCAAAAAGCACTCCTTCCTGATGAATCATTTTAAGTGACTGGCTGAGATGGAGACATGGATTTGTAAAAGACAGTTTTGGGAATGGACCAGCCTTTGGTGGGTTTTCTTTGGCTGCTCTTGTAGAATATGCACTGGCTCCAAAGCTGGATTTTGAACCTTCAATAGATGAAGTTTATAGCTCTGAGCCTGCAGTTTTCTTAATGAGACTGCTTCTGGTTCACATACTGTTTTGACAGAGGGAATTAGCTCATTAAAATAAGGTTGTGGCTTTTATATTTAGATTTAGTCTACACTGGCATTGATTTGCTTCCATTTTCATATTTAGATGCAGATGCTGTGATATTTTTACATTTTGTGTCATGGGATGTCCCTCTCTTATCGGGTTTATTTTAATCTCACACCATACAGCAAAGTTATCAATCATTGAATCAGCTAATCTATATTTGTAACCAATGACATGTTAAGATACTTTAGAAGAGGGCAGGTTTAGACCATACTTTGTTTTATAAAGTCCATCATGAGCTCAGCACTAAGAAATAGTTAGCAAAGTTACAGTGGCAAGGAAAAATGTATTTTTTTACAGGCAGAAACCCTGATCTGAAACAGACTTATGTTGGAAAACTATCTGACAAAGCTGTGCTCGGGGTTGAGAGGGAGATGCACAAAAGGAGAGGAGGAAGATGCGGTATGGGAGAAGACAGTAATATAGAAACATAGAGAAGTAAATGCAGAATGGGAGAAGACTAAAAGGAGTTGGAGAAAGGAGGATGGTGAAAGAAGGAAAGATGTAAGAGGGAGATGCAGAAAACATAGGAGGAGGGGGATATAGAACAAGAAGAAGAGGGAGATGCAGAAAACAGAGGGAGAGGGAGATATAGAACAAGGAGGATGAGGGAGATGCAAAAAGATGGCAGCAAGAGATGCAGAAAAATGAGGAGAGGGAGATGCAGGAAGAGACGAAAGGGGGAGAAGCAGAACGTTGGAAGTGGGGTTGCAGAAAAAGGAGGAAGCAAGAGATGCAGGAAAGGAGGAGGAGCAACATGTGGAACAAGGAGGATGATGAGATGAAGAAGGAAGAAAATGGGAGATGCAGAAAAATAAGTAAGAGGTATATGCAGAACAAGGAAGCAAAGAGAGATGCAGAAGGAGGAGGGAGATGTAGAACAAGGATGAAGAGGGATTTATGGAAACTTGTCTCTGTCAGATAAATGAGCCACCTAACTCCACACAGTTTTATGGTTTACCATCTGCAATTCATTTTCTTGTTTCATGCAGCATCTCAAGATTTAATGTATGTAGATTTTAGATGTAGATTCAACCAATCCTTTAAAGTTGTAATCATCAATCATAATATTCTTATCTTATTTTCAGCAGCAGGGTTTGGAGGCCAAACAACCTTAAAATGAGGCATGAGGAAGAAAAATGGTTAAAACAAGAAGTGTCAGACAGAATCTCTCCAGTGATCTCATATTTCAACTGAAAAGCCTTTCCCAAACAATAAACCATTGAATAAGCTCAGCAGCATCATAACTCTTGCTAAGACTTTCAGATGACTAAATTTGGCTTCTGTATCTTCCCATGCATTTCTCTGCGATCATGTAATGACTTTATATTTCACTTCAAAGCTCTTAAGTAGAATAGAAAGCTGTGACAGACACTTTCACTGTTTCTTCTGAGCCTGTAATGGATCATCTGACCTAACTGCCATGCTGCTGTTTGAGCTCAAAGACAGATGAGCAAATGCAGTTCAGGATCAGGGAATGATAACAAATGGGCCTGTCTTTCTGCTATCGAGTAGCAAAACATACAAACACAATCTGAACAGTGGAATTGAGCCATGGATCCTTCATTCCCGGCAAGTTCTTTTCAAAAACTCCTTTTTGCCAAGTGACAAACCGCGTGGTTGGCAACAGCTAAAGCGTTCAGAGGCTGTATGAATAGGGGTCTGTCTCAGGAGAGGCTTGTTGAAATGGGGCCTTTTTACTTTCATCCCTCCAGAGAGCAGAGTGATCTCGAGCAGGTTTTTGTGCTGGCGGTGCTCTTCAAATGGAGCATTGAAAGGCGAGGCATTTATTTGTGCTGTGTTATAAACTGTGTCCTTACCCCAGATTTAGCATCTGTGGGTGTTCTCCATCATCTGTAAGCACTGCCGGCCATCCTCCCACCCTTTATTTCTATTATCCTTACACTCACCGGTGGAGCTTTTCTCTTGACCTGCTGCTGCTGTTTACTTTTATTCTGAAAGTGTTCATACACTCGTCGTCTCCTGAGAATGGATGGCAAGTTATCGACTATTCAAATCGTCATCAGAATCATCTGATTATTTATCTTTAAGATGTATTTTCCTTAATTGGCGAGTGTCGAATGAGCTTTTACCACCGTATGATGGTTGTATCACACCCGGCTGCTGTTTGTAAGCAACCATTAGATAACAAAAGAATTTAAAGGTTTAGTGCCAGATGAAGGTAAGATAAAGCAGAAACAGTAAACAGTGTTGAAAACAGTACTGAAGTACAACAACCTGCAGTTCCCAAGTGCCCACTTGAAACCTGCTGCAGAAGCATTAGAAGTCACATACACGGCATGTTAAACTGCACTTTTTTACACATTAAATAAACATAATAACAGCTTGGTTCAAAGAGGAATTTAGTTGGAATATTTCAGATCTTTGTGGACACACAAAGATCAGGGTGAAATGTTTTAGGTAACAGTTGTGCTTTGACCTAAAAGAGGCATGACTGATGTAACTGCAAGCTAGCATGGTGTAGCTGAGACCCTCCTCAGCTCTTTGTCTATTTTCAGGTAGATCTAAAGTTAGTTTGAAGCATCTTGAACATGGTGACCACTACAGACTGCCTTCAAAAGATGGCTTCAGAAATCAATGAATGACATCAATAAGACATGTTCATACATTCTACAGCCTATGAGCACAGAGGAGCACTCTTTCATTAACCTTGCAAAGCAGATGGATTTGCTCGTTTCTGTGTTTCTCACTGGCGAATTCATCTTGCAAAGCTCCCATCTGAACCGTTCGGGCACAGTTAGAAAGTGACAGGACCAATCAGCATTGAGGGGCAGTACTTATGGGTGTGGCATAGTCATGAAATAAGCAAGCAGCGGGAAGAGGCCAGTTCAATTATGGCGGAAGAGATTAGTGTGGATGCTGCTAAAGCGTAACCTGACACGCCAGATGGATTTGTTTCATACATCCATCTGGGAAAGCTTCAATAGGAAAGGTCTGAGAAAAGGCAAAGGCTTTGAGTATGACTGGGTGAGCGTTCTGTCTGTCACATCTCTACGGGCCAATAAGAGCAACAAATTACGTGACGTAGCCGCTAGCAAGCTGCGCGTGCGCAGCTACTGAGGAATAACGTGAAACATGGCGACTATAGACATGTAAGTACTCGACTTTTGTCGTTTTTGAAAAGAAAACAACTCACTGCTGTTCTTTGTTTTTCCTTTAACAAAGAAATGTCGTCAAGTTCTGATAAAAGTGGTGCTTTAGCAACATCCATGCTAAGCTCTTCCTCCATAACTGTTTACGTCACGACTCTGCTGCGCCTGAAAGTACTGCCCCTTGTAGCTGATTGGTCCTGTCACTTTCTAACCAGGCCCAAACAGTTCAGATGGGAGCTTTGCAAGATGGATTCGCCAGTGGAAAGGAAACGGGTGTATCCATTTGCTTTGCAAGGTTAGCAAAGCAACAGTTTTATCAGAACTCGACAACATTTCTTTGTTAAAAGAAGAACAAAGAACAGCACTTAGTTGTTTTATTTTCAAAAACGAAAAAGTCGTGTACTGACATGTCTACAGTCGCCATGGTTCGCGTTATGCAGCTCTCTATGGAGTTTACTTCTTGGTAGCAGTGTTTGGGGCTACGACGTTATGTGTTTTGTTGTTCTGATTGGCCTGTAAAGATGTGCACACAGTATTTCAATAATGCATTGAGAGATTCTGGACACTCGGACTTAAAGGTGATCTGATTGGGCTTTGGAGGTCAAATGTTGCTGCAACCTTTCCTGTTGTGAGGTTGCAGTGACCCTGTACCATACTGTAGCCCCTTAAGATCATTACCATGACTATACTGAACATGTCAGCAATTAGAAGCAATTTCAGTGTGTTTCTTATTGCCCTAGACGAACATGAACACAAAGAGACATACAGCATAATGCCAACATTAGTAACTAGTAGCTTAGCTTACATTTTACAACTGGCCTGCCCAACATCAATCACACATGTCCACAACATCTCTGCAGTAACTCAAGAGCAAGGTATCTTTTTTTTTTTTTTTCAGAAGCGTGTGCATGCATAAGGTAACGTGAATAATTGGCATATAGTTCCCATTGATTACTAAATAGTATTTCTGCCTCAAAGGCCTATAAACAGCTTCATGTGCACATCCTGAGTCTTCTTTCCAGTGTTTTTGAACCCACAGATGGAGAGGAGATGGACAGGAAGCCTGTTAAAACAGTTGTCATCCTCCTCTGATACACACGCCACATGATAAACATCACATGTGGACATCAGGTGACCCCCCTCAGTGCTGTTTCCATGGTTACTGGGAACAGACCCCCCCCCCACACACACACACACACACACACACACCCCCTTCATCATTCCTCACACAGCAGCCTCTCAGAGCATGGGGCTGTTTTTCTTCTCTCTTCACTTGTATAAACCAGGAGACTATCTGCCATCAGCATTCAGGAAGTGTGGGGGTAAACAAACGACAGGAGCCAGCAAGGGAAACTCAAATGACCCAGCCACGTCCTAGCAACCACGGAGAAAAGGTTATTTTTGGGACATTCTGTATCTATGTGCATTGTGGTCATAAGGGTTTATTTATATTTGTTTGTTTGTTCAGGAAAACTTGTTTGTGGACTTTTGAGATGTCATTCATTGGAAAAAAGGGAAGCAACTTCATTTCAAGCATCATCACTAACTGTGCCAGATGGATGGTAGCTCTTCCCGGCGCTGCCATTCACAAAATAATTAGTCATTTTTAGTGTACTCACTTGTATCCATGACGAGCGCTGCTGCTGCTGCGGTCATTGGAGTCTCTTCCAACGTCTCTGCTAATGTGCTGCTGGCAGTTGTTGCTATGACCACTTCTGTCATGACTGGTTTGTAGTTAGAGGAGAATTGTTTACTTATCCATTGCAATTCTCACATGTGCCAGTGTGAAATAAAGTAATACTCAACTAGAGATTGAGAAGTACTGCTAAGATATTGAATCTAGTCCTGACAGGTTGGAGCCAGTAGCACTTAAGTGCAGAGAGAGAGTGAGAGAGAATACATAAACCATTTCTGTGGGGGCCAAAGCTTCTCAGCCAAGCTGGTCTGACCTAAAGGAAAAATCTGTCATTATGAAAACCAAGGCCCTTTTTACATATTATGAGGTCCAAATGATTGATAAATAGGAAAAAAAGTTTATATTGCTTATTGTTGTAGATGCTCTGGACACTGACTGATAACTGGTGCGCCGGTTGGACTGCATGTGACAACTTTCCTTGGGCACATTTTTGGGTATCATTGGCAAGACAATGTGTCTAATCTAACCTTACAAAGCAGATGGATATGCCTGTTTCCTTGTTTCTCACTGGCGAATCCATCTTGCAAAGCTCCCATCTGAATCGTTTGGGCCCGGTTAGAAAGTGACAGGACCAATCAGCGACAAGGGGCAGTACTTTCAGGCGCAGCAGAGTCGTGACGTAAACACGCAGCAGCAAGAGCTGGTGCAGTTATGGAGGAAGAGCTTAGCGTGGATGCTGTTAAAGCACCAGTTTTATCAGAACTTGACGACATTTTTTTGTTAAAAGAAGAACAAAGAACAGCAGTGAGTTGTTTTCTTTTCAAAAACGACAAAAGTCGAGTACTTGCATGTCTATAGTCGCCATGTTTTGCGTTATTCCTGAGCTGTGCACATACAGCTCCATAGCTGCTATGTCACGTAATTTGTTGCTCTTATTGGCCCGTAGAGATGTGACAGACAGAACGTTCATCCAATCAAACTCCAAGTTTTTTTCAAAGCCCCTGCATTTTCTCAAACGTGTCCTATCCCAGATGGTTGTGTGAAACAAATCCATCTGGCGTATCAGGTTATGTATAATCCTGATGTGCTCAGGAGAGCTGGGATGCAGAGTGCCTGGGACCCTGTTGATTGGACCAGGCCTCAGGGGTGGCCGTGTGCGGCATGGAGGGCTCAATTGGGAGGATACCTGAAGAGATGGCCTGGATAATGCCCACTGGAAGGCTGGAACAGTACAGGGCCAAGGTTGACACAGTGTGCGAGTGCCAAACCTGCATATGCTCCCAACCTGACCGCCTTTATAGCTCTGTTTCAAAGGCCAAGGAGGCAAAGTGAGGGTAACAGTGAAAAATGGACTGAGCCATTGTTATCATTGTCTCATAACAGACCCTGCTGTCACCTCTGTATCTTTGTTGTCCACATCAGGGGTTCTCAACCTTTTTAGCCAATGACCCCCAAAATAAAGGTGCCAGAGACCGGGGACCCCCACTGTACCTGAAGGTGGTGAACACAGTCTTGCACATTCAAAAACAGTCATGTGGAGACAAGGCTGCCCATGGGGGGGGGGACTGGGTTAAAGTGGCAAAAATGGGCATATTAAGCAGTAAGAGGGGATTCCAAAGTGGCTGAAATGGTGTTAAAGTGGCAAAAATAGGTGGAAATTTGGTGAAATGAGAAGAAAATTGATATATACTGGCAAAAAGGATAGCTGATGCTGAAAAGTCAGAAACTGGCAAAAATAGGCGTATCAGATTGTGAAATGTGGCATAAAAAGTGGTAAAAGGTGTTAATAGTGCCAATAATGAGTCAACAGAGCGAAAAACAGGCAGAGAGTGGCAAGATTTGGTTTAGATGTGGCAAAAACAGGCAGAAAAAAGTGGTGTAAAGGGTTAAAAACAGACAAAAAATGGGTTTTAAGTTGCAAAAAAAGTGTTAAAGTTGTTAAAACTATAAGTGATAAAAGTGGGTTAAAATTTAGTAAAATTGGTGTAAAGTGGCAACAGTGTAATTCAAACTTGTTCTTAGTTTTTTTAAGGCACCCAAATGGGGTCCCGACCCCAACGTTGAGAACCCCTGGTCTACATCATGTTCTCTTTCAATCTGCACATTTCCAAAATTTTTTTCTCAGACAATAATTTAGACATGTAACAAAATAGTGAAAAGTTTGGTTTAAAAAAAGCCAGAATAACCCTTTAGATTTACAGTGGAGGTTATCTTTTCTCTAGCCTTCTCATGTTTCTTCCTCGGCTGCTTTGATGGGCTGTCTACTTTCATGCAGCACCAGAGCTCTCAATATTTCCTCAGGCAGTGATCCATCTCGAAAATGGCTTTTTAAAGTCCATTATCACAATTCCCCACCCCTTTTACCCCCACCTTTACATTGTCCAGCAGCCATGGGGATTAGCTGGGCCATGTAGCGTGAGGACTTTGAAAGATATTGTGATTATCTGAGAGGGAGAAAGAGGTGAAATGGGGAGGGGGGTCAGCAGGGCAGTGGCTCTGACTGTATCTGTGCCCTTGACCACATCTACTGGGATTGACACCAGCTGTGGGGGGTGGATTAGAGGTATTAGGCAGACCAGCCAGACCCTTGGTTTAGACTTTAATGCTGTAATATCAACCCATACACAACTCTCTGTCAAGCTACCCCCACCCCCAAAGCCCTCCTGCTGTGCTGACTGACAGAATCCCTTAAATGAACAATTAAGTACCAGAGTGATTTGAGACATCAAGGCAAAGATTAAAAATACAGATGGTTTATTTTATTCTGAGAGGCAGCAATCTGGGTAGTAACTGCAGTGGGTTCAGCACTAAAAATCTACAAAAATCCTTCCTTTCAAACTTTTCCCTTTCCTGATTCTCCACCACTCTACTCCTGGACTCTGATTCCTGCCAAGTTGCCTTGACGATGGGCTGTGGAACAAAAAACTAGGCGATGCTCAGGGAGCACAGCGCCATGAGGCAGGAAATCAAAATTTTTTATCTCTCCCTCGCCTGGTTGTTGTCATTCTGTACTCAGTTGGGAGCAGCTGAAGCTACATACGCAAACGGAAGTCTTATTTTTTTTATCTGGTCGATTTTCCACCTTTTGAGCCAGAAATAAACAAACTCTTTGGGATTTGGACAGCACAGACATCTTTGTGACTACTGGGAAGAAATTAGCAAGAAAGGAATGGTTTAAAAAACAGTGAAAAGGGGAAATATGTTCAGTATACATTCCAGCTCTGCTAAACAGTAAAAGCCGATGGATTGGCAAGATTCTAAATTATTAGGTAGACAAAAAATAACTGGACCAGTCAGGTTAATTTGAGGAGAAAGAGGAGGTAGCTACAGGTTTGGCTTTACAGAAGTGACTGCAATTCTCTAAACAATGGTGGCTGCTAGAGAGAGTGCAGCTGTAATGTTAGTTTCATCAGAACTGGACCAAATTGCTTTAACAAAGAAGGGCAAAGAACTAAACTGGTGAAAGAGATGTTTTTGCTCTTTTCTGACCAGTTTTGGTGAGAGTTTAATTCACCAAATGGCTCCACTGATAGTTAACAACCATTAAAGCTGCCTGTTGAGCTTTGGTTGTTCAGCGTATTAAAACTATGTCATGTTTTTGTTGCTCTGACTGGCATGTGATGAATGTAACGATGGTCCAGAATACTTATATTATTTATATTGAACTTATATTGAACTTGTATTGAACTTTTCATGATATTCTAATTTTTTTAAATGCACTTGTATTTAGTCAGTCTGTAGTCTTTTTTTTGAAAGGTTCTACCCTTCCCAAACACCGTCTATGGGTCCCTGCCCAGGTGGATGTGGAATGTATTTTATGCCAAAGTGCCCACTTAAAGGGCGCAAAGAGGGCCCTTAATCATGTTTTTCTTTCAAAATATCCAAGACAGCACTTTCATAGCATTTTTCCAAACATTAGGGTACGAGAGGGTCTGATCCCACGCCTTAAGACTACCAGTGACTGTGTTTATGTAAGGTTTACTAGTATCAAATACACTCTTTTTTTAAGCCTCTAGGGATACCTTGTATCAGTATCCCCTCTATCCCACATCTGACCATTTTTCTGAGTTACATTCTCTATGGAAATTTAGGAACGGGCTGCATGGTGGCACAGGGGTTAGGGCTGTTGCCTCACAGCAAGATGGTTCCTGGTTCGATTCCCAGTCAGGGCCTTTCTGTGCGGAGTTTGCATGTTCTCCCCATGCATGCGTGAGTCCTCTCTGGGTACTCCAATTTCCTCCCACCACCAAAAACATGCTCATTAGGTTAACTGATCACTCTAAAATTGGCCGTAGGTGTGAATGCGAGTCTGCCAAGTTGTCTGTCTCTATATGCCAGCCCTCCAATTGACTGGCAGCCAGTCCAGGCTGTACCCCTCCTCTTGCCCAATGACAGCTGGGATAGGCTCCAGCCCCCCCGTGACCCCCAACAGGACAAGTGATATAGAAAATGGATGAATGGCGGTTTAGGAGCTTGATGTATGAGTTCAATGCACAGGACAGGCCAAAATACACATATTGATATAGTTGCTAAGGGGACTGCGGAGGTTATTGATGCTGGCCTCAGGTGGACACTCGAGGAACTGCAGTTTTTTGCTTCCTATTTCAGCACTGATGGATGCTGTTTGGTATGAATCTATAGAATATGGTTAAGATTAGGGATATGCAATATTTTCTGCTTGATAACGGTTTTGCAGATTAGCTATAATAGTGAATTATCAGCCAGTATTTACAACTGATACTTTGTCTCCAAGGATCTGCCTATATCAGCTGTAAATATTGGCCGTACAAACAAATAAGTTAGTGGAGTCTTAAGTTGGACCAAAAGAAATACTTC
Organism: Cheilinus undulatus; assembly: GCF_018320785.1. Taxonomy (NCBI): domain Eukaryota; kingdom Metazoa; phylum Chordata; class Actinopteri; order Labriformes; family Labridae; genus Cheilinus; species Cheilinus undulatus. Next base: position 40,128,779 of record NC_054882.1, read on the forward strand.
AATGCATGTGGCATGAATCGACATATTTATGTCATCAATGACGTTGGTTACATCGGCATGTCGCCTCAGCTCTAAAATTAATATAAATATCGATTTTGCTATTGACTGAAATTAATTTGTCAATATCCACATATCACATCCCTAATCAATATGTATCTAGTTATGACCAGAAATAGATGTATATGTCAGAGATTATTTTGTAAATGGATGTTTTCAGTTCAGTACATCTTCATATCTGGTAAGCTATGACTAGGGTAAGTTATTACACAGCCATTAATAACACATTGAAACATATCAATCATGGGTGTACTTTCCAATCATCATTTCCTTCCTGTGATCCATGTACAGCTCATGAATGAATGAATGTACTTTCACACACCCTTGCCGTCAATACCTCGCCTTCCTGAAATTCCTTCCACGAGTTTGAGGAACAGGAAATGGATCTGCTGATGTGCAGAGCCTGCTGGTCTGGCCCATAAAACAGAATGGAGGGAAGAAGCCCTGCTGTGATTCATTTGTGTATGTTTGGACATTAAAATACAAAGTCATACATACACTCTCAGTAAGAGCACAGATTACAAAGTATTAAAACAGAGGCTGATCATAAATCTGCCTGAAGCTTTTGGCCTCTGGTGAGTGTGTGCACAACATTTCACAGATTGATCTACTCCTCCTATTTTTATGGAAGAATCTTTTGTAACTTAACTGTTTGTAATGTAAATCAGTTTTACTCTTGGATATTTTTAGCCACTATTTGACATTGTGCCAGCTTAGTTTTCCTCCTTTTTCACGCTTGTCTTCAGTGAAAGTAGAACACCAGGCCAAAGCTGAGTAAGTCTTTCAGCTCTCTAAGGAACAGCACTGAGGCTGCTGACAGTGGAGGACTGTGAAGTTGTTTTTTTCTTGTTCTACCATTGATCCTCTCCTCTGCAATCAATGCTCATGATTATTGAAAAGGCTGTTTTGGACCAAAGAGCGAGGTGAAGCTTTGATGCAAGGTCACTGAGTTCTCAGTCGTATCACTCTTAGCATCTCAGAGGGAAGCCATGCTAACTGTCTGCGTGCACTGCAGTGACCGCTGTGGTCATAATAATGCCAGTCCTCACTACAGTCCCACCATCTCTGGAGGACAAAAAATGGCAGACTCATTGTTCTACAAAGGAAACTAAGGTTCAAGGGGAGGAAAAACTGCAAGGGAAAGAAATGCTGACCCACATTTTTGTTGCAGCATGCAATGGGACGGTGAACCGGGGCCCAGTCTGACCATTTAACTTAAATAGCATGTAATAGGAACAATGTGTGTTGATTGTACGCTGCCAGAGCAGATGTGATTAACCCAGGTTTGTACCATAGCAGTCAAGGCTTTTTTTCTTGAAGCAGGTTTTCATTCTGTCGAGGACAACAAGTGGGACAAATGCTGGTTGTGTGGAGCTCTCCTCACTAATGACCTGTATATTCATCGCTTTGACATTACACATTTTTGCAGCATGAGCGTGGAGACATCTGTTTCACATAAATACGGTGTAGAGAAACTAAATGCTTACAGTTTTGGCTGTGATCTTGCTCATTGGGTGCTGCTCCAGCGTGAACCTCCCTGAGGATACGATGCTTGGTGAGTTCAGTAAAGGTCAAATCTCTTGAGAACTTCCAACTGGCAACCCATGTTTCTGGTCTTATTCACATGATAGTAATATAACCTGGAGATCTCTAGTACTTTAGAACAACTCAAGATGATGGCTGTGACCTTACATCAGCGCTGGACTGGGAAGAGAATTGTCCCTCTACTCCTGGTTGAACACGACATAACTACACTGTTCAACAAGTGTCCAACCTGTGAGTCGTGCAGCACAACTCACAGGTTGTGTGTTGGTGCTTCGAAACTATCACTACAGGCTGAGAGCTGAACTATTGTACTGGTATCTAGTGGTGCTGAAAACGGGAAGTACTAGAAGAGTGACACAGCTGTGCAGAAACGGCACATTATGGACTTGGCTAAATGTGATGGAAATGATCATGCAGGAGTTGAATCCTTTTTTCCACCTGGAAGTCCCCCCCAAAATGTTGACTGGTGTCACATATACTCCAGATTTTACACTGTGCATTAAAAAGTTGCTATAGTATTTGTTGTGCAAATGCAGGAGGCTTATCCCTCAACAGCGCATGGAGATCAATTTCTCGAGAAAAAAAAGCTTAAATCTATGAAAGGAGAGCGAGGGATGGATAAGATTAATAGCAGCTTGCCATAAACAACATTTATCTATTTGCTAAAGGCTCTGATGGGCACTGGTGTAGCTCAGTGGGAAGAGCAGGCACCCATATGGTATAGATCAGTGGTTCTCAAATGGTGTGGCAAGGCACACTAGTGTGCCTTGAGGCAAGTCTTGGTGTGCCTTGGGAATTTGTACAACCATACATTATTACTACAACTTTATGACAAGTACTATGACCAGACCTTGCCTCTGTTTGGCCACTGTTTGGCCACTTTTTGCCCAGCTTTTCATCATTTTGAACCTTTTTTTTGCCGCTTGTAATCCATTTTGCCTCCTTTTTTGCCACTTTTTGGGCCACGTTTCGCACATTTTCACCAATGTTTGACAACGTTTGCTTCTTACAAAAAATGCCATTTTTGGCTCACTTTTGCACAAATTAGTCATATTTAAAAATCACTTTAAACCCATATTTACCACTCTATGCCAATGTTTGGCCAATTATTACTGTATTTTGCCACGTCAACCCATTTGTTGTCTCTTTTCACAATTATTCAGTTTTTCTCAGCTGAAGTTGTCTCAGTTTCTGGCATCCTGATGTTTCTGCACATTATGAACAAGGGATGAAGTTGAAATTACTTTCCTAATCATTTAGTTCACTGTCTCCATCAACATTGCTGACATTACCAATAAAATGTATTTCTGTTTTAAGGGGATTACATTTTTAGGAAGGCTATAGCTTACCAAAACATAGATAAATAAAACTTATTGTTGCTGCTATGATAAGAGTGTTTATTATTTGGATTAAATATACTGGGTATCACAGCTTAATTTAACATTGGGCAATGGTTTTGCTGACCTCCATAATCCTCCAGTTTGCTGGGCCCCAGAAAGCTCTCCTCCTTATCCTCCCTTATGGGTGGCCTTGACTGTAACATTATTTAAAGAGTCTATTTTGAATCGATATGAATATTGTGTGCCTTAAGATTCTGGCTCATCCTTAGGTATGCCTTAGAAGGCCTGGGCCATATGGCCTAAAAATCATATCATGGTATTTTTCTTGCCTTTGATGATAACGATATTATATCACAGTATTACAAAATTAAAAGAGATAATGCTTTTTAATCCAAATTCAAGTGTTACTAACCCCCTTCTCCCCTTAAAACAAGCCTTTGATGGCATACTCAGTTTATGTTGATGTAGGGACTTTTCTTTGATGTGGTTAGCATTTACACTGCTCTTGGTCAAACAGACCAAACTGTCTGAACACCTACAAACTCTGCCTGTTAGGGGCGCTGTTGTCACAAACAAATGGGGATGACAAAGAAAAGAAGGAGTAGAAGAAGATGAAACCAGAAATCTATCTCTTCCCGCCAGTCTTTTTTTCCACATAAACAATGAAAAACACAATTTACGCAGTCTTTGGGTTTGTGTGTTTGCATTAGGGCATGACGAGCAGCCAGCGAGGCGTTGAGCTGTCTAGCATGTTGTTCTTTACATGAGACGAATAAATCAGCACCAACTACAACATGTTGCTATGGCTACACCGATGCCAAGATAGGTACAGACATGTATTTGAGTGTATTAAATCACCTATAAATCTGTAAATCATTGTGCTTTATGCCACTTCCTGCATTTAGTTCACCTCAAACAAACCACACCAGGGTTCGTTTGGAAGCAGAACGAGACCCCCAATTTTCAAGCGGACCAGAATCCACTTGTTTGGTCTGCACCAGAGTTTGTGTGTGCTTTACACCACTCCAAACAAACCAGACTCTCCGGGAAAAAGGGACCAGAGTTCATTTAAAGTGGCCAAAACAGCTCTGGTGTGATTGCGCCCTTAGTAAGATCCCCAAAGCTTTCTTTCATGCAAGAATAGCTACCCAGTGTTGAAATCCCAGACTAGATTTACATGATTAAAGCTGTTAACCTGACTTAGGTCAGGCGCACATCGATTTTGAGCCTGACTTTAGGCCACATTTCCCCCCTCTGACAATCAGGGGTAGTGTCTCATGAGTCGAGGATCTTTTGTAGTATCCACTCATCTATTTTACCGCTCCAAATCATATTGGAGTTTCCCTGATCTTGAATCATAAATATTAAACACATTTGATGTGTCTCCAACCAGAGGAGTTTTTGATCTTCTTCATGCTCAGTCCACTCCTGAAATCATGTTTGATCATGAGTTTCTGTGAGTTCTCACATGTGGGCAGTCCTCAATGTGAGATGGTTCCTACTGACAGCAGGTGTGCGGTGTCATGCTCTGGCCGCTCAGAGACTTGTGAAATGAAAAATGGTTAGAAACTGTCCTTGTACCTGTGGTTAACCATGTTTTTAAAACTGGTTATGATTTGAAACTTGTCTTGTGTGTAGTCAGCTTATATGAGGAGGCATTAGGTTACAACATGATGTGTTTAAAGACCACTAGTTAAAATTCATACTTGGCAGAGGTGAGTAAGTGTCATCATGGTGGTTCAAGTGGAACTTCAAGAAGAAGAAAGTTAAGGTTTTGGTAAATAAATTCAGTTTGGAGATGAAATATGTTTCTAAAAACAGAAAACAGATTTTAGAACCTTCTGCTATAAACAGAAGTTGCATATTTATGGCAAATTAAACAACTGTTGGTATCAATAAGGACTGCGATCATCAAGGAGTATTGATGACAATATTAATATCAGTAAAAATAGTAATCCCTATCCCCTTTTAGGGTCAGCACCAGGCTTCAGCTTGGGTACTGTTAGATACATGATAAGTTTGGCAACACAAGCGTGTGTACATGTAAGAGTAGAGTGGTCAGACTGTGGGTGACGTTCACCAGCACTGTCTCTTAAGCTGCATTCTCAGGAAAGAGTCCTGTTTGTTAGCTTGATTTCACAAGCACTGTGGGTGTGTGGGTGTGTGTTTGTGTACAATTTTAGCAGCAGAAAGAACAAGCATGCAGAACTGGCCTGTCAGTGGGTGTCATTGAGAAGCCAGATGGATTTCAGTGGCACGTGGTGCTGGGTGTGTGTCTTCCACTGCAGCTCCAGGAGGCTGCCCTGGGCTCAGCTGGTTTTAATCAGCAGCATCATTTTCTCCTCTTTGGGTAATCGGTGCACAATGGGCCCCCTCAGCAATGCTCCCCTCCACCTCTGCTCCCCCTGCACAGCATGGTGCTTTATGTATTTACGTTGTGTCTCCTGCACACAAAGCAGAGAGTCACGCTTTCCTTTCAAACTTCAAACCAGCCTTGTTACCCTCTCTATTTCTAGTACAGTAGTGCAGACATTCAGAGCCTGTTAAAGGCTGACATTTCAGCTCATATTCAGCTATAAGGACAATGAAAGTTAATAACTTTGGAGGAGATTCATTGAATTATCCATAGAATTTTTCTAATGCTATAGCTGATATTTTCTGGATCAGTTTATGGAACAATAAATCCAAAGTAGCCAGAAATACGAGTGACCAGATGATAAGGGGAGTTACACGGTTTCCTTGAAAATTTAGAAAAGGATGAGTAGACTTTTCCCCATCAACAAAATCACCTTTTCAACCCAGTAGTTAGTGTACTGGGTGTATAGGTGAATAAATGATTCACATTTTCATCTTCTTTAGACGGCACTAGAATAACTGGTCATTTTTATGCAGTGATAATATATTTTCATGCTGGCCCTCAGTCCTTGTCACACATTATGTCCAAGCAGTAGCCAAGGAATGGCCATACCTCCAGTAATTGGGCTTTAGAAGTATTATTTTGCTTTAACTCAGTGAAGTAGAGTTGTATGTATTAGGATCCATTGGTTACAGCCAGGACAATGTAATGCCTTTGTGTTCTTTTTTTGTCAGCAGTGGTTTTGGCCTTAGAACTCTCCCACTGATGCCATTTTACCCAGTCTCTTTCTCACTGTTGACTCATGAACTCTGACCATAACTGAGTCAAGTGAGGCCTGCAGGTCTTTAGATGTTCTGGGTTCTTTTGTGACCTCCTAGATGAGTCATCATTGCACTCTTGGAGTCATGTTGGTTGGCCCACCACTCCTGGGAATGTTCACCAATGTTCCAAGTTTTCTCCATTTGTGGTTAATGGCTCTCACTGTGGTTTGCTTGAGTCCCAAAGTTGTAGAAATGGCTTTGGAACCTTTTCCAGATTGAGTGATGACAATTAATTTGTTTCTCATCTGTTCTTGAATTTCTTTGGATGAGGCATGATGTGTTCCTTTAGCTACTTCACTTTGTCAGACAGGTTCTATTAAAGTGATTTCTTGATTCAGCAGGTCTGGCAGTATCAGGCCTGAAATTGAACCCAGCTTGTTGGTTAATCACAGCTCATTCATGATTTAACTGGGAAGCATGAAGTGCCACTGAAACTGCTCTTCTGTTGCTGTATCTCGTTCTTGTATGAGACTTTACATCCTCTGACATCGGCTGCACCTTCTGTTGCACAAGCTCTCTGTTTCTGGTGCCTGTGGTCCATCAGGAGTTAATTTTGTTGGGTTTTTGGTGTGGCAACGACTCTCTCATGAATCCCTGTTTCCTTTAGCAGCATCTTTTGTTGCTGTTTTAATGAGAACCTCTTAGCTGTGGAATTATTGGGTTTATTATTTAAAAAAGTCATCTTCTAACCTCTGAATTATCTTAATGTGCTGTACAAGAGATGAAAAATAAGTGTAGGCTTCCTGCAGACAGCTCAGTGCTCCCTATCGACCAAACAGCAGGGCACTCCCTGAAACTATGCAGATCCAGGACTGTTAAACTCCCATTAAAGGAGCATGTTTACCCAGCAAACATCAGCATAATCCATGTTATACTCCACCATAAGGTCAGTGAAGACCCTTTTCAGGAGCTCCCTCTCAGCGGGGGGGCAGGATGTGTCAGAGGGCTCCTTCACTGAGGGAGGACAGTAAATCAGTGTAACAATATGTCTGACCCTTCTCAACTTATAAGAAGCAGCTGCCCAGGCTAACTCTCTGTGTGGTTGGATGGAACACAAGGCACGTGTGCTTGAGTGATGCTGAGGGGTCAAAGGTCAGCGGTTTTTTGGCTTTGAGTTTCCAGTGCATGGTTATTGGGGAAAATTTGGTAACATTTTTGGTGGGATGGTCTTTTATGGAGCTCATGAATTCAGGGATGATCTCTTTGGGGTTTGTTTTTGTGGTGAAATATCTGTTTTCCTCTTCAAGACTGTAAACCATGCTTGTTCCCTCTTACACAGAGACGTGATAACTGCTAGATTTGTGTTGAAATGAGCAGCGGCTCAGAACAGATTGCTCTGACCCGCTGTGTAGAGATAAACAGGAAATGTTTGTTGTTAGACTGTCATCCGTTGAGCTCCAAAGACAGCTTCAGCAGCCAGCAGAGCATTGCATCTACATAGAAAGAGAAAGAAAGGAATTAAGAGAGAGAGGTCAGAAATGGCAGCTTGTAATTTTATTTTTCAGCAGCACTGCTGTGGCTTTGACCGGGTTGGTTGAACCCATTATGGTCACACCAGACCAAAAGCTTTGAGAATAAAATAAGTGAGCTATTTTTAGGAAATCCACTTCCTCTGGTCTGTGATAAAATCTTTTGAGAGAAGATGAAACTGTTTTTTCCCCCAGTAGCTTCAAAGGTTTGGTCAGGTTTTTTGTTTTATTTTGCTGTCACAGCATTATGCAAATCTGGGTTTTACTTTCACTCATTATCCTCAACATTTCTGCTCTAGTCAACACCATAGATAAAACGGCACAACATGCTGTAAGAGTCATAAGAATCGGAGGACATGCTTTCCAAATTGGTGGTCAAATACTTGCACATTTATTACCACATAACCTTAACATTGAATCAGACTTTCTAAACAATGATGTTTTGGCTGCCAGCACTGATACCAGTTATATTTAATGACATAACTGGATTCAGAAGTTGGCCAGTCTACTAAGCTTTGTAGTATACTGTGGTCTCCTACAGGTGGCAGTGTAACCTGATCAAAGGAGCACAAAAGTCTTCTGTAGTCAGTCATAAACATGCTTTTACTGAATTTGTTCCACAGAATGATTCGGAAACCTTCCAAGGACCAGTGCAACAAGTATCCTACTCTAAAGACAACTTAAAGGGATATTTCAGGATTTTTGAAGTTAGGTGGTATGAGGTGCTTTGCTAATGTTGTGGCGTTAGCCTCCAGTGGTTTCTGTGAAAGTTGATCCTGTGGTTAGTACGAGCTCAGAGAGATCCGCGGCATAGTGGCTGTAGATGGGAACATTTTATCCGCAGAGTTTTACGTTAAAATGGGCCAAGAAAATATGTTGGCTTGCCTGTACACTGTTGAAAACTTACAAAGCACTTTATTTCTCCCAAAAAAACCCCCTCTGTGTCAGGCACTAATTTACATTTCCGCTTTCAGCATTTTGTCTCCTTCCGCCTCAGCACACTGATCCTCTGATCAGCTGTGTGGGTCTGCGGGCTTCTACAGGAACAATAACACCACACTAATGCTGCTGGAATGAGTTTTGGGTGTTGAATATAATTCGAATATTGAAAAAAATCTGTAATATTCAAGGGCTAAAATCAGTTTTCGAGGAGGGAGGGGGTGCAACAATGTGGACGCACGGGGAGGATGCATCCCCGAGAGTGATGTCCCCGTCCAAGTATCCCCTCCTATCCCAGCTGACATGCCAATACCTGTGCATCCCAGGTAAATCTGTTAGGTTGGGGAGTTTTCTCCACGGCTGGGATTATAGTTAGCAAAACACACTCTGCTCTTGATCTAGAAAACGTGGATTGTTTTGTAATTATGGCAACATGTAGGGACAAATATTACCAATACTGTTTGAAACGTTTTCTGTTTTCTAATGTCTTTCATGTTATAATTGCCATAAGCGGCACAATTTATTTTATTTTTGTTTGACATTTAATTTCCAACCCTTTGGAAAATTTTTATTGTTGACCAACAGTGCTAAAATACCTGTGAAAGACCACTGATGCAGCTGGATGTGTGTGAACCACTCATTATTTCTTCATTGCAATCTGTAAAGTATTGTTGGAAGGCCCTCTAGTGGACAAATGTGCAACTACATACTGATTAACATCATAATATATATGCATAAATGTTTAAATATTATTTGAAATCTGCAAATAATAAGACATGAAATTTGATTGGGACTGCGGATAAAGATTGACAGCCCTTCACCACACCAATCTAAAACAAAGATAATGTGAGCAATGCTTTATTTTCTTTGCCCATTTTTATGTAAAACTCATTGAACTACGTAACTACATGGATAACACATTCCCATCTATAGCCATCTGAGCTTGTAACAACCACAGGATCAACTTTCACGGAAATCACTGGAGGCTAACGCCACTACTATAGCCAAGGACCTCATACCACCCAACTTCAAAAATCCCAATATATCCCTTTAAATACACCGTGTGAGGGTTCATTATTTGTTAATATCATTAAGCACAATTCAAACAGACTGAAAACATATTAAGCCAGGGGTGTCCAAACTATGGCCCAGCAAATTCCAGAGATAAAATGGAATATGGCCCATATTAAACACGAAGCTTGTGTTGAATTGTATTGTACTTCTTGTTTTCAGCTCAAGGCAATGCTACTGTGTTAAATCTGTAAACAAACATTTTGACAAGATGAAACCTTGATTTATTACACCCTGATGGATTATCACAGCAAATAGCAGCACCAATAACTGTACCAGGGCAGAACTAGTGGTAGCCAGGTCTAAATGGGGCCCCCTGAAATCTGATTGGCTCCCCAAAATCCTCAAAATAACTTTATCTGCCCTGTCAGCCATTAACTAGTGATTTAGGCATACTCAATTGTTAAGCATGTGTTAACTTACATTGGATTAGTCTTACTTTAAAATTCTCATGGCAAGGAATATGAAAGTGGCCCCACCATCCTTTGTTTCTGTATGTGGCCCAGTGTGGAAAAAGTTTTGACAGCGCTGTATTTAGCTATTCCAGTATGCTTAACAGTGTGAATACAGTGCAGTTGTAACTAGGGGTGGGACAAAATATCAATACACTAAAGTAAAGCGATATTTCGTAGCGCGATCCTACTGATATTTCTAAATGTAGTATTGATATTTGATAATCAATAATTTACTTTGTTGGTGAGGCAGGTTGTGGTGTAATTTCTCTGACTACTAGCTGGCAGCAGGCATTTGACTCTTCTCTTTTTTTCTCTGTTTAGACAACGAGATCAGGGCAAACCTTCCAGTCTACTTTTTAGGGTGTCCTTCTTGATTGTTTTCAAAGTCTTCTAGCGTCAGTTGGGCATAAGGTTTCACGACCTTGGCCGTTCAGACTGCACTGTTTGTGTCACAGGGTTCAAAGAGTTTTTAACCCTTAACAAGAGGTCAAAGGTCAAGAAAAAGGGCAGAAGGCCACAGACATAGACACACCTGTTCACAGGGGGCCTTTGGTTTAGCAGAACAGATGACTCCCAGATGTTTGTGTGGAGATACTGTGACAGCCACGACGGTGACTGTGATTGTGTGGGTTTGGTTATCATGTGAAGCTCCCCTCAGCGTATTCTCTGTTCACAACCAGCAGCAGCAATAACTTACAATCACTCTCTATAGCGGTAAATGGACATGTGCTTTTTTTTAGAGGAGTGTAGAGTGCTGATTTAAACTATTCTGGATGGATCTTAAAAGGGACACTCTTCCACCTGGATGGGCTCTTATGAAGGATGTAACTCAGGTTCAGTTCGTGGTCAGCTCATTCTGAAATCGCCCCTGAGATGATCGGTACTTTTGAACATTTTCTTTTGAATGACGGGGTTAGAAATGGCTATAAATTGTGATGGCAGTTGTACAGCTGAAGCTGCGCTCTGTGGAGCGGCGTCCCCATGCTGCCAGTATAACAGCAACTGGAATATATAAACCTTTCCTTTGAATACAAGCATCTTGAAAAAGAGCAAGGACCTTTCCTCTCAGTTTTACAATCACTCTTTTTTTCCATCTTTCAGTTTCATTTCTCTGTTTCATGGTGCACACACCTGCAGTCACTACCATGAATTCGTGTATTTGATGTTCTCCATTCCTACTTTAACATGCATGTTTCTGGAACTTCAACATGTCGACTGCTGCGGAAATAATCCCCATCTCAAAGTCAATGCAAAATATAAAGACAGAATTTTGAGGCTCATCCAAAGATTTTTTCAACTAAGGACTCCAAACTTTAGAAATCCTTAAAACTTTTCTTGGAGCATTTTGCAGCATTATCTCTGAGATAAACAGATTTATTCTGATGGTTACCAACACTTTATCAACTGTCCTTTAAAATTTTTTAACTTTTTTTTATATTTTATTTATTTTTTTATATTATATTTTTAAAGATTTTGAATTCTTAAGGGACAAACGGATACATCAGCGCCAGCTATAGAAATAATAGTGACCTTTGGATGTCACAGTGGCTGTTTTTTTATAATGGAAAGATGTGGCTGTAACACCCTGACAGAGACATGTAACTAATACTTATTGATCAGTTTTCTGCTAATAATTCGGTTGTTCTAATTCCGATACCAGTATCTGAAATACGTCCGATACTGTTTAAAATGCAGGTATTGGTATTGGCGAGTACATGGGTTTATGCATCGATCTGATACCATTTGGCTTAACTTTATATTTTGCTTTGTTTAGCAAGGCTAACTGTTAGCACTATAAACTGGATTTCAATTCTTCTTTACTGCCGGAAAGCCCGTCATGCATGGGACACCATTTAAGAGCAATGAAGAAGAACCAAAGGAACCACTGCAGCAGCAAAGAATGGTGTCTGTGTGACAGTTTTTCTCTGATTGTGATCGTTAAAATGCCTTCTAGACCAGCACTGTCATACATGACAAGATGTGACACAGTTTATCAGAAGTCAAATCACTTTTGAACCATAAATCGTTGCCTCTTACTTGTTTTTCCTCTTGAAGCTAGCCGTTTTGCTTTCCCATTGACACTATTGATGCCTTTGAATCCTTTGCGGTAGCATTTTCAGTGAGCCTGAAACTCGTGTGACTTTTGGGTACTATAATGATTAGATCCACACCAGTAAATGCGACATGGAACATCTTTTTTATCCATTTAATCAAATTACAATTGTTTTTTACCTTTATCTCAAATGCTTACGTGAATGCTAACTGCCAAATTGTGTGCTATTTGTGAGGGTCTGTCAGTTAGTTGCAGGCTGTTTTATAATCCTGTCATACTGCCCAGATGGAGAAAGCCTGTGATGCAGCCCCCTGTATTACTGTTATTTTTAATATTTAAGAGTAAAACTCAATAATCAGCAGAAAAACAACTTTAGGGTCACAGAAATGCTGTAAGTTATGATTCTGTTTGTTGAGCCAAATATAGGTCTAATATAATTTGCTAGTCTGCACAGTCAGTCCAGACAGTTTAAACTGGTATCGGATCAGTACTCGAAATTGGCAGATACCCAACACCTTGGTATTGGAATCGTATCGGGAAGGAAAAAATGGCATCAGAACATCCCTAGTAATAACATGTCATTCATTTTTCAAAATAAATTACTATGTGAGATTCAGGACTTTAGGATTCCGTGTCTGTTAAGTACAGTCAACAACGGTCTGTCGATATATGGTGTAAACCAAAACTATGTACCTGTGTCTTATGAAGAAGAGTTATAATGTATAATCTCACTAGAAGATGGAGATCATTGTCTTTACCATTAGCCATAGAGGCTGGCAAGTTTAATGTCATTCCAGCGGAGGACGGAGTGTGTTTGTTGTGTAACTTTGGGAAAACAGAAAAAGGTTCATTTTCTGTTTTACTGTCCAGTTTATGATGACTTGGGGGATTTACTTTTTAGGAGAATGTCTTTTACTTTTTCTGGTTTGATGAGTTTGAAAAAATTGAGTTCTGTTTCAGAAAAGGAACCTTTGCCATAGCAGATTTTATCTGCAAAGCCTGGGAGAAAAGGCAGAGTTTACTACTGAGCTGGGAAAAGATCATGAAACTTTGTAATTGTAATGAATTTATCTTCTGTAAAACACTGCAATTGTATTTCTGGCATCTTATAAACACATGAGTGTTGGGCATTTTTTGTGCATGACATGTAAATAAAGTACAATCAATCAATCAATCATTGATCAGTTTATGTGTCTTTATTAAATTTTCAACATATCACCTAGAAGAAGAAGTTCCTTATTTTTTATTCATGGTTGGCAGTCCACCCAACTTCAATGTCTTTAATAGGCAGTGATCTTTCTGACTTTATTCACAGTCTGATAATAATGGCCTTCATGCACAAAGATCAGGGCATTACATCACTGTCAGCATGATGAAGCTGTCATGAGTCAGTCAGCAGAAAGCTGGGCCGTTGTCCCAGCATGGCAGCATTTAGCTGGCACATACTCAGGCGGACAGCAGAGGTATTGTGGGAGCAGGCAGAGGGTGACCTCTGATCTTGTCCAGTCTGAGCATGGGACAAAAGAGCCATTCAGAGAAAAAAACCCAAAAGCCACTCAGGGCTGCATTTGAATGACTGCTAGCACTGGTAACGTCTGTTAACACAGCTGGGCAGCATGACCAAATTATTTGTATTGCTCTTTGCGCTGACAGTTTTATTTTGTGCAATTTCAAAAATTAAAAAGAATAACATATTTAAACATATTTTCAGATGCTACAACTTCCCTTCTCCCCTTAAACAACCCTGGGATGGCATACTCTACTTATGTCTTTTCAGTGTTCACAAGGTTCATTACTCTCCTGCTGAAGCGTTTTAAGCTGCTATTAACAACAACACATTTCCTGATGGGGCTTTTCACAATAAAAGTTTCTAAACACAACAACAGCTAAAAAAATCGCTGTAGACCAGGACCAGACTACACGATTTTTCGTGGGTAACAATGGTTGCTATGTCAGATTAGGCAATCATGGATCTATAAATTCATGCTGTATCCTGACCAAGGGCGTAGCACAGGGGGGAAAAAAGTACTGATTACCCGGGAGAAGCCTGCAATGAAAAGAGGGTTTTAGTTATTTTTCCTTAGTAGTTAGTGTCATTATTGAATAAAAGTGACTGAATGAATCGGTCCACAGACTGAAATTTGTATCAAATAAAGTAGAATAAAATACTGGGGGGGCTCTGCTCCTCCCTTAAAAATATCCAAATGGTGTAGTCCAGTGCTGTGAAATAATGGAAGTAGATCCAGTTTAACCATAGTAAAAATATTGCTCATAAATGGTGAAATTGTGGTTCAAAAACACATTAAAATGCATAGATATTTGTAAAAATTATGGAACATTAGTTGCTTGGTAAGCCGGTTAAGGGGGGCTCTGTGTAATATTCTCTCTGGGGGCCCAAAATCCTTAGCTACGCCCCTGATCCTGACTGACAGACGTAAAAGTCTAGATAAAGGTAAACGCTGGGTCATTGCGACTGATGTGATGATGTTGGAAGGAAGCAGGGCTGGGCTAGATCACCATAAACACACAGTATTTATTGTGCTAAACTGTTTTGGTTTGTTTGCAAACATAACTATGAGTAATGATCATAAAGTCAGGGATGTTGCAAGAGCTTGACAAATTTTTCCCAGTTTACATTTGTGACTGCTGCAGGTGCAGAGCACTCTGTGCTCTCATTGGTCAACATCATTAACGTCATGGAACAAATCATTGGAGGCAGGACAAAAAATTAAACATGCTAGACTTTCTGTTAGGAGGTTGTGAGGTGTGTTGGACATATTTTTGATTATTTTTCAATGTTGAAATGACTGATGGGTCTGGAATCCCTATGATTGTCGGCTCAGGCATTAAAGGGATATATCATGATTTTGGGTGGTATGAGGTCCATAAAAGTCACCAGAAGTAGCTAAATGATGTCATTACCTAATTTTCATAATTGTCTGTATGTATTCAATTTTAATGGACGCTGTAGAGGAGTGAAATAAGGTCATGAGAGAGACAAATATTGAGTTAAGAGGACCCTCAATGTGTTTAGAATTACAAATGAACTTTCTTCTGTTGATTCTTGTTTTTATAACGTCACAATTCCAACCTTCCTCCTTTTCTGGGCTTAGGACTGGCAAAAATGAGAGATGCTCTGGCAGAGTTACTTCAGATTTTCTTTATGTTTTTTAATTTACTATTCTATTTTTCATAAGTTTAGTTGTCTTGAGTTTGGTTTAGTTTTAAACCATATGGTCTACTTAAGAGCCCACAACAAATCACAGTGAAACATGAACATTTTTAACCATAACAGTTATAAAGTGTGTGTGGGTTTTTTTTGTTTTTGTTTTTTTTTGTTTTTTTGTGTACAACCTACATTAACAATCTAAATGGACCAAAAGGAGACAACAGAAAAACTGCCCAGGGGTCTTCATTGCGTGGTTAATCTGCAGTCTGGATGTGGAGGGGTGAACATCTGCTCTGACTGCAGCTGAGAGGGACTGCTGCACGAGGACTTGGCGACTGGGCTGCCTGTGAGTGCTTTGGGACGGGGAGGGGCCCACGGCTGCACCCACTGCTCACTGAGAGGAGCAACAACGATATGTGCTCTCATGTCAGAGTCTCCAAAAGTCTCCAGTAACACCAGAAAAAGTTGTTAGATTTGTCGCCAGTCGCTTTTTTAAAAAGAGTCGCTAGAAGGGTCTGAAAACTCACAAAACATAGCAACAAAGTTGCTCAGTTGGCAACAATGAATGCAACCATGACTTTTAAAAGTGGTAGTGAACCTCAGCTCAAAGCAAACTTCGCCCACTTCAGTAATTCAAAAAATGCACAGAAAATGAGCCATTTGGTATGAGAGGAGGGAGGGGAAAAGGACAGGGTTTTCCAGATGAGGCAGGAGTGACAGTGACGTCCCCTTGCCAGAGAGAGACACAGAGACCTACAGCACTGCTGCCTCAGAGCGATCTTTAGAGATGGAAGAATTTTCCCTCCAGAGTCCCCTGAAGCCGGCTCTAGTGTGGTGGTGGACTGTGGACTGTAGGGGCTGTTTGCTTCAGCACCGGCATCACTAAAGCCAGAGCTCTAATAGCCAAGGCAGTGCAGGAGCAGGAGAGGATGGGAGTGGTCTCTGAATGGTAAAGTTGGTTAGAGGCAGTAACTTCTTCCTTTGATATAAAGTTTGTGACATAGATACCTACCGATGGTCACATAAGCCACACCTTCTCAGAAAAGATTTTTCAAGCAGATGTCTGTTTGAGCTAATTAAAAGCCATAAAATGCAGATTTTTTTATCAGTTTGTTGCAAATGTCAGAAATCTACGGTGGCCCTGAAGGCCAATAGGAAATAAATATTTCAAAAGCGCAAAATATATTTCAAAAAACACAAAAACATTTCACAATACACAAAAACATTTCACAAAACACAAAAACATTTCACAAAACACAAAAACATTTCACAGTACACAAAAACATTTCACAATACACAAAAACATTTCAAAGTACACAAAAACATTTCACAAAACACAAAAACATTTCACAATACACAAAAACATTTCACAATACACAAAAACATTTCACAAAACACAAAAACATTTCACAAAACACAAAAACATTTCACAATACACAAAACATTTCACAATACACAAAAACATTTCACAAAACACAAAAACATTTCACAATACACAAAAACATTTCACAAAACACAAAAACATTTCACAATACACAAAAACATTTCACAAAACACAAAAACATTTCACAAAACACAAATACATTTCACAAAACACAAAAACATTTCACAAAACACAAAAACATTTCACATGTTTGTGATTGGCTAAACCCAGGTCTGTCCGGCATCAGTCATTTATTATTTCCTGTTTACACTTCTTACCGCAATAGCCGAGTGAGCACGAAATTTCAAGTGTCTACCGGCATGGAAGAGGAACTTGAGTTGATAGCGGAATACTTCAACAAGGGAAATACATATAGTGTGATTCTTGATATGCTCTCCTCGTATCATGACATACACATTTCAATTGGAACCCTAAATCGCGCTTAAAGTGTCGTGCCAAAAGAAGTACCCCCAGTAGGATTTGTATCCCCCTGCCGCCCTTGCTGAAGGAGCTGACTATCGACTATCAGGCGTAGATTTCGCCTCAGTGAATAAAAATGACAATAAAAGAATGTATTAGGCAGAAGATTAGTTTTGATCATCTGTTTTATTCATCATTATTGTGTTTTTGTCGGTAATATCTTTTAAAATAAGATCTTTTAAGTAAACGTTTTAATACTGCAGCTTGGTGCACACTCATTACGCTGAACTGAGAACGCATCTTTTTCCTCCTGCGTCCTGTCATTGTATTTTGGCAGCGTGTTGGTCATCAAATCTGGGTCCACGCTGCTGTACATGAGTAACAGACATATTTTCTTCATAACTTTTATCATCTTCTATTAGTGCTGTTTAGTGATAATGCTTTTCAATCCAAATTCAAGTGTTATTAACCCCTTTCTCCCCTTAAAACAAGCCTTTGATGGCATACTCAGTTTATGTCTAAGCATAGGAACACAGAAGATACGTTACGTTTTTTAAGTCTCTCTAGGTTTACTTCTGTCTAACTGCACTCCAAATTTCACATTTCATCTCTATCCTGATGAGGTGTGTTGAGCTGCAAATGACTTGAACACATTTCCCGGTGAAGGCGTTCACAATAAAAGCATTCCAGAAAAATAACAGACGTGGACTTTTATTGTGAAGAGCTTGATAGAAGTATTGTGTCTAGCATGCGTTAGCTTAGCTTTGGCTGTCGTAGAGGGAGAGTTTTTGCAGCTAGTTACAGCAGCTTTTCAGACCTCATTTAACATCGCAGCCTGGATGTTTGACTCACTGTGGACTTAAGTTAAAAGTTAAAATAAACCTTTAAATGGTTGTTTAAGCCATTGTTAGATGAAGAGCTGCAGCGCTGGGCTCTAGAAAAACTGAGACTGGCCAAAGCAGCACTTAGCTTGTGCTTAAGCCCCAGGCTGACAGAGACAGCACACCAACTTTTTTGTGGTACAGCCATCAAATTTTGAGAGGAGAGAACACGTGTTTTTACTAACCATGCTTAGTTTTAGTTTTAACGGCAAGAGCGGGTGAAATTCGGTTAGTTACCTGGCTACATGTAATTCTAGAGCTAAATGTGCTGTTGACTGGACTCAGCCTGAGCTGTCCATCACAAATCACTTGCTCCACCAGCTGTAGGAGCAGATATGCCTCATGCATGCATCACAGCACAACATAGGCATTTAAACCAGTGATGACGGTGTTGCAGAAATCCATTCTGTGGCAAAAATTTTACCTGTGACTGTATTAATAATGTTGTACCTCCCACCTCTAACCAGCATTGATGTGTTTTTATCATAGTTCAGTCAGATACTTCAGTGTACAGCTGAAAAAATGTTAGTGTTCACTACTTCTTTAATTACTTTAGAAAGAAAATACTGACATACCTTATATGCAAGGTAGAGAAATATCATGGATTTTGAACGTCAAACAGTCCAGCTCTAACATCTTAAGTCTCATTTTTGTCTCCTTAACAAAAACTATAATTACTTACAATCAACCTTGCACCACTGTAACTGGTATTAGAGATATTGGTGGCATCTGTTTCTGCTGGAGAAATGCCAGCAGTTAAGATTAAATGAAGTTAAACGTGTGGTATCAACACCAGTTTACCATTAGCTGGTCAGAATTGTTTAAGGCAGGTGTGTTAGATATTTCAGAAGGAGGAGACAGAGATAGAAGAAAGAACTGATCCTACCAGGAGATAGTAAGCGTGTATACTGGAGGGTAGAGTGAATAATAGAAACAGGAGTGAACAAACTGACCTCGTAGAAATGAATGGTTTATGACTTTGCTGTCGTTAGGCTACGCTTGTGAGACATTCAAAAGATGGATTGCATAGTTTTCCCTGCTATCATGATTTATAGCTAACATACAATTACAGCATGTATAAAAATGTGCCCTCGTGTTTATGCTGTCAAGAGTTCAGGCTTTGTGCGGTGGCTGTATTTTTCTCACTGGCAATTTATCTCTGTGCGGGCGTGAAAGAAATGCTTGTGTGCAAAGTGCTGTCATAAGGAATTCCTCGCTTCAACAAAACAAACTTAGATGAGGGCTGCCCGCTTTGGAGAAACCCTAAATAATACATTAAGGAAAACACACCATAAAACATGACTGTTTGCCATGTTTGCTCTGGCAGCTCACAGGAGGACTCTTGCCACATCTTTTCATTGACAATGCTGGAAAGATTGCTTCAGACGCCAATATCTTTAAACGCTTCTTCACAGCCTCTCCTCCAGCTGTTTCTTCGCCTGTTATCAGGTTTGACTGCTCCTGCACAAGAGGTCTGGAGGAGCAGTTTATGAGACCACCTTAGGTGACCCACGTCTTCATGTCCAATATTCCACTCACCTTTTTGTCCAGCTTTCCAGAAGGTGCCAAGATCTTTTATTTTCTACACTCCCTGATAAAATGTAGCACTTGTTAGTCACACAGCGAGTGTTTCTGCCCTGTGGAGGGGAATTTTTCTGTCTCAGATTTCATTGCCTCTGTTGAGTCTTTCATCCACCTCCTCCATGGGTAGAAGACGGTGCAGACAGCAGCTCCACGGCTTCACTGACGGGACTGATGGGTGACTGGCAGGTTGTCTGGAGCACTGTGTCATTACACCACAAACAGTCCTGCGAAGAGGCGAACAACCTTTCTGAAGCGTCACTCACATTTCAGAGGGTTTATCAGTGATTGCATTTCACTCCAGAGTTACATAGTAAAGTTAAACACCAGCCCAGGGGGGTGGTGAAAGTTCACTGAAGCCACGTCTGTAGAGGCCACAATCTGCGGTCATCTGCCTGGCATGCAGAGTGACAGTAAGGAGCAGCAAATGAGAGTGTGCAGCTGCTTTTGTTCTTTCTGTTTGCAAAATGCACACTGTCCAATGCGAGTGAAAACAAACAATAACAAAAGGAACAAGGAACAGATGAGTTGATTGGTTTGTCTCATTCCAGCTTGCTTCTTTTTTAAGTGTGCTTCATGTTTATTCAGGAGTTTGATCACCGCAGATCCCTGAAGAGTTATTCACTATGTTCTTTGTACGAATTCACAACCAATCAGATGCCCTCTTTCAGTTAAAAAGTTAGCAAGAAGCACACGGGTTTAATTTTGAAAGCTGAAAATTGCATTTTCATCTTGTTTTAGTCTCCTTAGTGAAAACTGAACTTACTGTATGCACCAGTGTATGAGGATATGTAGCAAGTGTGCCCAGCTGACTCCATTAGTCAGGTTACTAGTTCTAATTTGCCAGACAGTGATGAACGATCTGAAGCACACTTAGTCATACTTTAACATAAAGACAACTCTATTCCTCAGGGTTCCTTCACTTACCTTGGGGATGGAGATTCAACCCAAGAGACTTAATAGAAGTGATGCAAACCTGACGCTGATGCTACACAGGGGGATGCAGTCGTGGAAGTGGACTTCATGGTGATATGCTGGCTCTGTCTAAGAGCTGGTCTAATGGATGCATCCCTAGGGCTCTCTCAGGAATGTACCCGGGCATAATCGCCAGAAATTTGGTGTCATCTGTCTTGTGTCTCAAGAGAAGATGACAAATGGAATTGTTGCTCCTCCTTTCCCCTTTTTGGGGGCGTATCAGTGACTCTGGTTTGTGTGCTTGAGAGTGCACAGTAAGAACATTTTTATAAAGAATGCATTGTGGTTATGTGTGTTTTAGTTCATCTTTAAGATAACATTTTGTTGTTTTATGTTTGTTTTTAGCAAGATTTGGTGTCATCCTTCATAGATCAGTTCTATTTCTGATGACTGTAAAATGTAGATTTACTTTCTTTAGATCAGTAAAAATGTGCAGTGCAGCATTGTGGATTTCATGTGTCAGTCTTGCTCATGGAAAACCATCTAGCATAGGTGCATACAGCAGAGCCTGACAGTTAGGAACAAGGTCTTTGATGTTTATCTTATCTTTAGTTCTCTACAGGTGTTTATCGCTATCTCATTACAGACACCAATGTATAGAGCAGTGGTTCTCAACGTGAAGGTCAAGGACTCCTTTGTGGTCACGAGACAGAGGGGGTCACCAGATGCCTTAAAAAAGGAATAATATTTTCAAAAAAAAATTTCCTACCCAATTTTGTCACTATTATTTGCCACCCATTTTCATCACTTTTCCCCCACCAATTTTTTTTTGCCAATTTTAACATTTTTTCATTTTTAAACTTCCTTTTTTCTGCCTGTTTTTTGCACTTCTAAACCAATTCCTGCTACTTTGTGCCTATTGTTGTCTCAGTTGACCCATTTTTATGGCTATTAACCTATTTTCACCTCTTTTTGCACCAATTTTTGCCCATTTTAACTACATTTGACCTATTTGTTATGCCCATTTTTGCAAGTTTCTGCATTTTCTCTGCCGTATAGTTTTCACACATTTCTGCCACTTAAATCCCCTCTTACCATGTCTTATTGCTGTTGTTGCCAGTTATTGCTGTTTCTTATCTTTGTTTTTGGCATGCTAACCCTTTTATTCTACTTTTAAGATCCCATTTCACTATCTTTTCCACCAATTTTTGCCATTTTAACCCATTTTAACTATTTTCAATCCATTTTAATTCTGTTTTTAAGAAAAATGATGCAGATTTTTAAGAAGGCTATCTACTACAGCACAAATGAATAAAAACAATCTGTGTTGCTTTGTTAAGAATTGTTTTTATACAGGTTTGATATAAAATATGGTTACTGCAGCTTAACTGTAGAATGGACCATGGTTTTGCTGACCTCCTTGGGCCCCCCAGAAAGTACATGACTTTTCTTGATTGTGCATGGCTGTGTTCAACCACCTTCAGGTACAGTTGGGGTCCCCGGTCTTTGGCACCTTCATTTTGGGGGTCGCGGGCTGAAAAGGTTGAGAACCCCTGGTATAGAGGATTCAGTAGTCAACCTACTGGTCAGGATCACTTCCCGTTCCTGGTGCTGTTTTGTGCACATCTTATCCTGCTCTCTCTCCCAGTATTTCCTGCATCCTTTCCGCTGTGCTGTATTCTACAGGACGAAAGCACAGACAATAATCTTATAACCTATCCTTTTTGACTTAAGTACTGTATGGCCATGTGAAGGAGCAAAAACGGCTGAAAATCATGGACAAAATACATTTATATGATCTGAAGATCACACTCTGTTCTTGATCTCCACAAACAGCAAATGAACATCAGTTGTTAATTTTTGTCTCCTAGCTTCACCTCTATTCTTACGTCTGAAATTACAGGTCAGCTGTTAAATATCACTAGCACAGGGAGGGAACAGAAGTAGTTTTTATCCATTTTTGGATATTATTCTGCTACAACAGAAGCTTCAAAATAAAGCCCCATTCCAAAGAAGTTAAACCTTTGTTAGACAATAGACTCAGCTGTGGCTGCTAACTTTTTCAGCAGTCCTTATTCAGTATTTAAATTTCACCTTTGAAATCCTCCTTTAACAATTCTGAAAACGCTTCTTGGAATCTTTTTGATCTTAAATTCAAGCCAACCAGCTTCTGCAACAGTCATGACTGTAAAACATTTGATTTGGCACAAACAGAAATAAAGGTAAAGGTTTGAGACTGTGTGCATGTTAGTTTTCATAAGTGAAGAAACTATGCATCCAGTCTGTCAACACAGTTTGCTGTTCCATCCACAAATGACAGTTAAAGCTGTATCATGTGAAGGAGAAGCCATCCAGAAATGCCACTGTCTCATTTACAATGGACTGAGGCTACATGGAAAACTGTTCTGCGGTCAGATGAATCAAAATATTAAAATTATTTTTGGAAACTATTTATGCTGTGTCCTGTGGAATATAGAGAGGGACCATCCGGCTTTTTATCAGCACACACTTCAAGAGCCTTGCATAGTGCATGTAGCGTGTATAGTTGTCATTGATAGCCAACAGCTGAAGTTCTCAGGTGCAGTAAACTTTACCATGGTTACAGTGGGCTCAATCCATTAATGGTGTCACTATGGCACTCTAGGATTGTGGATAGTGTGGTTATTTTGTCTAAGATTATAGAAAAACCAGGTTTTCCTAAAAGATGAAAAAATTAATGGAAACGTACAGCTATGCTCTACAGCCTATTGGTCATTAATTTCTTTTATATTGACTTAATATTGGTACTTAACGGTGTTCTTTTCCTGATTTCCGGTCAGCTGCTATGAATCTAAATGCACATTATATATAAGCAAGGCTCAAATCAATACTTCAGTATCGATCAGAAATCACAACCAGACAAGCTGTCACCCAGTTTGACTCACAGAGCAGACAAGCAGTCTGTGTTCACTGAGTATGGAATCAATTCACATTTGACCTTTATCATCAAAGCTGAAGGAAGTTAAGTTAAAAATGTGTGGCATCTGGGAATGTCAGGAGATATGTTATTGATCCCTCAGTTTGGCTTAAGAGGCTGTCAGGTGGTCTTAGGGTCCTGCTGATTGATGTGGAGCTAAAACTGCAGACACATTAACCATCTGAGGAGATTGGCTGATGACTTTTTTTTAATTATATTGACTTGTTCAAGCGTTCAGTTTGGTTTCTGAAGTGTTCATCTTTAATTTCTTTGGGAAACCTTTTTTCCTGATCACTTCCATTAATGTTTCATCAAGTCGTTGCAGCAGCTGTAGGATCTGGATCTGGATCTGTAGGGTCAGGGATTGTGTCTGTGTCTGGACCGGTGTGATAAAAGTCTGTGCATTCTTGGGGGAGACTTGGGTACTTAATGTTAAAGTTTTAACTCAATGACCCTTCATTTTATCAAAGGAACATAAACTCCACTTCATAGAAAATACTTCTCACTATACCAGAATTATTAACTTTAATGCAACTCTTGTAAAAATTAGATCACACTGAAACGTGTCTTATACCATGGTACAAAAAATAGAAGTCCTAGACACAAAATATTGGGCTTTATTTTATCATCAAAATTTGAACACAAATTCCTACTCACTATCTAAATGGTATAAAAAGCATTTTCAACATTCCCATATCCTGAGGTCATCAAAATTTTCTATGCTCTTAAATACAAGGGTTTTAAAAAGATCAATTAATGATCTACGGACGTGGTTTCAAATTTAAAGAGGGACAGCCCAATGTATATATATGGCACTTTTTTTTTAGCAAGGTGTGGAAAATCGTATGGAACTAACTTACTAACATTTTCTATACTCTTAAATACATGGTTTCAAAATGATAAAATCTGTTATTTTAATGATCCATGTTTTTAAACAAAACAGACTGAGTACTGTCTAAATTTCAAAATGTGTGGCAAAATGTAGAAAAGCAAGTGGAATTGGCAATGCTGTTTGTTACCATGGCAACTAAATAAAGTAATGTTACACAGCAAAACCTGCAAAATGAACACAGTCAGAGTTCATACTGACGCTAACATTGTCTCTATATGGGTCCAGAGCATTGATTTGACTCTTTATGGAGATAGAAATGGATGCTTCTTAACACTACAGTGTTATTGTAGCTCAATACTTCTTTGTAGTATAAAAAATGTACTATCTGAGTGGATCATTTTCAACCACTAAAGTGTTTTGCTCCCATTAATACTTCATGGTGTACATAGTTATTGAATTAATTTTTAGAATAGAATATTGAGAATTGAATAGAATAGAATTGAGAATATTGCTTAAAGATTTTAACACAGAGTCATCTAAGTTTCTACAATTCTAACTGCTGATGCATTGCAATGTACTTGTCATCATAACTGTAAAATGACATTTTATGTCAGACACCTGCCACCTGGCAGAGTCAGGTGTATTCTGACAAGAATGGAGCAAGAGCAAGAGACAAATTCAGACATAGGAAACATCCTTTGATGGGTGTCAGTATACCATCCATTTCTCTAAAACGGAGTCAGTAAATCAACAGGTGACATCTGAACACATATAGATATGTCCAAAAACATCTAAAACATATCTAAACACTTTGCACAAAGGCATGATGGGAAAGCTCTGCCCCCAAGATTTGAAATGCAGTGGGCGGAGATCAAATGACTGTCTACAGAGTTGGACTAACATTGTCAAGTAACTCCAACACAGAAGACCATTTTAGAATGGAGTTAAGATTATACTTTGGGGGTGAAAATCAACTCTGAAGTGTTTAACACTGATATTAAGCACTATATTTTGCTGGGTAGACTCCCAAAATTGAACTTTTTATTTGTTTTTAATTCACTAAAAGTGCAGACAAACTTTTACTATCTTGTTCAAGAACATTGGGCAACAATTCCGTGCATTGACGTTGTCAAAATTTTACTCCACTCTTATAGAACATATTTGAAAAAATGATCAAATCTCCATGGTTTGTATGTTCGGAGGCATTAAAATAGTAACTAAGAAATTTACTTAGATTATTAAAGGTCATATCTCATGCAAAATACACTTTTTCAGGCTTTTCTAACAAAAATATGTGCCCCTGCCCCTGGCCTGTCCCCTTAAGAATCAGAAAAATCAATTTCCTCCCCCCTCTCTTTCTGCACCTTTCAGAAAATGTGTGCTGAAACAAACCTTTCTCAGATTTTCCCCCTTATGATGTCATGTAGGGAGTTAGATGCGCCCCCAGGTTCAGTTGGCCCTCCCCACTTGGAGGACAGTTCTGCCCTCCTCTCCTGATCTTCCTCTCAGCTGCCAGTCAGACAGCTCATTAACATTCAGAGCTATAGCCACAGAAACAGCTCGCTCTGAGCAGGACTGAAACAGAGGGGTTTTTAGACTAGAGTGTTTTTTCAGCAGCAAACTTCAGAGGCATGTTTTGGGAACCTCTGACACCAATATAAACTTGTCTTAACCCTTTAAATCCTAGCGCGTCGCCGATGACTTGCTGTTGAAGCACACTTTGCATGACCATGATTGCATGACTGTTTGTGTTATCGGAAAAATTCAAACAGTTTCTGAAAGCTGAGAAACTGTGCTTCACAGCCAGCATATGGTTATTACTGTAATTTCCCCTTTTCTCACTAAGATTCTAGCATAAAGTTCCCCCGTTTTTTGTGTTTATGCATTTTAAACTGTTAAAACACTCTTAACATGCAGTAAAATAGGTTTTATCCATGTTAATTATTTTTCCGTTGTTGAGTTATGATTTGAAGGGTTTTCTCCGTTTTTTAAACTTATTGGGCCTGGAGCTCCTCGTTTTAGCTGTCTACAGTCTCATCTACAAACTGGAAGTCCCAACATGCAGTAAAATGTAAATAACTGCTATATATTAAAAGTTCTAAGTATGGATGAAAAATGGGCAAAAGCACATACACACAGGGCATTTTCTGGGCCTTTTATGGTTGAAATAAGAAAAGAGTTCAGAAACTCAGGTTTTAAAGGGTTAAAGGGGGAAGTATATGACCTTTAACCCAAAGGGAGAGAGAGCACTGTCTAAACTGCACAAATATTTTGACATGTGCAAATAAACCAGTCAGCAGTTTAATTAGATTATTTGATCTGAACTATGATTTATATATGTTGTGAATCTGATCTCTGGCATGTCTTGTAGTGTACTTGTGCTGATGTGGGCGTGTGTGCTCTTATGCATGTTTTGGGTGTGAAAAGACGCAACAGGAACTGGGGTTTCCTTTGGGTGTTTGTGTGATATGCCCCTATCCAAAACCTTTCTTTCCTGCTCATTGAGGGAATGCACTGGGTGGAGCTGGGATATTGTGGGCTGGGGTTGAAAATGCCGCCTGCCAAGGGTCATTTCCTTTCATCCTGTCAAAATTTCTTGACACAGCAGAAAAAAAACACATGCATACAGTACATAAAAGCATTTGTTACCAGAGTAAATCCATCACCTTCTCAGTGACATACACGTTGATGCTGTCATACAGTGGAGCTAGCATCCAAAAGAGGAGGAGAAAGGGAGGGCTGGTGATTCAAAGGCAGACCGCCAGAGTGAGAGAGGGCGGGGAACGAGAGAGAGAGAGAGTGGGAGAGAGAGAGAGAGAGAGAGAGAAGGGACAATGTCAACAGCTCAGCTCCCAGCACAGTCAGCTGAAATCCAGAGCTCTGCTCGGAAGCTCGCAGCGTTTCAGCCGTTAAACGTCAGACTCAGCAGAGGCATGGAATTTGGCAACGAAACACAAACTCCAAACGGCAAAACAAGGGACTCTCAGCTGGAATTGACAGGAATTCTTTAAAAGCATCTTGTGACTTTGCTTTTTTGAGCTTTTTAAGCAACGCAGGGACGATTCATCTCTCAGGGCAGCCCATCTGAAGTTGGTAAGTAACAGATACTTGATCTTGACACCAATACCCGTAACTCTGCCCGTCATTGTGAGGAGCAGCTTCACCATAGGGTTGTTTGCCCAGTAGGAGAGTGCTCATAAGACAGGCTACAGATGTTAAAGCGTTTATCTGTGTGCTGAGCTCCACTACTCAATCAAACCAAGAACGCATGACTGCTGCAGCCAATGAAACAAACATCAGTCAGAAGCCTGTGCAGAAAGCTAAGAGAGAAAGAAAGTGGTGGGCAAGTAGTCCCACTAAAGATAACTTTTATGTTGATACAAAGGCATTGTTTTACAGTGTAACAGTGCTCATAAATGACAGCAGTAATGCTTGTGATGGACATCTCACTACACATGTGCTGGTGCATATTAGTGAGGAATTTTGGCATATTTGAGACAGTCTTGGATGACTTTTCTGACATCTTTGGAGTTCTGCTTTCTTTGGAAAATCCTGCATGATTCCAAGGATGCATGGGGGTCTAGTGCTGCAACATAAAATCACTAGAGGATGATAGACATGTTTGATTTCAGTTTAAAGGTCATCCTGGGATGTCTAGGACTTGACTTTTAAGTCCAAGGAACTGTTTGGCATTTCAGGAATGGAGGGAGGATGGGACAGTCATACACAGCAGACCCTGGCCTATTTTAGGTCTTAGATGTCGGCAGATGAACATGTTCATCAATCGCAACATCAGACATCCTTTACCGTAAGCCAGAAATTCCATATATGCTCCACATCCCCTCCCAGCAACAACCATTTAAAGCAGTGGGGTCTCTTAATCTTAATCTACACTGTTGCCACTTTACACCACTTTTGCCAGATTTCAACCTGTTGTCATCACTTTTTCCCAACAATTTTACCCATTTTGAAACATTTTTGCCACTTAAAACTCATTTTTTGTCAGTTTTAAACCCTTTCCATCACTTTTTTCTGCCTGTTTTTTGCCACTTCTAAACCAAATCTTGACACTCTCTACCTATTGTTGCCTCTGTTGACTCATTATTGCCACTATTAACACCTCTTGATCACTTTAATGCCACATTTAACAATTTAATATGCTCATTTTTGCCAGTTTAACCCATTTCTGCCTCAGCTAACCCTTTTTTTGCCGGTATATATCAATTTTCATCCCTGTTTAACCAAATTTCCACTATTTTGCTTCTTTAACACCATTTCAGCCACTTTTTGAATCCACTTTTACCACTTCACTGCCCATTTTAGCCACTTTAAGACACTTTT
Organism: Cheilinus undulatus; assembly: GCF_018320785.1. NCBI lineage: Eukaryota > Metazoa > Chordata > Actinopteri > Labriformes > Labridae > Cheilinus > Cheilinus undulatus. Next base: position 40,157,403 of record NC_054882.1, read on the forward strand.
GCCATTTTTGTTTTTTTTTCCACTTTCATCTAATTTCTGGCATTTCTAACCCATTTTTGTTACTTTTAAACTCCAATTTCACCAACTTTCCCAGCATTTTTTGCCATTATTAACCCATTTAGCTATTTTTAATGTATTTTAATTCTGTTTTAAACAAAAGTATTAACATTTTTAGGAGGGCTACTTACTGCACAGATTAATTAAAAAGATGTTTCTTTGATGAGTGGTTATGATTCAGGTTAAATATAAAATACTACAGCTTAACTGTGTTTGGCTGGGACATTTTTCCTCCCTATTGGATGGCCTTGTCTCCACATGACCATTCTTGAATTTGCAAGACTGTGTTCATCCACCTTCACTGATCTTTAGCTTGGGGGTCGTGAGCTGAAAAGGTTGAGAACCCCTGCTTTAAAGAGCCAAGGGAGAAACACTGAACTTACCATGAAATGCAGCATGCTTTATGGTATTTCTTCTATACAGTGTGTCCATTTACATTTTCCTCGAGGGAAGCCAATATTCCACAGCAGAGCAGCATAAACATGGCCCTAATCCCTCAGGGTTCCCCATTTTTTCAAGAAGACTACTTTCCCTACTTGGAAGCCTTGCCTATCCCTGTTGAGATGCTGTCATCTTAGCTGTAAATCCTTGCATGTCTCTAATGAAAGTTCATGCATCAGCCTTCCAAATTTCCACCTGTGAAATTGGTTTGGGATGCCTACTTTTGAACTGCTTGGCTCTTATGGGCTTGTGGATGGAAACATTTCAAACATCAGAGTTTGTGAACATTTTCCTGGAGGCTGGGCTTTCAAACATTTGATCCAGTGGATTATCGCAATATGAAAAGGCATGAATACTCCTGTAAGTCTTTCATTCCTTTCAGTGGCTTGCATTTCAAGGTTGATGAGAAGAAGGCCAAACTAATTTCCACATTAGCAGGGCCATGTGTTTTTTCTTTGATCTCTCTTTGCATTGTGAACAAGATAGTATCCATTTCCACCACATTAAAGGCTTACTCTTCAGCCTGCTGGAAATCCTCCCTCCTATGCTCACGTGTGTTAGGGGGCAAGCAGAGTGACATTGTTAAAAGATTCAGTGTGTTGTTCGGCCTGTAATGAAAGTTGAACACTCACATGTAGAATTCATCCACAGTCAAAGCTGCTGTCAGCACTCTCTGGGCTTTTCATATTTTATCGACCATTACGGATGCATGACCGACTCTCAGGATTAGAGGGAGTGCAAAGGAGAGTTAGTAAGAGACGATCGGCTTTTTATTGCTTCAGCCCTGCTGTTTACTGGCAGCTCAGGGTCCTCATCATCAGGGTAGAGTCTAGGAGAGAGGAGGATGAGGTCTGAAAAGCTGCTTAAATTCATCTGTGCGATCTTTCAGATGGGATTATCATCATGTTGTATTCACACTCGAATGGTTCCAACATCCAAAGAACAAAACTCATGAAGATTTTAGATGATGTTCCTTTACTCCGCTCACTGGATGTCCCCGCATTGTGTGTCAAATGGCACTATTGTATTTGTGCCAGTGACACACTTTCTGGGGCTTATGATGTGTAAGCATATCTCCTCGTTACAGTGCCTCAATTCAGAGCAGCATTACTGCAGGCTATTTAAACAAATGCTGGTCACTTCAGAGGGCTGTCCCTGTCTTCCCTGCTATAACTGTACCAGAGGAGCATTCCACTCATTACCCAGAAGCCCTCTGTCTGCCGTGCTGCAGCTGTTGACCTCTTACCTAGGCAAGATTAATAGCTTAACAATGTACAATATAGAGTGCCCAAGCCCACTCACTGACAGTGATAGATGTCTGCAAATCCTGGCCAGACTGTGAAACCGGACCAAGTCAAGCCAACAGACCTTGAAGAAGTAAGCAAGTCACAGGCTGTTTGTTAGCATGAATGAAAAGTTATGGTGAAGTGGACTACTCACTGGTGTTGCTTCATTATAGAGCTGAATTCTCTAGGAAACAGCAGAGCAATGTGATACAGTGAAGAGACACCAAGTGATGTTCAATTTAGAAACATTTTAGCAAAAGAATTTGGCAATTTTCAAATTTTAATTTTGGCATAAGACTGACAAAGTAAGTCTTGTTAAGTTATTTTTATCAAGATAGATAGTCATTTATTGTCATTGCATTGTAAAAACACAAAGAAATTACGTTTGGCAGTCTCCTCTGTAGCAGCGAACACAGTCATCTAAGCAGTGGTTAGAAATCCGCAGCCTCACGTTGTCCATCCTGCTGGCGAGGGAGCGGGTACCCAGAAGAAAGATGCTCAGTACAACAGGTTTGTAGGCCGCTCTTAGCCTCGCCTGCAGCCCGGCTTGTTTGCCCCGCTTTTGCCTTCTCGCACGACGCACAACGCCGTCTCTGCCTCCTCTCCACCTGGCTGTAGGTGTCGTGCTGCTCCACATCCTCCTCCTTTCAGTCTCTGCGCATCCCGTTCTCTGGATAATCTCCATCAGTAAAGATGTAAACTCCATGGGCATGCTGTCAGTTTTGGTATGAGTGTAGGGCTTTGTTTTGCTGCTAGTGATGGAGCGCTGGGCCGCTGCGTCGTATGTACTGCCCCATGCTACCTCAAAAGGTAGCATTCAGTAGTCTCCTGTTGATCAGGCAGTGTTCCATTGCAGTTACCGGCAGTTGTTGTTAGCTTTTAAGCTAGCCAGGAGTTGTAGTTGAGACTGAGGTCTTCTTTTTCACCTTTTTTTTTTTTTTTTTTTAATGGAAATTTCCCGTTGTTTCTCTCAAAGGTCATGTGGGCTACAAGTCCTAGTGAAGTGAAGACTATTTTACTCAGAATGGAGTTAAGTCCAATCAAGTGTTTAATTGAAACCCATTGAATGTGTTGCAGCAACATTATGGAGGAACTTTGTTCTGTATGTCTTTGTGCCCACTGATAGTGTCAAACTGTGCCAGCAGTGTCATAAAACACACACAGTACTGTTGTTCCTTCCTGCATAGGTACCATGTAATTGTTGACATACAGACGAGGGAGAGCAAGCAACAATGTTGTCCCAAAGAATCATAATCACACAAGACAGTAGTACTGCAGGGTTGTGCACAAATTAGACTGGTAGTCTACATGTCATTGCTCTCAAACTGTTAGCATGAGGAGTATGTGACAGTGCATCCAAAATTTAGCCAAAATCCCAAGACCAACCATATCCCAAGACCAACCATATCCCTATCCATACAAAATAGCCTCTATATAACATGTTACAGTACCTTCAGTTGTTTTATAGTTGTATGATAATGTTAATGTTGTAAAGCAGATGGATACGTCCATTTCTCAATGGCAAATCCATCTTGCAAAGCTCCCATCTGAACAGTTTGGGCCCGGTTAGAAAGTGATAAGACAAATCAGCGACAAGGGGCAGTACTTTCGGGTGCGGCGGAGTGATGACATAAGCAAGCAGTGAGAAGAGGCCGTGCAATTTTGGCGGAAGACATTAGCGTGGATGCTGCTATAGAGTACTTTTTATCAGAGCCAAACGAATTTCTTCATTAAAAGATGAACAAAGAACAGCAGTGACATGTTTTCTTCTTCAGCCGCCATGGTTCGCGTTATGCAGTTCTCTATGGAGCTTACTCCTTGGTAGCGGTTACACCACGTGTTTTGTTGCTCTGAGTGGCCCGTAAAGATGTGACAGAATGTTTATCCAATCACCCTCTGAGTTTTTTTTCAAAGGCTCTGCCCTTTCCCAAACACTGTCTATGGAAGGTTTTCCATAGAAGATGGATGTGTAAAACAACATCTGACATTGTCAGGTTATAATAATGTGTGGTTAGTACAAATTCCCATGGCACAACTAGACTTTCCACACCATTTGGGAACCACAATCTGTTTTCTGTCACCTGCATGGATGTCCATTCTGCTGTCTGTTGTTTTTGGTCCAACTTTTTGCTTGGTTATGCCCTCCTTATTCATCTTAGCTCCATTTATCACCATCTTCCATCTCTTAGCCTAACCTTTTGTATATAGGCTAATAGCCTAAGCTATTTTATCAAACAGTGCAGAGATGTGCTAACTGGCTTCTTTTAAGCAGAATGGTAGTGTGTGAATTAGTGCCATCAAGCTGTACACAGTTCTCATGAGAGTATCTCCTCCACTGGCTGTTCAAGTTACATTGTGCTGAAAACAGACCACTGGGACACTTTGTGGAAATGTCATGGAAGCTCTTCTCCCTGTTTGAATAAATTGCGTGGTTAGTACGGCTTTGAAACTGCTATGTCAAGGTGGAAAATGCACATTTTGTTGCTTTGAAGTGACTTGTATTTCATAACTAATTTTAACACTAATCAATTGCAGGCACATCCCTATGCTGGGTGTTGCTGCATGGCTGTATAGGGGTAGCCGATGCCACACAGCAAGATAATTCTTGGATTGAACCTAGATTGGACAAGGCCTTTGTGTGTGGAGTTGGCTTGTTCCCCCCGAGGTTTTCTCTGGATACTCCGGCTCCTTCCCACAATCCAAAGATGGGAAAATTAGGCTTCTTGGTATCTCTAAATTGCCTGTAGGTGTGAGTTTGAGCATAACTGCTTGTCTAGCTGTACGTCACCCCTGTGGTTGACTGGTTACCCCCCCTTCACCCACTGATATCTGGGATTGGTCCCAGCCCCATGACCCCGAACAGGACAAATAGTTAAAGTAATGGATGGATAACATTTTTATGCTATAAAGTTGATTCATCTGATTTTTTTTAATTACGGTTTTTCATAGATCTATCAGTTTAAGGCTCTTTTTTCATAGTCTGTAATAAAAAACACTTTAATACTTCAGGACAGTAATTATACTTGATCAAGGAAATAATTCTTAATATTAATATAATTCTTATATTTTATTTGCATGCTGTGAGATGCTTGAAATTACAAGAGTGTTTGGTGACTAAGGCAGTGGTATAATATTGTGATGTTCAGTTTGAATGTTGAATGTTGTCCAGCAGAAAGAGCTGGATCTTCTCAAGCACTTGTGTAATTTGGATAAGTGCTCTGTATTGATGGAAAAGGGTCATTCTGTCTTGCAGATGAGACTCTGGGGTGCTTGACAAACTATGAATCTATGGGAAATCCAAATTCCTCCTCGCCGGCTCTGAGGTTGTACCCGTTCCATTTTTTTCTAAATATACAGTAACACGTCTTTAGTTAGACTGGGAGCTCGTGACACTGGCGTTCCTGTATGAAATAATTTGACACGGCTGGGTAGCGCTTTGGGCTTCGAGGGAAAGTGATGCCAAGGATTGGATTTCATTCTGAGCCCTGTTGATATGTGGGAATGCTGGGGCCAGAGGAATGTGGTGTGGCTGACTTCCTTCTCATTCACAGTATTAATAGCATGCTTATCCCTGTGATCTGGCCTCGTCGATGAGCAGAGATGTGCCCATCGGCTAATGGAGAAGTGGGTCAGCAGTTGCTCGGAGCTTCCTTCTGATGTAAGCCCCCCCTCTGAATGACCTCCATCCTGGACCAACAATAACATCTGCATTGCTAACAGTGAAGAGCAACAGCTGTTGGACTCTTGTAGTGCAAAATGTGGATGACCTGCTGAAAACAGTACACATCTGAAGCCTTCAAAGACATCTGTTAGGCTTGACCAAGCCAAGCCTAATGTTCACGTTCTGCCTCTAAACTGGATGGTTTTGGGCCCATGTGGTTAACCCAGGCTTATATTTATGTGCTGAAAATGGTCTAACCATTTAGAGCAGGTATGTCAAACTTTATCACAGCAGGGGCCGAATTCTGAATTTGGGTCCAACCCGAGGGCCGAACAGGGTCAACGTTTAGCCATAAACTGTTAACCTCATTTTCAGCAGCAATAAATCATGGGGGAAAAAACCTTTGCACTGATGATAAATGATACTGAGATTAAACAAAAGTCAAAATGATGAGTTTAAAAGCTCAGAATCTGAGATAAAAATTCTAACTTATTAGCTCAGAAGGTCAAAACATGGCTTTTAAAGTCAAAATCATGTTTTGAAAGGGCAAATATATGAGATAGAAAGTTGAAAACACAAGGTTTAAAGGTCAAATTGTGAGATAAATTTCAAAATCATCAGTGTAAAATATCAAAACATGAAAAAACATGTTAAATTTTGAGTTTTATAGGTCAAAATGTTACTTAAAATTTAAAGATGAGGATGCAAAAGGTCAAATTATGAGATAAAAGTCAAAGTAAAGAGCAAAAAAGATCAAACATGACAAGAAAAAAACTAAATTATGAGATTAAAAGGTCAAAATATTACTTAAAAATGTAAAATTTAGGATACAAAAAGTCAAATTATGAGATATAAAGTCAAAATTGTGATTGAAAAGATCAAAATATGAAATAAGTCAAAACCATAACTTTGCATCAGAACTTTGAGATGCTAAATTTAGAATATGAAATGACAACAAAATGTATTTTCCCACATTTCTGGCTTTCTATCTAATTTTTTTTAAACTTTTTGTGTATTCTCATTTTTGTATTTTAAATAATCAAGGTTAAGTTTACATTTTTAACTGGAGGAAATCTGCAGACCTCCAGCCAGTGGGACAGTTATAATAATAATTTGATATGATCTGGTGGTCCAGGTATAACTGTACCAAGGGCCGGATTAGGCCCCTGGGCCATGAGTTTGACACCCCTGGTTTAGAGTGTGATATAGGGAATATTGGTGGGTTCTAGATGGCTTAGTTTCTACTTAAATAGGCTGGCTGGAGTGCTCACATTGGACCCTCTAACCAATGTGGTGCAACAAAGGAATAAGAATGTATTTAACTTGTCTCTGCAAGCTTGGCCTGACTTCTAGTTAAATTGTCTGCTTCTGCACAAGTTTTTATTTCAACTTTTGTTCTTGCAATTCATGTCTGTGGTTGTGGCTTCTATGAAGGGATTTCACGTTTAGAATAATTAGCTTCAAACTGCACCCATGTGTAATTGTGTTCTCCACTGCTGCAGAGCAGCTACGTTAGTTTTGATCAAAGAAGAAAACTTAATCTGAAAGTACAGTTATAACAACCCCCTGGTAGTTCATGTGGCCCACGCCATTATGTATGTTCCTTGCATCAGGAAATGTCTTTTTTTGGGTGTTGGGGGGGTTATTGAATCTAGTTAATGAAATGGCTATTAATGATATCTCTGGAGGATTGGAAACATCTCCCTCCTCCTGTTTTTCCAGTGGGTTAGTTGAGGCATTTCCTCTCTAAGGTGGGTTACTGTGCCTCATGGCCCTATTAAAACCAACAGTGCTTATGTGTTTGTTTTGAATAAGGCTAGAGGCCAATAAGACCCATGAGAATTCTCAAATGTTGGCTGTGAAAGAGTTGACACTTAAAAGTTTATGATGCTGAAACACTGCCATGCATAGGTGGTGGAGAAATGGCTTAAAGCAGAGGGGAGGAGTTGGAAGGAAAATATATCCTGTGATAATCACAGAAAAAAACTGAATAGCTTAATAAGAAAAACAAACAAACAAAAACACAAACAAACAAACAAAAAACTATTTCCAAAAATGGAGACCTATAACAATAGTTATCATTCAGTGTTAATGGCCAATGAAGAGGAACAAAGTGCCAACACATATTAAACACCCAGGCTGTTTTAGACAGATTTGTCTAGAATAGAACATGAAAAATTGGCCAAATTGTTCATGTCCCAGATTTTCTTTCTTCATATCATTCAGCTAGGAAAACAAAAATTAATAAGTTAGTTAATTTAAGTAAGTAAATTAAGTGAGTTAATTTATGAGATAGAAAGGACATTTTTATGACTTTAAAAGCAGTAAATGGGCCTGAGTCCTCGATTAGAATTTTTGAGATTATAAAGCCCAAAAGTCAAAATCTGACAAGTGTTTTCAATTTGGTTTCTTGTACGTTTTTGACTTTACACTGTCGTAAAATTATGATTTATTAAACTGGACATTTTTGAGTTTCCAATGGCAAAATTTAAGACTTTATAAACTCTGAAATCTGTTTTTTTTTCTTGTAAATTCCTGACTTTTGAAACTCCGAAAAGTTGAAATATAAGATTTTATACTTAAAAATAAAATTAAAAAAACAGGATTTTTTTCTGCACCAAAATTTTGACCTTTTTGATCAGAGATCAACAGATTCTCCTTATATTTAATCTTTTAGGTTGGTCCTCATACACCATTGTACATTATGTGTCTAATCGTGACATTGTTTTTTTTTTTTTTTTAAATATGAACATCTAATTAAGACAACATCAGAGCAGACAGGGTCCCACATCCCCCCTGAGATCTTTGCCACCCCCCCGGTTGGGAACTACTGGTCTAGAGCATGTCAGCTCTGAGAGCATGCGTGCACAAAACATCACTGTAAAAGTGGCACTAACAAGTTTCTTTATAGATTCAGAAGACAGGCAGGATTTGATCCTAAAATTAAAAATCCCAGCTTCAGTTTTCGCCTTTAAATCCAACTCAACAGGATTAATCATTCTATTCTCCTATGTCAGGAAAATACTCGAGGCTTGATTATTTTTTTATGGGCTCAAAACATTTATCCTTGGTTGAATCTAATCACAAGTCCAATTTTAAGGCCAGTCTGTGCAATAACAATATCACATAAAAGGCTGCAATTATTTTTGTATTAGTAGTTAAAAGGTTTATAAAAATGCCTGCAGCAAGGCCTTTAGTTCTACAATAGTGCCACTATTGCACTTTGTAGAGGTAACCTTATTTTCAAAATCTAGTTTTGGAAAAGTTATTTTGAGTACTGTTAAAACGTAAGGACTTGTATTTGTGCTACTTAATATTTGAGCTGTTTAAGACATAGTTAACAAGCCAATCAAGAACACCCTGATGAAACAGTGCACTGATATGGCTGGGTTAGCACTGACTATTTGGTTGTTATTTTCTGAATGTTGACTGCATGTAAATCACTATAAGAACAAAAAACCCTACTACTGTACATGCACAACCATAAATGTCTGCATTGTGCCTCAAAGACCATCTCCAACATAAATGCAGGTTTTTTTTTTTTTTTTGTTACCATCCTGAAAAACCATCAGCACATTCAGAAGATCCTCTTGTCCCCATTCTGTCACTCCCCTTTGTTTCCACTGTTTCTGCCACCATAATGCTGCATCTGCTGTGACATAATCTTAACGTCTTCTAAAATAGGTCTGTTATAGTTGTGCTACCATTCAACCATGACCATTTTTTCCTAAAGGGTTGTTGTGTTTGAGTTATGTTTATGATGGGAACCAACCACTGGGGAGTCTTGGGTAACTACATATAATTAAACTTTTAGGAATGTTTGTATAGAACAAAAAAATAAGGGCTTGACATGGCTGTATTTTCCTCTGGGGCAGTCTGGAAATATTTAAGCAACAGTATTAACCACTAACAATTAAAGTGATTAATTATAACTGTGGTCTGTTTACACAGAAATTCATTCACTTAGCATGCTTTGCACAGTGCTGGCTGTTTACGGTATGGTCGCCTCATGAAACTGACCTGACCACGCCTCCTGAGCATTATGCTGTTGCTGTTGTTGTAGCTTGGGGCTAAACATGGGGTGTTTTTGAAATTCAATGTGCTTGAAGTCCATTGTCATACTGTTTCAGAAGTATCATTTCACTATGAGGGCTCCAGTGCATGTTTGGCCTCTGACTCAGACAGACTTTTGTCCTGGCGTCACAGTCTGAAGGCACAGCTCCCACCCTGACAGCTGAAGAGGTTTATAGCCGTCTCATCCCTGCAGCTTCTCCTATCTGATTGAAGGGCCGTCAGGAAGCATTTATGGGAGAACGTAAGCAAATGAGTGAGGGGGTTTCTGAGGGGTGAAGGGGACTATGGGTGGGTATATGTAGAAGAGGATGGGCTTCTGATCTGTTGATTCCAGGCTCTTTTCCTGGAAGATGCACGTAGGCATAAGAGTGCAGCCATAGCTTATCAGTTGCTGTCTTAAACACTTGGAGAGTGTCATTGAGAGTGTGCATTGAACTGGAGAGTGATCATCAGTGTTTCAGAGGCTATTTTGCTTTTACAGAAGTTAAAACAAGAAAGTGGTAACATACTTTACATACTTTCGAATACAACATTTTCAGTTAAGAATGATTCAAAGATTAAATCGACTGCCTGGGTGCCAAAGTTCATAGCACAAGAGCTTTCTTGAGACATTATTAAACATCGAATTGGGCTAATTATGGCTAATGGTAATAAGGACTTCATTCAGAAGGCTAAGCCTTAGCTGAAGCTTAAAGCGGTGAGGTTTTACAGCATTTAATCTCTAGCAAACCATTATTTTGTAAAGTTTTTTGCACTGACAGTCAGCAGTGGGTGAATTAATATGTTATGTGCAATAGGTTTTACCATTAGTATTGGAATTGCAGCTGTGATTTTTGCATTGTTTTTCCTCCAACCGTCCTTTTCTTTCTGCTTCACATGCTAGCCAATGCTGCAAACATGAATCTGGTTCTCCTCAAGGTTTCTGCCTGTTAAAAGGAGTTTTTTTTCCTTGCCACTGTATTTTGGGTTAACATAACCAAGTATTTTGCATGAGTCTGTTAATGTTTGTACTTGAATAATTTACTTAATAGGATGGAAAACCCTCTGTTGTCCTGTCACAGACAACAAGAAGACACATGTTATTTAAAGTTAAAGGGGACATATTTTACCCTTTAAGACAAGTTTATATTGATCTCAGAGGTCCCAAAAACATGCCTGTGAAGTAGGGCTGAACAGTTCTGGATAATAATGTTATTGCAATTTTTTTTCCACCAATATTGCAATTGTGATTTGATATACGATTATTCCTTAAGCTTCTTATTCCTCAACAAGGACTGAACAAGTCTTTTAAAAAGTCAAATTCTGATGATTTAGACTGGTTTTGCGAATTGGATATGAATTGTTGCATTGAAAGGTTTTTGTCAATCTTATATTTAATAAGAAAAAATTACAAAAATAAAGAAGATAGGATTTTTTGCACACTATTCTAAAAAAAAATGGCACTTGAATGATTGCATGATGTGTCGTACATAACATCTCTGCTGCTGCTGCAAAAAAGTTTAAACTGGTATTTTGACTCAAATTTCAGGTCAAAGAAATATCGCAACTTCCGCGATTTGAAAATTGCAGCAGGCTGTATTGCGATTTAATCTAATTTTCAATTAATTTCTCAGCCCTACTGTGAAGTTTGTTTATGAAAAAACACCCTAATATAGGATTTTTGCATGTCTAAAAGTCCCTCTGTTTCAGCCTTGCTCAGAATGAGCCATTTCTGTGTCTTTGGCTTTAAATGTTAATGAGCTGTCTGACTCCGCCCCTTGACCGCACCCCTCTTAGGAAATGGATGTGGCACTCCTGATGTTTCACTGTTACAGACATTTTTATCCAAAGTTAAGGGCCTGACTGGGCCTGGGATTTGAACCATCAGTCTCCCAAACCAAAGTCAGCAGAGTAACCCACTGAGCTATCCATCATCACAGCTGGTAGTTGAGAGGAGGATCAGCAGATTAAGTCGGAACTTTCTTCCAAGCAGGGAGGGCGAAGCGAATCTGGGGCCGGGGCTAACTCCCCACATGACATCATAAAGGGAAAATCTGAGAACGGCTTGTTTCAGCATATATTTTCTGAAAGGTGGAGAAAGAGAGGGGGGAGGGAATGGATTGTTCCGGTATTTGAGGGGGTTGTGGACGGGCCAGGGGCAGGGGCACATATTTTTGTTTGAAAAGCCTGCAAAGAAATTTTCGCATAATATGTCCCCTTTAAGTAACTTTTGAACCATCGTAACCACTTACTTTTTTTTCCTCTGAAAGCCCTCTGTTGTGCCGCTCTTATGACACAACCCATGCCTTCGTGGCTCTTACAGAAGGTTTTCTAGTGAGCTTGGACCCTGGGTGGCTTTCCAGGGTCTATAACCTGCATGCACATATGAGGATGTAACATTTTGGCTGTTCTACAACAAAATAATAATTTCTGCTATTTCAGTTTTTTTTAGATATTTCTCCAGAAAGTCCAAGAAAACTTAAAGTATTTGCTGAAAATGTTGGGAGAATAATCTGTTTGAATGTTTCGGGGAATTTATAATATTTCATGGAAATTTGGGGGAAATATTTTTATATTTTGGAGAGTTTGATTGGAAGTTTGGGGGAATTTGCTTTAAATTTTTCCTTTTTGCATTTTCATGGAATATGGGAAAAATTTTGGATGTTTGGGAAATGTATTAGTAATTTTTGGAGGGAAATATTGGAGGCAGGGGTTGTTCTTTAAAATGCTGGAGAGTTTTCATGGAAATTTCAAAGAATTAGTTTTGGAACATTTGCATGTTTCATCAGTTTCATGAAATTTTAGAGAATGTTTTGGTACATTTTGGGGAATTTGCTTTGAAATTTTGAGGTGAATTTGGGGAAATTTTCAGGAATTTACATGGCTTTTTGGGGAACTTTTTTACTGGGTTGTGAAGGCTTTGTGATAAAGTTTCACTGAAACATTTACGGCCATTTCAGAGAAATTTTTGGGTGCTTTTTATGAAATACATTAGAAAAATTTTAATAATTAGTTTTCATAAAAATTGTATGTAATTCCCTTGAAAATTTATGGAGTTTGTGTGGATTTTGGAAAGGAAAGTCGGCCTTGATTATCCACAACAAGTGGGAGAAACTCTAAATACATTCAAAACAAAAGCTCAGGTCTCGGGAGGTTAAAGATTAAATCTCCACTGTTAACTCCAATAAAAATGTCTTTTTTATCCATTTTATAATCAATTTTTCAATTGTTTCTGTAGCAGCTAATGCTGTCTGTCATATTGTCTGTTTTATATCCCACAATGCATTGTTCCTGGGCTGTGACAACTGATGGCAGGCTGTTTTGTCGTCATGTCATATTTTACCGAACAAAGCATGAGTAAATACTTAGAAACTGGAGCCTGAATGACTCATAATGAAGAGGAAGAGACACAGAGAAACCGTGATGTGTTCCTCTGTGACACTGCAGACAGAAACTGCTTTGAATAATGACTCAAAACTAGCCAATTCCATAAAAGACGTTTTGTCAGAGCATGATTATGTTTCACTCTGTGATTCCCAAGGGATGGGAGAACAAGTTTGTACAAGAAAAGTCTTAGTCATTGTTTCCTTTGTGTAACACATAAAAATCTTTGATTTGATCTCTTGATTTCTGTTTTTCTTTTGCCTCAAACCATAACCTATTTTTTAAAATTGAGGTGACATTACTGCAGAACATTTTCTTAAAGCCCAGGTTGGTCTTAAAAAAAAAAAAAAAAAAAAAAAGATGCTTAGAGCTTGACTGTACACCACAGTATTGATGTCTTACAAGTTCTTTAAGACAGAGGTGGGACACAATGTTTAAAAAAGTGGCAGGTTCAGGAAAATCAAGTAAATCTGCAGCACTGTCAAATTGTCTGTGTTTTCACTTTTAAGACTGTATCACTAAGTGTGATCATAATCAAACATGCTTTTCAGAATTTTGCCATCAGGGGGAAAATAGTATTTTCAGGAATTGTTGCATTATGTCTGAAATCATCCTCTTCCTAGTTTTCAAATGTCTTCACAGTGCCGATGAAAGACAGCGAGTGTCGAGGAAAGACTCTGCTGTCATAGTTAAAAATAGCTGCCCTCTCAGATCAGGTCAGATGCACACAGGCTGGTGGAGGAGCTTTAAATGTTGCACAGGCCTAAATAACTATTCCTGCCTGTATTATTCTACCCTGTTGGGCCCCTGCAGAATTGTCCAAACCAAATCCTCTGGCCTATTGTCCAAGTCTACATGAGAAAGCCACTCTCTGTCCTGATTGTTGAAAGCACCGGAGCTTCTGTGTGCTTTCAGAACGAGTAGAGGAATGCTTCACATGTAAATGTAGCGTGAAGCATTGGTTGTCCATAAGTCGAGCTATGGTCAGTTATCTGTTGAGGCCGTAACACGCTGCTTACCACGGAGTTTTGCTTGGGGAAAAGATGGATGGCTGATGTCACACTTTAGGAATGCAAGTCACAGTGCTGCTGGTGGATTTGGAGCGCTTTGTTTATAAGGTACAGTACATTTGATCAATCACAGATCAGCTTTTCTTTACATAAACCCAGTAAACTGACCACCCATGCTGCTTCAACCGTGTGCAACTGAGGAAGTGATGCGTAAATAAAGTCTCTAATTGGTGTGAGACAGAACAAACTAGAAAGTCTTGCCTGTATGTTTCACTTATTTAACTAATTAGCACAACAGTTTGACCTCTGACACTAACAGAGGAAAATAAATGATGTGTGCGCTGCTTCTTCAAGGCTTGCAGCAGTGACTGTGGGTGGGCCACTGATCCAGTGGGGTTCATGGGAGAGTGAGTTTTCAGTGTCCCAGGTGATTTGGCTCGGGGCCACTGGCAATGGAGGGAGCTGAAAAGAATTGAAGCATAGGTCGTTTAGTCATCCCACAGAAAGGCAGACAGTAGAGGGGAGGGCAGGGCATGTTGGAGAGGGCATGTCTGGGGCAATGGCATCCAAAGGGTGGCATGGCAACAATGCATCCAATGGCAGGGTTTAGTAGCTACTTCATGCCAAATTAATGAGAGGAGGGTGATTTACCTCCTGTCAGACAGCACATGTTGTATTTGTGTATCGGTACATGACCACAAATATGGGGACATGAAGATGCATGCCGACACAGCACCATTATGAACTTGAGAGTGCTCTTTAAGGTTTCATGCCAGTGTCCACCAACTTTACATGCTAATCTATAAAATCCAAGCAAATTGTGATGGCAAGGTTTCATTCATGTCCTAATCCTTTCTTTAATTAAATTTCCATTCTTAATCCAGCAACTGTATGGCTGGGTTTTGTTCCTAAAGTATGCCTTTGCTGTCTTTAATTCAAATGCATACTAATGCTGCTGCACACACCGCTTTGATGGCCCCATTTTCTGAACTGGGAAGTTGTGCTTTTAACTTCATGTTCATGGGTCATAAATCTTAATATGGAAACAAATGTCTTCTAAATCAAAGATATGGTTTCTTTTATTGCTTAAGGAATTTAAGCAACATGTTGACAGCTGTTCCATTATTTGTGTTCCTATTTAGAACTTATTGCTGCACCAGTTCATTCCTTTTAATGGAGGAAGTTTGCTATGTTACTGTCCTTGGTGTTCTGCCTCACTTCATGCAGACATGAACTGATGGTTAGGACTCAGGATGTGTGCAGCTAGCTAACTGAACAAAGAAATGTTTTCACCTTTATCAATCAACTCCAGAAATACAAGCAAGGTAAATAATTTTATCCATTATGTTAACACCTGTCACTAATGCTGTGTAGGCTGATGGGCCTTTCCCCGTCTCCCCCCTCTGCCCATGTGCAAACAAGCACTGTGAATGAGCTGCATCCTATAAAAGAAGCATGTCTGGTAATACTGTGATATAGAAAATGTACATTTTAAGTCGACTGCCGATTGTAATCATTGTAACATAGAACTGTTAATGTCACACACAGACAGTTGATGAACTTTCAATCATTACTTTGGTTGTAATAAAATTATGAGGAGACATTTTTATCAGTGACTGTGTTCCCTTTATGGCGATGAGACAATGGAAGTCTTGGCAGTAGATCTTTGTAGTGAACACTTCAGTTAAGAAACATGATAGGATTAAAACGATGGTTAAGGCTGCTGGACAATGCCATCCATGGTACAATCTTGACTTGCAAGAATCTGGCAATACTATAGTACTCCGATACAGGGGTGCCAATATCCATACAGTGCGATATACTGCGATATTTTTTTTTTTTTTTTGTCTGTCTGTCCGTCCGTCTGTCTGTCAATGTTGCTATTTTAAGTTAATATGGAATATAACAGAAAATAATTAATCTATTAATAAAAATGTATTAAATTATATGTTTAGTATTTTTTAAAAGAAAAGTGGAAAATAAAGCCCTGGTAGGGACATGGTGGAAAAAAATAAAAATGATGATTGGAAAAAAACGTTGGAACGGACATGGGGGCTGGGGGGGTGATGGAAAAGAAATTGTGTTTTAAAAAAAAAATTAAAAATTGCATTTGCAAAAGTAGATTGAAATGTCATTACACTGACTACTTTCAGGTCAAATCAACCAAAACAATGGAGGGCGAGCATCCGTGGGGGAAATTCATTCAGCTATACTTCGAAATTGGCCTTAAATTAAAAAAAAATTCAATCTGTGCTTAGTCGCAGGCACACCTTTCTTATCAGCAAAACACATTTGAAGAGAATTTTGGTTGAAAGGTGACTCTCTCGTGTAAACCTCGGATGTGGTGGACCTTCCATCATTTTTATTATTCCCCCATGTCGCTTCCAGGGCTCAGTAATATAGAGTAAATGTAATCAAATCTTTTATTATTCACAGTACATCAGCTTGTATGTCTTAACATACTGACAAGGTGTTTGTGGAGGAAGAGTGATCCTCATGTTGAGCTTTAAGGACAGATGGACCGTGTGGTGAGGAGGGCATGATGTGACAGGCAGTGTTTTGATTGTATCGCTTCAGCAGGCTTCTTTCGTGTTAGCTGTTAGCTGCTTAGCTATCGCTACGTCTAGCTGTTCTGATTCGTGTTGTCTGAGTATTTCACTCTGGTGTGGCATATCTTACAAACGGCTTGACTCCTGTCTAAGTCTACTGTTTTTAATGTTTTGGAAGCCAAAACAAGTCCATATCCGCTATGAATTCAGCAGAAGTCACTCTGCTGTGTAGGAACAAGCAACCGGCTCGCTCAGACCGGAAGTTGTCTAAGCAGAGGACAAGAGGGAAGAACCAACCGCCTCCTGCCAACTAGTGGTCAGGGGGTGAAACTACACCACAAACTACAGCACCAACAAAGTAAATCATTAATTAATAAATTATCGATACTGCATTTTAAAATATCAATACAGTATCACGCTGCAAAATATTGCGATATTTCAGCGTATCGATATTTTCTAACACCCCTAACCTTGGAGAGAGGAGGAATGTGCGCTGCAGGAACACATTAGTCAGATCATTTTTGTGTCTGTGTGCATTTATGTCTGTGAATAAGAACAACAGAGATAAGAAGTCAGCCTCACAGCAAGCTTTTATTAACTAGCTAACGATAGCTTGACCAGACATTGAGTAATAAAGGTCTGTAAGACATCATAGTGTCGGTGACTTTTGAAGGCTGAGGCCTCCCTTCATAAAAACGGTTAAATCTGTCAGTTATGCTGTATAGATCAGATCAATGCATATGTATGAGTGAGAGGTGAGATGCAGCAAAAATGCTCTTTCACACACATTGTAATGCACATATTTTTAACTTATCCTCAACCTGTATTTGCTTCGTCCAACTGAAATGTCCTAAGTTGGAAATCATGTGCCGTATTGGTCACATTTTGTTTGTGTTTATCAAATGAAAATATGAAATAAGGAACTAATGTTAGTGGTTATTCTGTAACCACATAAAACAGTATTGAAGCAAAGCCTCAATGATGATGCTTTGACAGATGAGCTTGCTTCCTCTTAGAATGACATCATTTTGCTCTGGATGAATGTTTAAGAATGGATGTCACCAATGAATCCAGACTAAAATCTTACAGATTATTCCTCTAAATTTTGTAATCCCAGTGTTTCTGGCTCAGTCACATCTGTGCCCCTCGCTCAGCTGTGTGCCAACAGTTTGCCTGCACAAACAGAATCCCTACATCTGCATGCAGGATCCTGTTCCTTTCTGTGCCAGCGTGGCACTGCTCCCCCCTTTCCTGGTGTCTGGTGCTTACGTAAGCCCGACTGTACCCTCTTCCTCAACCCATTACCCTGGAGGGATGGTCCTAATTTGTGGGACCCAGATACAATATGTTTGTTGCAGGCTTGCTTCTGATCTTTTATTCATCGCCTCCTAATAATGGTGCTTTTTCTTCCATGGCTTTGCATCTTCTTTATTCATTTGTTTCAAGCAGTTTCATTGTAGCATCTTTTATTTTCCTCCCTTTATTTGCCTCTTGCTTGCAGTGATAAGTGAGGTGAAATGGAGTAGCTGCATTACAAGTCATTCATCCATAAATGTATAACACAGAGTATGACAAGGGCTCCTCGCTAAAGTGAAAGTAAGTGACAGGTAGAGGCACTGAGTGTGGAGGAGGAAGGAACAGGCAGGAGGATGAAGGTGGAGATGAAAGAAAGTGAGTGAGGAGCATTTTAATACAGGAGCAATGGAACTGGCATGGTTGAATTTAGTAGTGCACACAAGACCCACTCTAGAGAATGTATGACACCTTAATCCTCTATTTTCCCACGCGCTAATACATGATCACAGAGAGAGCGTCAGCACACTGACGCTAATAATGCAGCACCAAAACTTGGATGAACCACACATAGCCTGGCAATTGGCCTAAAACTGCCATTAGCTAAACACTGGTACAGAGTATTATAGTGCTGTGTGCATTAAAACTAAACCATGAAGCAGTGATACTCAAAATGTGGCTCTTTTCTGATGATTTGTGGCTCTTTTATGTCGTCATTTGAAATATTATTCCCAAGAAAACCTTGGGGAAAAGTGACACTTTGACCTCAGAAATTATCCATTGCAAGTCAAATTAATCAGTTTGTTTCCCACACTTACACAGCGGGCTTTAATTGGCAACCTTTATTTTTTCTCTGTATATTTCCATTACCCTTATTTGTAATTTTGCTCCCCCTTTATACCATTTTGTACATTTTGTACTTACCTTTTTGCTGCTTTAAGCCCATTTTTGCCACTTCACTGCAAAAACTCAATGTATTACCAAGTATATTTTTCTAAATTCTAATCAAAATGTCTTATCCCACTTAAAATAAGACATAACCACCTAAAGAGTTACATTTCAGTAAGTTTTATGATCTTATTTTAGACAGTACATCTTGAATATCCTGATAAGTGAAAGTGTCAAATAAAACAAGCTTTTTTGTCATTGCATAAGGTTTTTAAGCTGCTGTGTAATTTGTAAAAGATGAATTATCTTGTTTCAGGACCTAGACTTAACTTGAATTAAGAAACAAATAATAAATACTTTATTGCAGATAAACAAAATGATGACAGACTGGAGAACTATGGCTTACAATGGCACATAAAGTACTTTCTAAAACAAGACAGTAATGCTAATGAAAGACATTTTTTCTCAAAATACCAGTTTCTAATCTTATTTTAAGTAGGTGGTGAGCTTAAATGGAGAGCAGTGTCATTTTTATGTAACTTCAAATGAGTTACATACACCTGAAACAAAGGGGATGACATGGGAGGTTAAAAAACAGAAGATGCTACTTTTGAGCGTCAAAGGCTACTTATGAGATGCAAAAACTTCCCAATACTGGTAAAATATAGCTAAGAATGAGTTTTCTTGGCTGGTTTTAAGACTTCTCTTATCTTGTAAGGCTTTAATAAAATGTCTTATTTCAAGATATCTTGTCAAGAGAATTTTCACAAATTCCCTGGAAGATTTTTTTGCTAAATCCAAGCATAAAACCTGTTGTTTTAATTTTTTTGCTGATTTAACGAGTGGCCTTTTTTCAAGTGTTCTTTTTGCCACTTTTCCCCAATTTTTGCCACTTTTATCCTGCTTTTTGCTATTTAAGTTTTTCCCCCTTTCTTGCCTTTTTTTTTGCCACTTTTATTCCCAATTTTACCACTCTTTGCTGCTTTTTGACCATTTTTGCCACTTCCTCTCCCCACTTTTGCCACTTTCTGCCCTTCTTTCCACTTTTTGTCATTTTTGCCTCTTCTTCTTTATATTTTTGCGACTTTCCAGCCAGTTTTTGCCACCTTTAACTCATTTTTATTGCCACTTTAATCCCTTTTTGCCACTTTCTACTACTTATAGTGTGGCTCATGTAAATGTATTTTTCAACAGTTTGGCTCTTTGGTTGAGCAGGGTTGAGTAACACTGCTGTAAAGTCAATAATGTATTTGGATTCACTGAAGCCAGTAATATTGCTCAACATGTTAACTGTTGATTTTTTTAGCTTAATAAGTGGACTTTTCATCTATTAGCTTGTCTGCACATTTTCAATGTGTGCATGAATAAACATGACTGAAAATACTGGAAATAATAATAAAAAAACAACTTCAAAGTATCATAAAATGTTGTTGTGCTTGGACAAGATGAAAAAAGACATGCTTATAAAATGAAAGAAATGATTTTTTTTTTTACAGTGGAAAGAAATACATGTTGATGTCTCAGTATTAAGATGGCAACAACGGTGGTTATTTGAACTCTTCCAAGAGCACGCTTTAGAAAAACTCATTCAATATTCTTGGACATTTTTAGGTATGCCACTGCATTTTCACATTCCTCTCATTGTGAATGCACTCTGTGCACTTATGCACTCAAAATATTTAGTATTCAGAACTGAAGTATGAGATTTGGAGCACACCCAATGATGCAATTTATGAACACAGAAGAAGAAAGACACGTAAAGAACACAGGATCTGCTGTTGTCATGCTTTGGTTTTCATAGGAAAAATGATACCCACTGTACAGTATCACACTGGAGAGAAACAGGGGAGGGAACTGTGCAGAGAAAGAAATCTGACGAATGATGAAGCTTTTTCTGATCAGGTCCAAGTGCGTCAGGTGCTTGGGTTTCCATTTTTGTGTCTCCTACCCAAGTACTGTGACAGATGTTGGTGAGAGAATTGAAGCTGCATAGGCACAGATGCTGAAAGACTGATCTCTGCACAGATATACACCTCTACCTCTCTTACGCTCGCATACAGAATCACACACCAGCAGCAGCAGCAGCAGCAGCAGCAGCTCTCTCCTTACTGCCGCCCCCTCCTCCTCCTCCTCCACTGACCTACTTCCCGGCGTTGTGGAAGAGGCGATGAGGTAGTGGGCTGAATGAGAAGTGGCAGCAGTATCTCCCTTTTATCCATATCTCCCTCCCTCACCTCCTTCATCCCTTCCTCTCTTTCTCTCACTCTCTCTCTCTCTCTCTGCTCGGCTGCTCTCCAGACTCTTCAAACACAGCCAGCAGGCTCCTCGCTCTGCTTCAGGGCTCTGTGTGTGTGAGTTGCTAATGCTGCATGTGTGTTTCTGCTTACATGTGAGTTTGGAGTGGGTGTGTCTGAATTTTAAAGCATGACTGCATCGCTGTGCAGAGAAAATGCTGCGTGTTTGCTGCAGGAGTATGTCAGCAGTGTGCTGTGTTTTTGTAGGGATGTCCAGATCCAGATTTTTTGTCTTTGGTTACTAAGCATCTATGAGTGACATCAGATGATACTGATGCTGATCTTATGTAGTCTTTTGTTCTAGCAGCCAGTTTAGTGGTTGGTCAGTCTACTTAGCATTGTAGTGTAATGGGACGTCCTGCAGGTGGCAAAGTAACCTGAATAAAGGTGCACTGAAGTCATCCAAATGTATAAGATTATCACAGGTAATCAGATCAGTGACTTGAAGCCTTATATCTGGTTTACTAAGGCCAACCAGTCCAATGATTAGATTAGATTTGGTCTATATAATGATACATCCCAGTTCATTAGGTGCCTCCTCCATTTTCTATATTACGGCACTAGGGCTGGGCAATTAATTGCAAATTAGAGTAAATCACACTATGTCCTGCTGCAATTTACAAATTGCAGAGTTGCAATATTTCTCTAAATGTGTCAAAATACCAGTTTAATGAATCCATTTTTGGCAGAGATTTTATGCACTTTACGCAAACATTGAAGTGTCATTTTTTTTATAATGGTTTACAACCATTTCGTGTTTTATGTGTTTTTTCTTAATCAAATTAAGTGACATAAAAATGATAATTCCCTTCAATGAAGCAAATGACATCACATTTGCAATATGAGCAAAAATAGTTAGCTCATTCTAAATAAAACTGATGAAGCCTAGCAAAAAGTCACACCTCAGCTGGTAGCCAGCTTCACCTCCCCTACCCCAGTCACCTCCTATAAAGCTTAAAGCTTGTTGCACCCTCATGTTCAGATTTATGTTACTATGGATTAATTGCTTCTGGAATAATTTCACTGTTTTCAATGCACGTGGTCTTATTATGAAATTATTTATTGCTTGAATTTGTCAAAAAATACATAAGATTGACCTGGAAATAATCACATATTAAATTGCTATATTAGGGGAAAAAAAATCGCAATTAGATTATTTTTGCAAATTGTTCAGTCCTAAACTGCACATGACTCTTTTTTTCTATCAAAATAGGTACGTTTTCTGATAAATATAAACTCCCAATACCAATTTGATTTCTTTACAAAGAAAATCTATTTTCAGATTCTAATTTATATTTAATATTGTTAAAAATAAATTGTATAAAACTGGTATTCCTCTCAATTCAATTAAAAGTTTGGCAAGGAAAAATAGCAGCTTTTAGATCAGGCAGGTTAAATAAACATAATATTTGAAAGTATAATAGATTATTTTTGAATTCGTAGGTCAGGGGTGTCAGACTCAATCACAGCAGGGGCCGTATTCTGAATTCAGGTCTAACCTGAGAGCCTCACAGGGTCAACATTTAACATAAACTGTCAACTTAATTTTCAACTGTTGTGAATTATGGGGAAAAAACTTTATGATAAATAATTTTGGGATTTTAAAAAGTCAAACTGATAAGTCCAAAGGCTCAAAATCTGAGATAAAAAGTCAAACTCAAAAGGTCAAAACCCAAAATGTACAGTATATATAATGTTTTTACAGGGCAACTACATGAAATAGAAAGTAAAAAATCACGAGTTTATAAGGTCAAAAAAATTCAAAATTGTGACTTTTAAAGGTTATAATACATGATGGAATTCCAAATCATGAAATTTTTAGGTCGAAGTATGTGATTAAATTCAAAATTGTGAATTAAAGGTTAAAACATGAGTTTTTAAGGTAAAAATGAGGGAAAATTGTAAATCATAACTTTTAAAGGTCATAATATGTGGTAAAATTCAAAATCATGAGAATTTTAGGTCTAAGTATGTGATGAAATTCAAAAATGTGAATTTTAAAGGTATTAAAAAAAAAGATAAAAATTAAAATCATGAGATAAAAAGTTCAAAACTGAGATTAAGTTCAAAATCACGAGTTTAAGAAGTCAAAAAATGAGTTTAACTTTGAAATTATGAGGGGAAAGAGTCAAAATATGAGTCAAAAAATGAGTCCTAAATGTCAAAATATAGTATTGACAGTCAAAGTTAGGCGGTGGAAAGGTCAAAATTGTGGATTTACAGTTGAAACCAGAAGTTTACATACACTATATAAAAAGGCACATAAACTTTTTTTTCTCACCGTCTAACATTAAATCAGATTAAACTTTTCCTGTTTTTGGTCATTTAGGATTACCAAAATTATTTCTATTTGCTAAATGCCAGAATAATGAGAAAATGATTTCTTTAGACAATTTTTTATTATTTTCTTGAGAGTCAGAAGTTTACATACACTAAGGTTACTATGCCTTTAAACAGTTTGGGAAAGCCCAGATGATGATGTCATGTCTTTAGAAGCCTCTGGTAGGTTTATTGACAACATTTGAGTTAATTAGAGGCACACCTGTGGATGTATTTTAAGGCACACCTGAAACACACTGCTTCTTTGTGTAACATCATGGGAAGATCAAAACAAATCAGCCAAGATATCATGAAGAGAATTGTGGACTTGCACAAGTCTGGTTCATCCTTGGGTGCAATTTCCAGATGCCTGAAGGTGCCACGTTCACCTGTTCAAACATTTATACGCAGATATAAACACCATGGGAATGTCCAGCCATTATACCGCTCAGGAAGGAGACAGGTTCTGTGTCCCAGAGATGAACGTGCTTTGGTCCGATAAGTGCATCTCAACCCAAGAACAAAAGCAAAAGACCCTGTGAAGATACTGGCTGAAGCTGGTAAGAGTGTGTCATTATCAACAGTCAAACGAGTCCTGTACCGACATGGGCTGAAAGGCTGAAACTCTCCCAGGAAGAAGCCATTACTCCAAAAGAAACATAAAAAAGCCAGATTACAGTTTGCACACAGGGACAAAGACCTTAATTTTTGGAGACATGTTCTGTGGTCTGCCGAATCTAAAATTGAACTTTTTGGCCATAATGACCATCGTTACATTTGGAGAAAAAAAGGGGAACCTTGCAAGCCTGAGATCACCATCCCAACTGTGAAACATGGGGGTGGCAGCATCATGTTGTGGGGTTGTTTTGCTGCAGGAGGGACTGGTGCACTTCACAAAATAGATGTCATCATGAGGAAAGAACATTATGTGGAAATACTGAAGCAACATCTCAAGACATCAGCCAGGAAGTTCAAGCTTGGGCGCAAATGGGTTTTCCAAATGGACAATGACCCTAAGCATACTGCCAAACTGGTTACAAAGTGGCTTAAGGATAACAAAGTCAATGTTTTGGAGTGGCCATCACAAAGCCGTGATCTCAATCCCATTGAAAATTTATGGGCAGAGCTGAAAAGACATGTACGAGCAAGGCGGCTTACAAACTTGTCTCAGTTACACCAGTTCTGCCAGGAGGAATGGGCCAAAATTCCTGCAAACTATTGTGAGAAGCTTGTGGAAGCGTATCCAAAATGTTTGACCCAAGTCATACAGTTTAAAGGCAATGCTACCAAATACTAATGAAATGTATGTAAACTTCTGACTCTCAAGAAAATAATAAAAAAATGTATAAAAAATGATCTCTCTCATTATTCTGGTATTTAGCAAATAAAAATAATTTTGGTAATCCTAATTGACCAAAAACAGGAAAAGTTTAATCTGATTTAATGTTAGACGGTGAGAAAAAAAAGTTTATGTGCCTTTTTATATAGTGTATGTAAACTTCTGGTTTCAACTGTAAAAGGTCAAAATTTCAGATAAAAAGTCAAAATCATAAGTTTGTTGCATTTATGAGATTTAATATTTGAAATGAAAACACAAATGTATTTCTTTTCCCACGTCCCTGACATTTGTATCTAATAATTTTTATTATTGACTTTTTTGTTTTTTATGACTCAACGAGGATATTTTAAATCATCAAGGTAAAGTTGACTTTTTTATTCTGGAGGAAATCTGCAGACCACATACATGGGGCCGGGTATTACTGTACCACAGTCTGGATTTGTCCCTGGGCCTTGAGTTTGACACCCTTGTCATAGGTGAACTTGCTTTCAAAAACTTTAAAATGAACAATGCAAGATGTTGAAATTAAGCAGCTTTATTACCTCTACCTTCCCTCACTCTCACACGCCAATCAATCAATCAATCAATCAATAAATCAATCAATCTTCGTTTTCATTGTGCCTGTTCATTCTTATGTGGTTTATTCTTGTTACAGTGACAAGAAAAAGGTCTGGTCTTAGGTCTTTTATTTCCCTTGTAATTGTCGGGTATGTTCATTCCACAGATGTTTGCTTTGTCTCATAGTATTTTACGTGGTTTCAAACTGTCAGTGAGGACAACAAACATGAAAAAATGAAAGAGTCTGGCCATTCTCAATTACAAAACTTTTCTTATTCTCCCATACTTGCTCAGTATCGCTGTGTTTCTGTCAGCAGACTGGTGGTTGATTGGCTTAGCTGCATGACACGTGACTGGCATGATCACAAAGACAGGAAAAGCTGCACAATTAAACACAGACGTGAAATACACTGAAAGCAGCCAGTTTAGAAGGGAAATCTGTTATTATCTGAGTATTTACTGTAGCTGCAGTTGCAGGGGGAAATACACAAGCAGCATCGATTATGAGCTGCCTCTGCATTGAGGCAGAATTGTCCACGTCAGGATCACAATGCACAATGGAAAAGATGATTTTTAACACCACTACTGTCTGACCCATATTTTTCCCACATTATCCAATAATGATTGGTTCTTGATCAATCAGAGCATCTGTAGTTGTTATGGCCTTTACTGCTCGGTTTCTTCAGCAGATATACTCGAGCAGTTAGCAGTGACAAATCTTCCTCCTCCTACATCTCCTATTGTGACACAGACTGCGCTAATTAGCACTGTTTCAGTGATTCTCTTCTTTTCCTCTCACTTGTATATCACAGCTCTACATACATCTGTTTCCCGGTGTTGATCAGGGAGAAGTGAGGAAGTCTGAGTGTGTATATGTGCAGTTTTTCATGTAAAAAAAGGTGCTGGATGTGTGACAAGCTGCTGACATGAAAAAAAGACAGGAGGGAGGTTTTCAGAGAGAGCAGATAAAGTAGAACACAAGGAACAGGGAAGAAATTCAGTTAGGAAATAGCTTTAAATCTATGGTTTGGAATTGGAAATGTATGGAAATCTGAAAGTCTCTGATAGCAGCCAGGTCTCATGGCAGTTTGTAGAAAAACAAGTATAAAGTAATGTGCACAAATTCAAGAAATAGCTGTGACTCTCAGGTAACTTTGCTTAAAAAGTGCATCCCTAGTTAAGTCTTTCTGCTGCTTTTACACTGTAAAAAGGTTTCTGTGTGCTGAGATCTTTCCTGCTTTGTGTGTATTTGAAAGTTCAACACTAATTCCCAAAAAGTTGGGGCACTGGGTGAAATGTAAAATAAAAACAGAATGCAGTGATTTGCAAATCTCAAAAATCTGTATTTTATTCACATCACAACATAAACAACATATCAGATGTTGAAACGTGGACATTTTACATTTCATGAAAAATGTTACCTAATTTTGAAGTTGATGTCAGCAACACAAAAAGGTAGGGACAGGGCCCTGTTTGGCATTGCGTAGCATCCACGCTTCTTTAAACAACAACGCAAATATCTGAGGAGTGAGGAGACCAGTTGCTGGAGATTTGGGAGAGGAATGTTGTACCATTCTTTTCTGAATTAAGCCTGTTCCAGACTGGGAGCGTGACATGCGCGTCTCAACCGCGACACTTCTGGATTTTCAGTTTGATTGCATGTTAACAAGTTAGGGCTTTCAGACTGCCTGCATGTGCACCGTGTCTCATGTGCCAGATACACGCGGCTCAGGTGCGGAGAGTTTAGAGACTCGCGCTTTCGCCTTTTTTTTACACGCACCGCGTGCAGCTATGGACCATATTAGACAGGGAAACGATAAATGGAGAGATATATTTACATTGTTGTAGCATA
The DNA here is from genome assembly GCF_018320785.1 of Cheilinus undulatus. Classification (NCBI taxonomy): domain Eukaryota; kingdom Metazoa; phylum Chordata; class Actinopteri; order Labriformes; family Labridae; genus Cheilinus; species Cheilinus undulatus. The sequence continues at coordinate 40,184,387 of NC_054882.1, forward strand.
TATGCACATAGAATATGTTTACAATGTGTTTCTTGATAACTCTGAGGAAGGCCACAAGCTTAAATGCGCCTGTTTGATAAAGTTGTTCTCTAAAGATCTACTTTCTGTCTCCACACTGGTAGAATATGTCACAGGAAAGTTAACACAGTAAGAGCTTTTCTGGTTTGTGCTTTTCAAATTAAAAGCCCAGTTTCTGCATTTCTGTAGAGGAACTCCTTTCACTGTACAGAATGGTTTTGTTTTGAATAGTTCCCGATGCACTTCCACTACACAGCGAATCAAGTATCTTGTAGGGGGGTTTATTCAGGTAAAACCTATGAAGAAGGACAGGGCTTTGAGAGCAGGGAGATGCGGCTGACACTCAGCAAACTCGCGCCCTGTTTGAAAGCCGCACCAGCAGGAGCTGGAGCAGACACGCATGGCACACGCAAGTAGCAAAACAGGCTCCCAGTCTGAAACAGGCTTCAGGATTCCCGTCCTGGATCTTCCTTTTCATATTACAGTGCCAAATGTTTTCTATCAGTATTGACTGCAGGCAGACCAGTTCAGCACCTGGACTCTTCTACTGTGAAGCCATGCTGTTGTGATGGATGTGGTATGTGGTTTAAAACCTCTATATTCAGTGTAGATAGTACCTATCCAGGCGTGTAAGCTGCCAACACCATAGGCACTAATGCAACCCCATACCATCAGAGATGCATGCTTTAGAGCTGTGTGCTGATAGGCTAAATGGTCCCTTTTCTCTTTAGTCCACATGAGACAGAGTCTCTGGTGTCCAAAAAGAATTTCAAATATTTATTCATCTGACCACAGAACAGTTTTCCATTTTGCCTCAGTCCATTTTAAATGAGCTTTGGCCTGAGGGCCTGAAGGTCATGAGCATCCAATATTGACCTTTGGCCTTGTCCCTTGTGCACGGAGATTTCTCTGAATCCCTGAATCTTTTGAGGAAATTATGTACATTTGATGGTGGGATTTTCAGTCTTGATAATTTTACATTAAAAACCTTTTTTTTTTTCTGAATGCTCATTTCATACCCAGTCATGTCACTGGCCTGTTGCCAATTAACCTAACAATTTTCAAAATGCTCCCCAGACTGTTTTTCATTAATTCCACTTAATTTCACCACCAGCCTTTGGTTGCCACATCTGTTCTTTTCTATAAAAATGTTCAAGAAATGGCCAAATGTCTCAGTCTCATGTCTTGCGTGTTCTTTTGTGAATAAAATATGGGTTTATGAGATTTGTAAATCATTGCATTCAGTTTTTATTTACATTTCACACATTGCCCCAACTTTTTTTTGAAATTGAGGCAACAGGTTATGCTAACATTGTACATCGAGCATACATTCCAGGGGAGGCTTAAGGATCAGACCTTGGTTGCGCTCAGCTTCTTTAGAAATTGTGGCATAAATTTCTCAGAAGCGTCAATCCTCCTTCTGTACAACTCATTTAAAAGAAGAATATTATTTTACTCTCAGAGGTCTTCTCATCATTGATGAGTCATTAGGAAGTTGGTACTTTGCCTGATAACATTCAAAATTTAGATATTTGCAATAACCATTTTAAGTAAAAAAAGAAATTTGGTTCCGGGATATGATATTTTGGGCTGCTGTGACACTCCTTCAAAAAGGCTTAAAAGTGTAACCTTGCAAAGCAGATGGATACGCCTGTTTCTGTGTTTCTCACTGGTGAATCCATCTTGCAAAGCTCCCATCTAAACAGTTTGGGCCCGGTTAGAAAGTGACAGGACCAATCAGGGTTAGGGTTAGGCAGTACTTTCAGGCGTGGCGGAGTCATGACGTAAGCAAGCAGCGACAAGCTGCAATTATGGCAGAAGACATTAGCGTGGATGCTGCTGTAGCTTCAGTTTTATCAGAACATGACGACATTCCTTTGTTTGAAGAAGAACAAAAAAACAGAAGTGAGTTGTTTTCTTTTCAAAAATGACAAAAGTTGTGTACTGACATGTCTACAGTCGCCATGGTTTACATTTTGCAGTTCTCTATAGAGTTCACTCTTCGATAGCAGCTGCGACATCACATGTTTTGTTGCTCTGATTGGCCCATTAAGATGTGACAGAGAGAATGTTCATCCAGTCACCCTCAGAGGTTTATTTCCAAAGCTCTGCCCTTTCCCAAACGCTGTCAATGGGAAGTTTTCCAGATGGATGTGTGAAGCACATCCATCTGGTGTATCAGGTTATTGAAATGGCCCAGTCACTAAAAAAAGTACACATTCAGCCCATGGATCACCTTCACCTTCACTTTCTGTTGATTTACATGTAAAATGAACCAGGTAGATTATGACTGGTGTACATGGCTTTTTGCTGTTAACCCTTGCATTCCTATTCAAACTGTGTCTCCAGTATGGAGAGCAGAGGCAGACCGAATCAGGAAGGCTCAGAGGAGAAGAAATAGGCAAGGATTCTGGTTGGAGATCTGTGGCAAAGACAGATGACAGATGTTACTATCAGAGGGGGCTTGATGGAGAGAAATGTCACAGCTTTCACCCTGAAAGAGAGGAATAATGGGAGATGACAGCGAGTTGGAGAGGGGGGAGGTAGAGAGGGATGAAAAGAAAAGCTGGGAGATAAGAGGGGCTCTAAGGGCACATATGGCAGCGGACATGGTTGATTTGAATATGTGTGTGGGGACAGAGACTGATGGATGTTTCTCTACACACCGTATACATTAGTTGTTGTATAAACTTAAAGAATGTGTAGTCGGCCTACTTTCCATGGGGATGAGCTGGATGACAGCCAGCAGAAAGGGTGCTGAGTGAGGACTGGCTACACGTGGGGCTCAGTGGGAGAGTGAGGATAGAAACACACACACACTGAGTGGACAGGAGGTTTAGGTCGTGTTTTATGCTGAATGGCTTTAAAACCCCCGTTGAGCGGCCTCTTTTCCATCAGGCTCTGCCAGCTGTCCGCGGCAACAATAAGTAACTCACCGCCATAAAGATTTGGCACCAGCTCCCACTTGATCTTACAGCCGTAAAAACGATGAAAAGCTGTCACTGTTAGTAGTTTGAGGTGGAGTCCTCTGAAGTGTTAACGTTTGGGAGAAATCTCAATGAATGATCACCCTGAAGTGGTCTTTTTCAACCGTCATCTTACAGCTTACAGTGCTCTACTGTTCCCTGCTTCCCACTTAAGCCTCATCTCCATACTCTACATCTGTGTGATTTAGTTAGTATGTTTTGGTTAGCCTCATCTGATCTACTAGAAGTCAGTGACACACATGCAACTATCGTCTTGAATTATCAGCTCTGAGTCTGCTTTGGAAAAACAGGAAGATACTAGATGAGGGAAAGATTGTTCTCAATGTTCACATGATGGCTGCTGCAGTTTCAAGATTGCCTGCAGAAACCACTTTCTCTTGGAAGGGTCAGATCACACTTTATAATCATTGGCAATTTTTAAAGGTAAAATGAATGTATTTAGAAAAATATTCAAAGAATTTTAAACAACAGGAATCCTTAGAGGCTCATTTTTAGATGGGCGTGGTTTTGCAGGATGTAGCAGTGCATGCTTAAGCCCTCTGACCATCATAGAAATAGTTTCTCATAAATTCAGGACTCTGCTGTGAAACCACATTAAAATGTTTGCATATTATTTTTTATATTATATATGATTTATTGTGCAAAGACTCTTAACCCCAAATTTCTTTCACTGCTGTGTGTATGGATGTGTATGGGATTATTTAATACTGATCGCCCCTCTACATAGCAGCCACTATCAGTATGCATGTGGGGTAAATGGATAAAAAGTGCTTTCAGTGGTCAGATGACTAGTAAAGTGCTGAAGAAGCTCAAGTCCATTTTATCATTTACCATTTAACCTCGGCTTTGGCACATTTTTCACTGACATTCACGCTCTTAGACCACAAAAAGTTAACTTCTTCGTTTCATATTGGCTATTATATCTATTTTAAATATCTCTGTGTGCTTCTATTAAAGGAAATATCTCCAAAGAAACATAGAAATGATATAAAGTCATGGTTCTTAATTGGTCTAGCCTCTGAACTGTTGGGCAATAAATCAGTTCTATCAATGACTGTGTTTACGTGGACTTGAGTATCTCGGTTTTTGTGGGTTTTTTGAGTATCCCAGTTTCTCTTTGCGCATGTATACATCTTCAGAAACCTGGATATTACAGTACCCTGATTTTGAGAAACCCAGTTTTGCTACCTGGAGAACTCCTAAAGAAAACGGGATACTGTGCCATGTATACGCTGTATCCCATTTTCTGACTGCTGTAGACTACCTGCGCAGGTGCAACTATGATTTCACTTCATTTAACTTCAGATACTTGTAAATACTGGGTCTGTTCGAAAAGTCCAAAAAATTACCTCCTAAGTCCTTTCCTATCTACTTTTCCTTAGCCCCGGTGAAACACGTCACTGGGTGAAGGAAAGGTAGGAGTAAGGGGATAGGAAAGGAGAACAACGGTGATTAGAGAATCCGACCACACTTTCCCTAGTTGGATGTTACGGATGTGATGTGTGTTATTTGTGTAAAAACTATAATCTAACATTGATGGACTACAAAATTTGCACCTACCACTGCAGTGTGTTGTGTGTGCAGTGCGTTCTGCCTGTTGTTATGAGCAGCGAATGAAACGGGAAAACCTTGGGGTGATAAATATGAGCTCATTAAGATTTTTATATTCTAAAGTCTCTTCAGGACGAGGAACTGCGACTGAACATCCAAATGGTAAATGGACTTAAGCTTGCAGAGCGCTTTTCTGACTATTCAGATCACTTTTACACTGCAGGTAAACCTTCCCATCACACTCTTCCTCTCCATGATGATCTGAATGTTGATCAAACATTCTGGGTGTGTTCGAATAGTCCCTTTTGCTTAGGAAAGTTCCTAACTGAGTGAGACGACCCGGAAGCATTTTAGTGTCGGCCATGATAAAGTCTGTTCGAATTCTCCAACTGAAAAGGAAAGGAACTTCATAACTTCCTTTATTATCTCCTTTAGCCTAGGAAACACTGAACCATCCTTTACCAAAGGAGAGATGAAAAGACGACCCACAATGCTTTGCGTAAACTTCATTTAAAGTGACGCACCTGTTGACTGCTCATCAGAACAAGTGAATAACATGACTGTAACTTTACTAGCCCCGATTTAAACCGTAAAATTCATTGTCAAACTTATAATCTATGTGATAAACAGAAGGGAGTAGGGATGAACAGAGGAATATTAGAGATGACAACTTAATCATTCAACTTATGATAACGATTTCATTTCTTCTCATTTCCATTTAATTCAAACAGTAAACTGATCAGTCGGTATTTTAAACTGTATTTGTTTTGCTATTTTGAAATATTAAAGTAAATTTGATAAATGTTTGTAATTCACAACCAATAAAAGCAATAAAGTCTGCATGTTGCTATATTGTGAATATTACCATCATAATTACGCCGGGAAGACGTGGTTTTTCCACTGAGTGGTGGATGCGAATGTTGTAGCCCATCAACATTAAATTGTAGTTTTTACACAAAAAACACGTCATGTCCGTAACATCTGCCTAGGGAAAGTGCAGTTGGATTCCTAAATCACCACAATTCTACTTTCCTATCCTCTTACTCCCACCTTTCCTTCACCCTGTGATGTTTATCGCCGGGGTTAAGGAAAAGTGGATAGGAAAGGACTTAATTTTTTGGACTTTTCGAACATAGCCAATGTTGTTTATCATTTTAGCCAAAATTATGCGGCTACATGCTAAACGTGATAATACCCTTGGATACTGAAAACTGCAATTTCTAAAGATGCTGGACTGCATTGGTTCTGTATTAAAATGGTAGCTACCGATACAATAAACAGCATTAATGTACACAGACTCTTAAGCAGTGGTTGTCAGCTGGGATGGGACCGAGAAGTGGGTAATGGAGCCCTTTTCAGTGGGTCATGAGTGTGTTCCTGAGAAAAGAATTGCACCAAAAAAATCAATGAAACATGTCACCTATTTTATACTGTATGAGGTCCAAACTGTGCTATTTTTTATTAAATAAATCTGATTGGTCAAAAAGAGTTGAAGTTTTTTATAGAGGGGTTGATGGTGGGCCCTGGGGCTCCAGGGAACCACTGCTCTAAAGTTGGCTGAAAATCTGCAGGAAGTCCAGCTGTGACCACAGTTGTAAAACGGCACAGGAGGAGCAGAACTCTAAATGTTTCTTTACACTGATCATGCACTTTTTTACAAAATCAAAATAATGTTTAAGTTTGCAATCAGAAGTGATGTCTACCATCATCTTATTTTGTGTAATTGCAAAGATTTGGTCTAGAGCAGGGGTTCTTAACCTTTTCAGCCTGCAACCCCAAAAATAAAGGTGTCAGAGACCAGGGACCCCCACTGTGCCTGAAGGTGGTTTAACAGCCATGCATAATCAAGAGTAGTCATGTAGAGACAAGGCTGTCTATAAGGGGGATACATGCGAAAGCCTTCTGGGGCCCAGCCAAACTGGGCACCCGTGGAGGTCTGCAAAACCATGTTCCATTGTTAAGTTAAGCTGTGGTATCCATATTTCATATTTAACCAGAAAAAATAAGCACTTTCATCAAAGAAACAAATATCTTTTTTTAATCATTTGTGTAGTAAAAAGCCTTCTAAAAAATGTAATTCCCTTTGTTAAAAAACAGGAATTAGGATGGTTTCAAAATTGCTAAAATGGATTGATAATAGCAAAAACTGGTGGAAAAGGTGGTGAAGTTGGATTTTAAAAGTAGCCAAAATGGGTTAGAAGTGGCAAAAATTAGATAAAAATGGCAAAAATCTGTTAAAGTGGCAAAAATGGACATAAATAGTTGTAAAAGGGAGTTAAAATTTGGCCAAAATGGCTTTAAATTGACAAAAAATTGGTGGACTTTGGTGAAATGGGATGAAAAATTGATATAAACTGGAAAAAATGGTTAACCGAGAAAGAAAAAATAGGCAAACATTGGCAGAAACTGGTTAAACTACCAAAATTGGGCATAACAAAGGGTGAAAGGTGATTAAAATAGGGAAAATCAGGTGTAAGAAGTGGTAAAAAGGGGCTAATAGGGGCAATAATGGGTCAACAGAGGCAACATTAAGCTTAAGAGGCAAGAATTGGCTTAGAAGTGGGAAAAACAGGCAGAAAAAGGTGGTGGAAAGAGTTTAAAACTGACAAAAATAGGTGTTAAATGGCAAAAATGTGTGAAATTTGTGAAAAAAAAGGTGAAAAGGGGTTAAAAAAAATGACAAAAATTGTGTAAAGTGGCAACGGTGTAATTTAAAAAACATTCGTTTTTTTAGGGTATCTGGAGACCTGCTCACAGTGTCTTGCGACCCCCAAGGGGGTCCCGACCCCTAGGTTGAGAACCACTGGTCTAGCGAACCTTTTCTAGGTGGCTGCTGAAGCCTGCTCAAAGCTGACATTTAAGTGTATGATTGTAGGAGTTCTGCAAATGCAAATTGTAATGAAGAATATGCATTTAACCTGTTAGGACCACTGCACTGCTTTAAAGGTAACCAGATACGTTTGTGGATTTTCCACAGGGGAATGGAGCAAAAGAAAATCTGTGGGGTCAACAGGCCATGTCTGCTGTGGAGTCCCATAGACCCTCACAAGAGGGTGTACAGGGATTGTCACCTCTGCTATCATAACACTCACAGACACTTGTATGCAGTATCAAATAGACCTCACACACAGATACACGAATACAAGATGCCGCACATGCTGTAGATAACAGTCTGCACACTGATGCAACAATGATGAAACAGATTTGAAGGTGATTGCAGAGGATAATTTGAGATCTACACAACGTAGCTGCACAGATGTGGCTGTGATAAACAACGTGCATAAGTGGCTGCCACTTCACATGTAGCTGTGCACGTATGCAGGGCTCTGCTTCCTATAGAAAGATGGCAGATTCAAGGAAGCAGAAGGAAAGCAAATGAGCAAAAGCTGAAGTGGGGCAAAATGGAAATGTGGTGTTTTTTTTCTCTCTTTAAGCTCCTGTCGAGGGCTCAGCACATTCATAAAGAATTTACCATCCGGCTATTTTTAGAACCTGCAGTGAGAACTCAAGACTGAACGAACGTTCAAGAGAGTGATGGTGGGGAGCCGTGCTCAGCTGAGATGTAGATTCATAGTCATAAACTTTCACTGCCATATTTAACAGGCATGTACAAAGTCCCAGGCATAACTTTATGCATGTTAGGTTGTGTGAAAATCTAAATAAAGCATGGCATTTGGAGTGGAAAAGAAGGATTTGCTTTTTAATATCTGCTTTTGTTTTGCTTCTTTGGATTCCCCTTTGTTGTGCCTTTAAAGAACAAATGTTCACAAAAAGGATTTCCTGTTAGATTTTTTGATCAAGATTTGAATGTCAGCAATGTTTTGCATAACAGGCTTGAGGCCATTCATTCACAAATGCAGTAAAGTGTTGCATAAAGAAGAGCTTTGTGAGCAGCTGTGGGTGTAGGCTCACATTGTGTAGGGGAGGCTGATAGGGCGTAATATAGTGTAAAGAGTGTATCATTCATACAGTCAAGACCACCCATGCCCTTTTGGTGGCATTGAGGAAATCCTCCAGGGTGTCTCAGCCTATTCAGCCCTCTATTCCTGCTGAACACACGCACATTCACAGTGTACGCTCTATTGAAGGAGTAAGGCCACAACTGGGGCAGATCACGGAGCAAGTGTACAAAAACACAAACAGACACTCACCGCAGAGGCTCCATTGTACATCACAGACAAGAGCTTTCTTTGTGATGGCCAGAAGAGCAACTGATGTGAAGATGTGGATATGATGGCGTCCACTGTTGCCCCTCTCTCTTTTTGACTAATAATATTTATAAAATAAATAAAATAGCAATTTAAGCCACCATGATGCAAATGTTGGTTTGTTGGCTGCCATTTTAAGCCTTGGGTTTGTTGTGTTTCCATTGTTGTTTGGAACCAGAGGTGACAATATTTAGAAAGTGACGCTGGAAAGAAGTTACCAAATTGTAGGGCTGAACGATTTGCATAAATAACATGATTGTGATTTTTTCCCCTGATATTGCAATTGTGATTGAATTTGTGATTATTCTAAGGTTCCTCAACTTATACAACAAATTCAAGCAATAAATCATTCTACATTCTAACCCACATTTAGTTAGGAACACTTGTGCATTTAACCATTTCATTGAAAAATGGATTATGCTCCCTGTGTTAGCCAGGCAGTTTGCTTTGATTTTCCAGGGTGCATGACTAGAAACCCGCATATGGATGGATGCATAAATTTCAATGTGTATTGAAAACAAAGAAATAATTTCAGGAGCAATTAATCCACAGTAGTATGAACCTGAATATGAGGGTGCAACAAGCTTTAAGCTTTATAGGAGGTGGCTGGGGTAGGGGAGGTGAAGCTGGCTATTCGCTGACTGCAGCTGGGGGTATGAACTAATGCTAAGCTACATCAATATTAGATAGAATGAACTAGTTATTTGTGTTTATATTACAAATTTGATACCCATTGCTTTATTGAAGGGGATTGTCATTTTTATGTCACTCATTTTGACTTAGGAAAACATACATAAAGCACTAAAAGGAGGGTTTTTGTAGACAATTTGGGAAAAAAAAGACACTTGAATGTTTTCATAATGTGTGTAAAATCTCTGCTGCTGCTGCTGCTGCAAAAATGAATGTATTAAACTGCTATTTTGACACATTTAAAGTTAACGAAATATTGCAACCTGTGCGTTTTGTAAATTGCAGCAGGCCGACTGCTTATACCTGAGATCTCATTCTTTTGGTCATTACCCATAGTTCATAACCATAGGTAAGGGTTGGGACATAGACTGACAGGTAAGTCAAGAGCTTTGCCTTTTGGCTCAGCTCTCTCTTCACCACAACGCACGATACAGTGCCTGCAAAACTACTGATGCTGCACCAATCTGCCTGCCAATCTTGCAGTCCATTCTACCCTCACTCGTGACCCTGAGATACTTGAACTCCTCCACTTGGGGCAAAGACTCAAAAAAAAAATCTCAGTGGTGGAGCAAGGCTTTTTTTCTGCTCTGAGATTGTCAAATTTAGATTTAAAATCTACAATTGTATCTAAAATCGTGTTTTTTATAAAGTACTTATGGTCTTTACAAAATAATTTTTTGAGAAAAGAAAAAACACATGCCAGTTTTCTAAGGATTTTCTCATTGACCCAACTGAAATGGATGTGGATTTTTGACAGCAATGTTTCACTTTTGTTCGTGTTGATTCTTGCAGGGACCACTGCTATACAATAAATGAAAACAATGCGACAGTACGCTACAGTATGATACAGTACATACTGAGTTTCATGCTGAATTTCTGCAGTTCTCTGTCTGCTTCATGATTACATTTAATTATTTACTGTTCATGAAAATATCATACATTGTGACGGTATACATGCTTGTTTAAGTGTACTGGGTGCAACTGAAAATAATTCTCAGTGACAACTGGGACAGCAAACAATATAGCCTCTATTATCTGTTCTATAAACTTCCCTCTTTCTTCTCTCTTTTCTAGATCATGCCCCCTAGATAGCAGCCTCGTCCACCTCTCCACTCCCCCTCCCTGCCCCTGACCCCTCCTTTACCTTCCTGGTCCAGTATCATCACTGCTACCTGAGTCACAGCAGCCACCCACCATGCCTCCCAGGAAGAGGACACGGCCGGGCCTGGGCTTCCTGTGCTGCTTCGGGAGCAGCGAGCCCCCAGAGATCAACCTAAAGGACAGCGTTCCTCTCCAGCTGCTGGAGTTCAGCGCCCCCATGCCACCTGCAGAGGAGCTGCATGCACGCTTTTCAGAACTAGTGGTGAGTAAATATGGAGACTGACTGTTGTTATCTTTTGTTTCAGTCTTAGCATGAATACGGTCCAGTTCTTTGCTGTTAAGAACGCTCTACTATGGAACAGTCTCCAAATTAGTCTGCAGAAATGGTGCCCATAAAGCAAAAACAAAACCTTGGAGTTTCTTCTTTTCCTTTGCCAGGCAGTCCAATTCATTTCTTGTTTTTGGTTTATTTTCTGGCCAATCATAATTAACAACAGAAATTGGAAGAGATCAGATCATGTGGAGACTGTGTTGATGGTTGAATGAGACCACACCCAAATCCCACAATCCCAAAATTCAGAAGCTCATCCTTTTCCACGACACACAGACCACCTTCACGCGACAGTTCCCACTGCTGTGCTTCACAGCTCTCTCTTGTTGGCAGAAGATGTTGGACTTAAGTATTGGCAGACTGGCATAGCTGTGTTGGCATGTGCCCATGATGTGGAGAGGGATCAGGGCACAGCTGTCAGGATGGAGGAGTCTGCTCTGGCTCTCAGCTGCCGTGCAGGCTGCTTCTGTCTGTGCTGGAGGAACAGAGCTTTGCTGTCTCTGTTTCTGTTTGCTCAGTTCCTGTCTCTTGGTCTGTTTTGGTCCTGTCTGTCTCCATCTCAGCGTCTCTCCACTTCAGATCTCTCTTTCCTCCTCTGTCTCCGTCTCCCTCTCCCAACAGTGTGCTCAGCAGCATGGCTGCAGGACAGCTTCTGGCACTGTTGAGTCTCAGTGTTGGGGAATGCTAAACTTCACTGCCTGCAGGATATTTCCCCCCGCCAACTTTTAAAATTCATTCAGAAGATTAAGTGAAATTCCATTTGTGATATCAAAGCAGATGTTTTCCCATTGGTGATCTTCTCCCCAGTTTCTCCAGCTGATTAACCTGATTTGACCCAACATTTGCTGTCCTGGCTCCCGTATAAACACTGCAGGACTGTGAACCTCAGGAGCTGCTCTTCAGCAGAATATACTCTTTTTGAAGAAAGTTACAAATTATGATTCTAGCACTCAAGGCAACATTTCTATCCCTGAAATAAAAAGACACACAACACTTTTAGCAGCATGCAGTATTATCTCATTTTATTGTAATAATCATAGGAGAGTTGTTTGAAGTTTTTGCTGCCTTTGTTCAAATCTAAACTGGCAAGCTGGAAATTGGGACCTGGGTCTTGTCTCCTCACTCATCACTGCTGATCCAGCTTTAACCTTTTCACCCCAGGGACGTAAACATCCAAGGGGGAATACAGGAGAAAGTTGTGGTCAAACTTAGTCATATGATTAAACTGCGTTATTATCTTTTTAACGCTTTAAGCGTTCCAGATTAATCCCAAGTGTTAACGCGTTTGCAGGCCTAATTGCTTTATAAAACACACTACTCAAGTGTTAAAAAAGAGCAAGAGAAATGAGCAGGAATTATACTACCTTTGTCTTCTAAAGCATGCATGTCTGCCCTGTGAATCACACCTCTCTGTTGTTAACTACTAGAGTAGTCAAATAGGTGAATTATTGAGATGGTGACTTGGATAATCAAAAGTCAAAGTAATTCACATCTATATTAATAGTCTAGTATTTTTTTTAGCCCTCCTGAGCATTGAAAATAAAATACAGACTGTATCTGAAAACTGCAAAGAGTGCTTGCTTTGCATCCCTGTCTCATCAAAAATTTAGGGTGCATATTTTCTAAAGCTGCCTATAGCTATGCTGAACATGCAACGTATGCAAAATCTCTCTTTTTAGTGCATCCACCTGCAGCACATCTGTCCCCGGCTGAGTTAGTCAAATCAGAACAAAAAGATGAGGTTTTTTTTCTTTGGTGGTTTTGTCTTCAGTTTTGAAACCCACCAAAATGAAAAAAAAACCTATGATTTTTCATAAAGTTTGTTTTGTTAGTTTCTAAGCAACTAAAATCTGATACTGGTAAGATGATGATGATAAAAGGGATTCTTGCATCGAACTAATGAGAGCATGCAGCATCACACTGACTCATGAGTTGCATCCCATACTTTTTAAATTGTCCATGCATTCTTCACCTCAGTCTGTTTCATGAGTCTTAGTTTGTCCCAGCAGAGATGCATGAAATGACCCCCAAAAAAAGACTGAACTCTGTTCCTACCAGCATTATGCTCTATTTATTTAACCTTTTAATTACTTGATTTGTATTTAATGATCACCTGATTGTGACATCTGTGTTTTATAAACAGAATTTTTTATAGAGTTGCATAAACTATGGAAATTATTTATTAGGTTTAGTTTTTAAGAAAATTATGAAACCGTATTCGATACTTCTGACACCCATTTACAGTCAGCCTTGCGCTAACTTCATTGACATGAAGATGGGTTTAAATGTGTCTCTACAATGATGTGAGCATATGCCGCTCTTAAACCTCTACATACTTTTAAGTAGGGCTGAACAATATGCAGAAATCATCTAATTGCGATTTGTTTTCCCCAATATTGCGATTGTGATTTAATGTGTGATTATTCTTAGGTCAATTTTATGTATTTTTTGACAAATTTAGGAAGTAAATAATTCCATAAATAAGACCATGTGCATTGAAAACAATGAAATTATTTCAGAAGCAATTAATCCCTAGTAGCATGAATCTGAATATGGGGGTGCAACAAGTTTTAAGCTATAAAGGAGGTGGCTGGGGTAGGGAAGGTGAAGCTGGCTAACATTTGAGGTATGACTTTCATGAAGTAACACTAGGCTTCATCAGTTTTATTTAGAATTAGCTAACTGTTTTTTCTCATATTGTAAATTTGATGTCATTTGCTTTGTTTAAGGACCTTCTCATTTTTATGTCACTCATTTTGATTAAGGAAAACATACATAAAACACAAAAAGGAGGATTTTTGTAAACCATTATGAAAAAATGACACTTGAATGTTTGCATAATGTGCATAAAATCTCTGCAAAAATTGATTTTTTAAACTGCTATTTTGACACATTTCAAGTTTAAGAAATATTGCAACCTCTAGGATTTGTCAATTGCAGCAGGCTATGTGATTTAATCTAATTTGCCATTAATTGCCCAGCCCCACTTTTCTGCATCGATAGTTCCTTTCCAGATGTGTAAGCTGCCCATTCCACAGACACTAATGTAACCCCATACCATCAGAGAAACAGGCTTTTCAACAGTGCTCTGATAACAAGCTGGATGGTCCCTCTCCTCTTTAGTCTGTAGGACACGCTGTCAATAGTTACCAAAAATAATTTTAAATTTTGACTCCTCATCTGACCACAGCACAATTTTCCAGTTGATCCATTTTAAATGAGCTTTGGCTTAGAGAAGATGGCAGCGTTTCAGGGTCCTGTTGGCCTTTTCCCTTGTCCCGAGAGATTTCTCCAGATTCTCTGAATTTTCTGACTGTATTATATACCGTCGATGGTGGGATATTTAAAGTCTTTGCAATTTGACATTGAGGATTATTTTTCTGAAATTGTTGCACAGCAGTTTTTGGCAGATAAGTGAACTTCTGCACAGCTTTACTTCTTAGAGACTCTGCCTCCCTAAAAATCCCCTTTTGTACCCAGGTACAAGTCTCTCATTTTCAACATCTGATATGTTGTTCATGTTCAGTTGTTAATAAAATATAGGACTATGAGAGTTGTAAATCATTGCATCTGATTTTATTTAAACTATTCACCCTCACATCCATTTCTTTGACCCAGCAGTTGACACACTGATGCAGAAGTCAAAGATCAATCACTCAGTCTTTTAATGCTAAGACACTGAGAGTTGATGTAAAGAGATGAGGAGCAATGCACGGAGCAAAAATAGAGAAGACATAACATTGCACGTTTCCAAGGCAACAGGAGATGGGGATGATTGTTATGAAAGCATTTTCCTGAGGAGGAGAATGAGACTCAGTGAAACCTCTGGAGTGGGAGCGACAGATCTGGGCCAAACGGAGGAGTAAACCACCTCCACGTGTCTTCATGCCCATAATGGGGTCCTCTGCTGTGACTAGAGACTGCACAGTGCACACTCAGCTCACACTGTTAGAAAAAGACTGGAGATCACTTGTCTCTAAAGTTTGTGTTTATTAGTTTTGGCCCCAAAAACTTCGCTGTAACTTGTGCCATGATTATTTTTTGGAGGCGTATGTGGAACTCATGATTTTTTATGTCTCTTTACTCGAGTTTTTGAAGACATTTCCTGACTTGACCTGTAAAGACTGAATAGATGGTGATGACAGAAGTATCTTCATTTTCTATAATTTAGCTAGTATTACACCCAAAAATTAACAAGCAATCATTGGTATCTCATTTCTAATCTGTCAGCTGTCAGCCTTTTACTTGAATGCATTATTTTTGAAGCTTTCAGAGCTAGACACATGCCTGTTAATCCATTCTTCAAAACTTTCCACATCTCCGGATGAAATCCTCCTTTACTTGGTGTAGGGCCTATGTCCACAGTGCTCATTTTCTGTACAAAGTCAATGCAATCCAACGTTTTCAGAGCTCAGCACCCTGAGCAGGTGCTGTGCCACGTATGGCGGCAACAACTGCACGCAAGCCTTTGCATTGATTACCAAAGAATCTTTCACATCGCTGTGGCCCACTATTTCTTGTTTGTTTTTATTCACATCTTAGGGTTTTAATAATGCTTTTAATGTGTAGCCTGACCTCTGCATTACCAAACTAAAACTGAGGAATAAGAGCAGCATATCCCTGGTTCCCTCAGGTTAACACTCCTCTGCCAAATGTTCAGCAGCTTTTCCCACAGAAAGCCTGCAGAATAAATCTGCTTCCTCGTCCAACATAAAACCATATGAAAGCATTCAGGGCCAGTAACGACCTTGACAAACTCATGCAAATGAACCTGGGAGTAATTGTCTCTGATTTGAACACATGAAGAAAACACCACATCAGAGGAGCTAATGGACCATATCAATTAAAGTTCACTTGCAGCTGGCTGCAGAATGTCTGCATAGGGAATGTGCAGCAGCTCTTGGTTCACATTTATGAATCTGGTGCATTTTTATACAGTTATTTTCCATCAGTGTTTCAAAGCTTGCATGCATAGTTGATATCTGGGCCATGTGTGAAGTTTGGCAGCACTTCAGCTACAATGAAAGCTTTATTTATGTTTGTCAAAGCAATTCCCTGCTAATAACACTTTGCAATCAGTGCTAAACTGCTCTCATTTTTCAGTAGATGAGGAGGGGCTCAGATCAATCATGCTGTTGCTGGGAGACTTGCATGTTTGGCTCTTTATTAACCAAGTGGGTCTTTCTTATTTCTTCAAAAATGGAACCCAAATTTGGGGTCGTTTGGGGACAACTGGGATGTCATTTACAAGTCCCAGCTGAAATACAAATACACCAAGCCCTGCAGACTGAAAAGAGAGCAGCAAACAGAAAAAGTCATTGCAACACGTTTGGAAACAGGAGGAGCTGCAGTGAAGTAGAATTAAATGTAGATTGTAGCTGCAGGGAAACAAATGTCTAAATAAGCCCCTGTCTGAAAACTGGCTGTTTCCTTGAAGCTCAACATTTGAAATACAAGTTGAGACAACCTCATACACTGCGGTCCACATTATTATGCAAATGTGATTTTAGTGTCATAAATGTTATTTTTTTTGTTTTTCATTAAAAGTCATAGATGGTATTGTGTCTCAGGGCTCTTTTGATCACTGAAATCAATCTCAGACACCTGTGATCATTAGTTTGCCAGGTAAGCCCAATCAAAGGAAATCTACTTAAGAAGGATGTTCTACATTATTAAGCAGGACATAGGTTTCAGCAATATGGGAAAGAAAAGGATCTCTGCTGCTCAAAAGCATCAAATAGTGCAATGCCTTGGACAAGGTATGAAAAAGTGAGGTATTTCATGAAAACTTAAGTGTGGTCATCGTACTGTGAAGAAATTTTTGGCTGATTCAGAGCACACGGTTCGTGCAGATAAAGGCATAATGAAGAAGGTTTCTGACAGACAAATTCATGGGATTAAGAGAGCAGCTGCTAAAATGCCATTACAAAGCAGCAAACAGGTATTTGAAGCTGCTGGTGCCCCTGGGGTCTTACCAACCTCAAGGTGTAGGATCCTCCAGAGGCTTGCAGTCGTGCATAAGTCTACTGTTCAGCCACCCCTAACCAATGCTCACAAGCAGAAACCGTTGCAGTGGGCCCAGAAATACATGAAGATTAATTTTCAAACAGTCTTGTTTACTGATGAGTGCCGTGCAACCGTGGATGGTCCAGATGGATGGAGTAGTGGATGGTTGGTGGATGGTCACCATGTCACAACAATGCTGTGACATAAGCAAGGAGGGGGCAGAGTCATGTTTTTGGCCAGAATCATGGGGAGAGAGCTGGTAGGCCCCTTTAGGGCCCCTGAAGGTGTGAAATTTACCTCGGCAAAGTATATAGAGTTTCTTACTCACCACATTTTTCCATGGTACAAAAAGAAGAACCGTGCCTTCCGTAGCAAAATTATCTTTATGCACCATCTCATGCTGCAGAGAATACCTCTGTGTCATTGGCTGCTATGGGCATGAAAGGAGAGAAACTCATGGTGTGGCCCCCATCCTCCCCTGACCTCAACCTTATTGAGAACCTTTGGAGCATCCTCAGAGTAAAGATCTATGAGAGTGGGAGGCAGTTCACATCAAAACAGCAGCTCTGGGAGTCTATTCTGACATGTTGCAAAGAAATTCAAGCAGAAACTCTCCAAAATGGATGCAAGAATTGTGAAGGTGATATCAGAGAAGGGGTCCTATGTTAACATGGAACTTGGCCTGTTAAGATGTTTTTGAAATAGCTTTGATTTCAGTAAATATGACCTCCTAATACTGCAAATTCAACAATTGACCATTTTCAGTTCTTTACAACCTCTACAATGTTCTGAAGCTGTTGTGCATAACAATTTGGAACTGTTCATTTTGAGTTTTTTTATCCAAAAAAAAAAAGATAGTTATCATTGGGAGGTTTGTTAAAAAAATCAGAATTATGCTCTAATGGCTGATGTCTTGAAAATTATACTGACTGTCATTTGCATTGACTATTTAGGAAAATCAGAGTAAAATATCATTTGCATAATAATTTGGAATGTGGTGTATTGACCTGCATTTGTCAGTCAAATCATTAGTGTTTTACTTTTTAGCTTCATGAAAACCAAAATTAAACATTGCGTGTTTTAAATATTAGAAAGCAAGACTAAATGGAGCCGAATGATTATCAGAAGACTCAGACTAAACCAAGAGGCACATCTGATCAAACTCGTGGGAACAATAGAAGTGGTAAATATCAAAAATCAGCATCTCTCCAAATCTGTATGAGTCGAGCTGCAGCTAACTTCATACTTTTAATAACCATTCCAGTATCTGGTCAAGCCTTCTCTGGTATCCATACACAGTATGTCATGTTGGATGACAAAGGATAAAATGTGCAGCTGTATATGGAGCCAAATTCTCTAAACTGAACCAGGTCTTCTGAGCCAACATCTGGCACATGGAGTGCTGGCAGACATCAGATTAGTGTGTTCTCTCTGATTTTCCCTCTGCCCTCTTTTTTTTTAGATCTGCTTTGTCTGTTTGTTTCTGTCGCTGTGTGTGAGCCTCATTCTTTCTCTCTTTCTGTCACATAATT
Source organism: Cheilinus undulatus (assembly GCF_018320785.1). NCBI lineage: Eukaryota > Metazoa > Chordata > Actinopteri > Labriformes > Labridae > Cheilinus > Cheilinus undulatus. The sequence goes on from NC_054882.1 coordinate 40,202,811, forward strand.
TGGGACGGTTTTAATCCAGCTACTTGGGGAAATGGTCCAGCTGTCCAGTGTCAACGTTCATATTAGAGATGGTCTGATGTAGTTAGTTCCTTTTCTGTAAAGATTTTAGTACATGAACACATGGACTGATCAAATACAGTATGTAGATCAAAATCCAGTGGGATTAGAAAAGGAATATTTATTTTTGGTAGCTATGACGCAGGACTGGCTATTGTAAAAGACTTGGAGAGACAAAGAACAATGCTATTTGTATGTTGTCTTGATTTCTGTGTGATTTTGAAGTGTCGCTTGTGCTGAGCTTCAGAATTAGGTTTAGGATGTGTCAGGATCCCCTGGGTTTTAGGTAACACTAGTCTGAAATAAATGCACTTTTAGCCACATTTGAATTTAGCTGCTGAGGAACATCCCAATGGGAATCTTTGTACAAGACAGTCAAAATCAAGTAGATATTTTTCTAGAGTAAACGCTGATTCTGTCAGACCATGCTGATCCTGTACTAGAGGTGGTGTAGGATTACTTTTCGAGCAGTATTTTAACAACGTTCCCAGAGAGCAGAAATAGCAGAATTGGGTTTTCCAATTCAGAACCTCCACTTGTGTTTCCTGGAGAATTGTGCTCTTTTAAAACATAAATCCTCTGCTAATGTTCCCTCCAGTAATCCGGATGCGAACCAAAAATATGTTACATAACCAGAGAATGGAAATGTTCTCCACCCTCTAAGCCACTGGGAGTGTGTTTCCTCCACAGTGTACGCCCTGGGATGCTCCTTCCCTTTTGACTTGTCAAAGTACTGATTCCTCCTCTGTCTATGACACCGCTGTCTCTGACTGTTCTAAGCTAACCTTATCATGACGGAGGTGAAGCCTTGTTTGGACTGAGGGAGGTTAGCAGTAGCTACTGACCCTGACTCATCAAAGAGAAGACATTATGACTCGTCCAAATGCTGCAAAGTGGTGTGAGCCCTGTGGGTGTGGGTGATGTGGGGATCTGTGACTGGACATGAGGAGTGGTTACCCATTCTGACCAGATCCAAGAGGGAAATAGTCCTTGACCTTTTTTTCGGTTGTGGTAAATGATTCAGAGTCTGTCTTTGCCTTTTGGAGAAGAATGTCATGAGTTGTCAGTGCCTGCTGTAATACACTGTAGATTTGAGGAAGAACCAGAAATATAAACTATTTGCTATAAGTAAGCAATACTATACACTAGGGGTGTAATGGTACGGAAAAACTTGGGTTCGGTATGGTAATTACAGTGAAGAAGTAACAGATTTTTTTTTTTCACATTTTATTAAATTGTATTAAAATAAATAGGCTGAATAAATTACATTTAAGTTATTAATAATTCTGCAACCTCCTTCCAAAAGGTCTTCAGTTAATAAGAATATTAATAAATAAATACATGTTTTAATTACTAGGTTATTTTAATTGATATATTGACATATTTATACCCATTCTCTAATCATTAAAATTTCCCAGTCAACCTGAACGCATCATCATACAACCGTACGTTAGCTTGTTAAGTATGATAGTTAACATCTATTCTGCCAATTTCAACACAGACTTCAGCACTGGATTACTTTTTTAACCAATGGGACCTACTACAAAGTTTGGGAGAACTTTGCACAGCCCATCTTGGTGGATAAAGAGGTTAGAGCCGTGTGAAATTTGAGGATAACTTTACCTATGACGCAGCTGCAGACATGATGGAGTCCCCTCTCCCCCTCCTCTCAGACTGACAATTGAAGGTACCACATTTAGAATTTATTTGATTCACAAACCAGAGCACCATTGTTAGAATAAAAAGATCTTAAATCATGGGAAATTCATAACCTGCTGTTGAGATTTTTTGCTGTTCTTCCTCATTACAGTGATGTTCTTGTTTGAGTGGAGCCTTTTCAAATGCTTCGATTGGTCTGCTGGACGAGGTGCTGTCAGCGACACACCTGCTGAATAATGTCAGTGCTACTGTTGTTCTCTTTGTCCACTGTTGTATTTGACTGGGAAACAAAGTGTTCCTAAACAGGACACTTATATCTGGGAATATTCAGGCTGTTGCTGTCATTTTCTGTGGTTGTGGTTCTATGGTTACCTAATGGATACGGTACAGATACACGTACCTTTACACCTCTACTATACACTATATCAGCAACATTATATCAGTATAGTTGTTACCTGTTTCAGTCATGTCAGTCTGGGACTGAAAATGGCAAAAACACATGCAGACTTCCTGTCCTTCTCCTGGCACCATAACATCTTGCAGTGACACGGGAAAAGTTATTTATGCACCTTAGAAAAATTCTAGGGTCCTGATCTCCATGACCTCAATGGTGGGCACACACACATGTTTTCATGGTTATAGAACTACCCTTTGGCAAACTCTGGCACAGTAGCTTATTGTGTAATCTTTACTATTTTTTGTGCAATAACACCATGTCTCCTGCACTGTCAACTGGCTCGCTATTTGTAATAAGACAAATACACAAAACTTTTGCATTGAGACATCAGGACTTTAAAAATATTAGTATTTGCTTGATTTTTTTTTTTTTTTTTAGCTTGCATGTTAAGAAGTCAAGACCTCAGACTTCCTGTGCGACTGCCGCATCTCATGCACCTGATATCCACGTCTCTTGCACACAGTATCTAGAGCAGTGGTTCTCAACGTTGGGGTTGGGACCCCCATGGGGGTTGTGAGACATTGAGAGGGGGTCTCCAGATGCCCTAAACAATACTAAGAATATTTTTTAAATTACACTGTTGTCACTCCACATCAATTTGCCAAATTTTAACCCTTTTTTTTATAACTTTTTCCCCAACATTTTTGCCAATTTTAACACATTTTTTGCAACTTAACACCCATTTTTATACATTTTAAACCTTTTCCACCACTATTTTATTCCTGTTTTTGCCACATCTAAACCAATTATTGCCACTATTAACCCCTTTTGTATCACATTTTTGCCCATTTTAACCACATTTCACGATTGGATATGCTCATTTTTGCCAGTTCAAACCATTTCTGCCAATTTCTGCCAATTTTTCTGTCTCAGTTAACCCATTTTTGCCTGTTTGTATCAATTTTTCCTCCCATTTCACCAAATTTTCCACCCATTTCTGCCAATTTAAAGCCATTTCAGCCACTTTTTCATCCCATTTTACCACTGTCTATGCCGTTTTTGCCACTCAAATCCATTGTCACCACATTTTGCTTTTTTTTTTTTTTTTTTTTTTTGCCACTAACCCATTTCTGCTACTTTTGAAATCCAATTTCACCACCTTTGCACCATATTTTTTGCCATTATCAACCTATTTTAGCCATTTTTAACCCATTTTAACTCTGGTTTTAACAAAAGGGATTTACTATTTTTATGAGGCTATTCACTACACAAATGAATAATAAAAAATATTTGTTTATTGATAAGAGTGATGATTATTCAGGTTAAATATAAGATATGGATACCACAGCTTAACTTTACAGTGCACCATGATTTTGCTGACCTCCATGGGCCCCAGTGTGGCAGGGCCCCATGAAGCTCTCCCCTTTATCCCCCCTTATGGACGGCGTTGCCTACACATGACTATTCTTGATTGTACAGTTGCGGTCTCCAATCTCTGGCACCTTTATTTTTGGGGTTGTGGGCTGAAAGTTTGAGAAGCTCTGATCTAGAGAACAGAGGGTTTACTTATCTTTTTTGTGCGCTCAGCGCTGCGTCCAACATTTTATGCAGATGGCTGTTCAACACAAATATATTTTTAGCAGATAACTAAATAACTAGGTAACCTTTTTTTCTTTGGCTCTATAACTTTGCTAAAAGCTGCTTAGAGCTGAGCTCATATTGGATTAATTTTTGGTCTTTTTTTATAAATAATACAACAAGAGGTACAGTCTAGAGATGCCCACTTTGTAAATGGACTTGAGATAACTCTGGTTATGACTTGTCGATATAAAGATAAATACAGTAAGATAAGTTAAAATTGCAATGAGGAGACTTGTAATTCTAGGCATTTTCTGCCATCAAAGGGGAATTTTTATCAGCTCTAGTACCATCTGTCTTGTAGACGTTATGGGTTTGCAAGGTTCACTGTTGATTAAGTGATGAATCTCTACTCTCCATCTGCCGTCTTGCAGGTTGTTGTTTACATGCCTGTGCAGAATGTGGTCACACCTTGGTCCAGTTGCAACTTTACTCTGACACAGACAGCTTAAACTATTATGTCCATTGTCTGGATCACATACTGCCACACTACCTAGCACTATGAGATGCCATAGTAGTAGTAGTGTGGATCATAGCAGCTGGCTCTCAATGCAAGACAGAATAAATCTTTTCCCATACTCCTCAGTCACAAGCATTTTTATAAGGCTCAATGGTATAGGATAATTGTTTCATACCAAACATCATGAAAAATAGTCTCATTCTGGCAGTTATAGAGTGTAGTAAAAATATAACATAATTTCAGTTAAGTGGGTCCTTACATATCAATCATAGGTCAAAATCATGTCAATTTCTTCAATTCAAAGACCTTTTTAAGTCGTTACACATGCACACATAGACAGTGACACAGACGCTCACAATTTCAGTGAATCCGGTTTGGGTCATTAATGGCAGCTACAGCTTCCTGCGGGTCCCCTGGAGGCCTCATATGACTTCCTGCCATCTTGCCTGTCTTTCCTCTGCCTTCCTGTCTCGCCCAGAGAGTCACTGCAGCAGGATATATTTACTCTGTTTGACTGTCGGAGTGTTTTTGTGAGTGTGTCACCACTGCGATAGATGGACCCTCCCTGTCAGCTCTGTGGGACTTTACATGAGGCGTAGACGTTCACATCCTCCCTTCAAATGCCACTTCATAGATCCACATGCACGTGAAAGGATGTCATTGTTGGACCACGCATACTTCTCCTTTAGATGAGCCTCTCACTCTCTCAATCAGCTGTCACACAGACACCCACTCCTCTGCCACTCACTCACTCACTCAGACTTTTTTATTTTCTGCATATTTCTTGCTCAGATTTCTATGGAAGACTAGCAACATAAAGGACAGTTTAAGGCCAAGTTTTGGACCTGATTTGCCTCCCAACAATCCTTATTTGGTCACATTATTTTTAAAAACTAGAGACAGACCGATATGGTTTTTTCAGGGCTGATACCAATTATTAGTTGTCAAGGAGGCCGATATCCGATATTTGGAGCCGATACCCAATTGCAGTAAAAATGAAAATATTGGCGTCAAAATTTTGAATACAAACTCCAACACCTAACTTATCAAAACTAGGCTGCTACATTACTATCAATTAATGTTACTATAGCTGAAAAAAGTACAATAGCAATAGAAGAGACTATTCATTCCTGAACACCATGCAGTTCATGTAGGCTTAATGATGCAGTTCCAGTATGTCTTAAGTCTTGAACAGCAATATCATGCTCCTCTCTACAAGAAACTATCAAAAACAGCTTCAGGACACACTTCATGTAACAATATGTCATTTTCTGCTGCTTGGGATCTCTCAGTCAACACAGAAAAAGGTAAAGTAAAATAGATTGGTAGTTAAACAGCCATTATTGCCCTCTCACACAAACACACGTCTTACTATTATCACTGATTATTTCCCTATCAATATCAGCAACCTTGTTTCAAGTGATTAAACTGTTAAAAACACTAAATAGCCTAAAGCATCTTCACTTTAATAATCAGTGTTTATCATAGGAACAGAGAGGGGGTGGTAGTGCACCAAAGTGATGGATGCCAACCCTCGTAAAACCGACGAAGAAGAAGACGGAACAGACAGCTGCCGCTGACGTAATGGGCCTTAAATTAACATTAGTTGTTGTCAGTTGTAGAGTTTCTCATGTGGCTTCCACACAAACACACGCTATTCTCTACCATAACAGACATTCTCCCCATTGCAACAGTCTGCAGAGCGTCTAGAGCCAGAGGAGGAGAAAGCGGACCGGTGGGCTAGCCGGTGGGCTAACGTCACACTAAAAGCTAATCAGCCTTCACCTTAATGTGCTTTCCTGCAGTAAAACTAGACTGAATTGAGTTCACTAGGTTTTTACCTTGTTTCCAGTGATTAACGATGCCGATATGCGTCAAAATGCTGAATATTGGCACCAATAATCAGCCCGGCCTATTAAAAACTGTAAATGCTAGTAAATGCATCCTTTCACATCAATAAAGTAACTTTGCTGTGCAGCTTTGCAGATTTTACATCGAGCAGTCAACACGCATGTTGTTGCCTTTAGTAAAAGAGTTTTGAGGCAGATGTAACAGAGTAAAAATGTTTTTCTCTCCATGACACCGTAGGAGTTTCCTTTTCCCTTTTCATGCAACCCCAATTCCAAAAAAAAGTTTTGACACTTTGCAAAATGTAAAATAAAACAGAATTCAATGATTTGCAAATCTTATAAACCAATTTTTCATTCATAATAGAGCTTAAACAGCATATCAGATGTTGTAGCTGAGACATTTCACAATTTCCTGAAAAATGTTAGCTCATTTTGAATTTGATGGAAGGAAAACATCCCAAAAAAGTCAGGACAGGGCCATGTTTACCATTGTGTAGCTGGAGTTTTCCAAAACAAATTTCAAGTTTTGATTAATCTGACCACAGAACAGTATTCCATTTGGTTTCAGTCCATTTTAAATAAGCTTTGGCCCAGAGAAGGTGGCAGTGATTCTGGATTGTGTTCACATGGATTGTGTCTTATTCTTTGCATGATACAACTTTAACTTGCATTTGTGGATGGCACAGCCAGCTGTGTAAACAGGCAGGGAGTTCTGGGCCATTTTGCAATGACCAGGAGACAGAAGTGACAAAAACTTTTGATCTGATCCATCCATCCATCTTCTTCTGCCTATCCGGGGCCAGGTCACTATGGTAGCAGGTTAAACAAGTCAACCCAGACACCCTGTCCCCAGCAACATTTTCCAACTCCTCCTGGGGGATACCGAGGCGCTCCAAGACCAGACAGGATACATAATCCCTCCAGCGGATTCTGGGTCTTCCCCAAGGTCTCCTTCCAGCTGGACATGCCCGGAATACCCCCAAAGGGAGGCGTCCAGGAGGCATCCTGATCAGATCGAACCACCTCAACTGGCTCTTTTGATGTGAAGGAGCAGTGACTCTACCCCTAGTTCCCTCCGGATGTCTGAACTCCTCACCCTATATCTAAGAGTGAGCCCAGCCACCCTCTGGGGGAAACTCATTTCAGCGAGTGAGGGTTGGAAGGAAGATTGACTGGTAAATCGAAAGCTTTGCCTTCCGGCTCAGTTCCTCTTCACCACAACAGTCTGGCACAACGCCAGCAAAACTGCTGACGCTACACCGGTCCACCTGTCAATCTCACACTTCCCTCACTCGTGAACTTGTGACCCCAAGACACTTGAACTTTTTCACCTGAGGCAGATCCTCACTCCCAAATCGGAGGAAGCACCCCACTGTTTTTGTAGTACCAAGGCAGGTGTGCTCAGGCATGGAACAGTGTGGCCAATGTCAAAGCAGACCAACGGGGAAGAAGGAAGGTGGGAGCAATCCCACCTTAACAGGATGAAAACAACATTAGTTGTCTGCATTTCCACTGTTTTATCTGAAATAGACACAGCAGCATGCAAATTCGCACACTTTCCACCTCTCCATTTGTCCTTAATACCCCTAGAAGTGCTACTATTCTCTGCCTAAATGCTCTTAACCTGAATGAGACATACAGGATAAACAGTAGTAGTGGATATTTAGGTTCTCGCACACTGTTCTGACTTGACTCCCATGTTTTATTGCATCTCGCTCCCCTCCTCTGCCATATAGTGTAGATAAATATTTTGAACATATCAGACTTGTTATATAATCTGACACCCTGTATTTCCCACAAATGAATTTATAGGAGGCATGACTGGTTGCAGATGTGTTTATATACCATTATTATCATATTCCCTGGAGGATTTTACAGAACTTCAGGCTTCAGTAACTATAATGTATGAGTGGTTCCCCCTAGATAATGTTGAAATTCATTTATTTATTTCAACTTATTACTTTCTATTTTGTTTCCACATTTTTGTTTTAGTGCTTCCCGACTGTGTGCAATCAAATATTAAGTTGAGGGCGCAGACAATTTTTTCCAGCCCATTTTTTGAGTTTTGTGTAAAATTATGTCAATTTTGGCTTTTTGCCCTTTTTTATGTTGTTGCAATGCACATAAATGATATAAACATGTGTATACCAAAAACATTTGTAATTGCAACAATTTCTTGGAGAAATTATGTATTTTCTGGAAAAATTCCAGGGGTGCCAATACTTTCTTCCATGATTGTATCTCATATGCTTGATTTGCATATCTCACACAAAGAATCAGAGTTTCACCTATTTCTCCTATGAGCCACTTGCTTTCTCTGTTAAGATAGATGGGAAAACAATAGAGAGCTTTATTTACCTCGCTTTAACAGATATGCACGTCCACATCAGTAGAATTTGTCACAGGGAATATAAATATGGCATGGTTACACTCTTGATGTACAGTGCTTAACAAATTTATTAGATCACCCTAACCCTAACCAAAGTAAGGTTTATGCCACAGCTGCCCTAAATGAACAGCCTTAGTAATTACCAACATCATTTTTTATGTTTTTGCAATGGTTAATACACCAATATGTAGAAGCTCATTAACCCAAATGATATTTGTAACGCTAAAATATAATTATTATTGTTATCCATGAATTTTCAAATTTACTGATTTACAAAAAAACCTGAAAAATTGTAATGCACATTAATATTTCTTGATGAATATGTCAAATTATAGTTATTTACTTGCATTCCTGAACAGAAAAATTAGTTTAAGTGGTCTGTCATTTCTGACTTCCCAGAGAAGCCCAGTGAGTTGGCTCAAATTTGGGTGAATTCAGTTTGAAATCCCTCATTCCTGTTCAAAATGGTAAAACATGGAGAGCTGACTGAAAATGAAAGAGTCCGCATTAAAGCACTTCATGATGCTGGATGGTCTTTGAGACAAATATGACAGGTGGTCTAATAAATTTGTTAAGCACTGTATGTAGAGAATCTCACCTTTTTGTATGGTATGAAAACTGTGAAGGCACGATCAAGAGCGTACAATCACCACAGCCATCATGCAGCAAACACACACCCCATCTGCAACGGGGATGGCTCTGACAAATGACAGTCCATAGAGAGTAAGACTTGTAAATATCTCAAAGTGATCAACCATACTTTCTTTAAGATTGTGTACATCATGAATAGAAGGATGAAAATGCACAAAAATCTGTCTGGAGAATAGTACTGAAGGGTTTAAATTTTTAACTCAAGATTATTTTCAGGTTAAAAACGTGTTTAAGTGTGCTCTGTGAGTACTCAGATGTTGGTTAGCCTTTTTTCTGTGCACATCTGAGAGGCCCAGACTGTAAATTGACTGACAGGACTTCTCAGTCTGCATAATATTACAGGCAAATCTCACACCCTTCTCATAATTTGTAAAGTGATTGGATTTGCAATTCTGGAGAACATATGAAAGAAAGAAAAGGCCTTAGGTTTGTATTTAGCCTCTCTAGCTGCAGGTGTAACAATATTAGCTTTAGTTTATGTGAATCCCTGACCGGAGCGCGCTTGTGAGGGAAGATGGGGGCACATCCAGAGAAAGGTTTATTCAGCACAGTGGAAACTGGTTCTGTTTTGTTTTGGAAAGACTGAGAGAGGGACTGGGTGTTTCTTGGGTGTTGTTGTGGTTGTGAATAGAAGCCATGTGACGCGGATGTGGTGTTGGACTAAGTTTTAATGGCTTGAATGGTGGAAGTAAAGAGAGGGATATTGCACAACAGGAAAGTGAAAAGCTTTCTGGATGGCATTTTATTAACATTCCTCCATCAACCCAGTTTCCTTTCCCAACTTTAGCTCAAGTTTATCACTTTTACATGACAATTACTTGATAAAACATTCAGCCCATGTCTCCAGATCTCGGCATAAACAAGCACAATGGCTGCATGATGTAAAAAGAAAAGGACATCTTCTTTTGGGATTTACTTTGCATAATAAACAATTTCAATGATGTCATTCAACAGACATATGCCATAAAAATAAGATGCATTTTGAAAACATCCTTAACTTAAAGGTTGCTGGGTCCTGCATGAGGCCGTGATGCATATATCAGCATAAAGCACAGAGACGAGCACCTTCATAACTGCAAAGAATAGCCGCCACCATCACATGACATATGACCTCACATGATTTAAAATGGACTTTATTCAGTGTGTAATGTGAGTGGTTATATCACTTTTCAAAGCATGCTGGGATACATATCAATTAGGGCTGTTAACATCAACGCGGTAACGCTTGTGACTAATCTTGAAACCTTTGTGCTTTAATAAAATAATAATGCAATTTAATCATATGACTAAGTTTGACCACAACTTGCTCCTGTAGTCCTCCAGCATAGATGTTAACGTGCCTGGGGGTGAAGAGGTGAGAGGGTCAGACACAGCCAGCAGTGTCTGCTTAATGGCAGTTTTCTTTTTAAAAAGCTGGAGAATGTGAGTTAAGATAAAACCAAAATTGTGGGTACATGCTGCAGTGATGAACTGTCTTTACACAGAAGCACGAGTCTTAAGTTCCACCTTCAAGCAAAGCACATCTTTGTTAATGTTAGCAAAGACGCTAACAACAACAGGATCAAGCCATGGTCATACCACTCTGTTCAGCTGCTTCAGGACAGTTTTCTTCTTCAGCTGCTCAGATAAATGCTGAGAAGTGCTCCAAAACTTTGAGACAGTCCTGTTTGTTAACAATATTAATCCAGTGTAGAAATCCACGGTGGAATTGGCAAAATTGAAGTTAATTAGCAAACTTTACAAGCTGAAGACAGAGAATATGATGCTTTCAGGTAACCTCAGTAAATTAGATGACTGTATTCTGTGTGTTATGAGGTGTTCAAATGTCATGTTATAATGGGAAAATGTAGTTTTTGATGAGAAACTTCAATAAATACAGTGTGAATCTGTGTTTATATTTAAGGAATATACAATAGATGTGACAGACTGAATCGTAGCTTTTTAACCCAAGCACTACTCAGCTAAGACCACTTGTAATTTAAATATTTGTCCTCATTTTGTCTTTCCACCAAACTATAGAAAGCATCGATAGTGGTATCGGTAATCGATAGATATGGTAGGCAGCAATACGATATGTTTATCACTCAATTAGCAGGGCTTTTTCTGAGTTCTAGAAGTGGTAGTGAACAAAACTGTTGGATGTTACAGTATTTACAGCAACTGCTTTGACTACAAGTCACAGCTACTACCCTCCTTTCTTAAAGAAGCAAGACAGTGGCTGAAACTAGAGATGCACATTTGAGAAATTCATAGGGTTGATGTTTGAAATAATAATTTAGCCAAATGTTGATAGTAACAGTAATGCTTGTTTTCATTATTCCTTTCGATGTACCATTCCTTCTATGCCAAAAGTTTAAAATGAGCTGTCAAATGTACCAGCTGCCAGGATCACATCAGTTAGGCTCAACAGAAAAACATTGGATACTGATATGTTTTTGCCCCATTTTTTTCCATTGGTTGATGTTTGTTATCAAGGCAGATATTGAATGATTCTGATTCTAAAGTGTCACAAATCACTCTGCTACACTTTCTTTGACCTGCAACTGTGGCTACAGTCATGTGTGATCCCCCTTTTTCTCCACTTCTGACTGTGATGGTTTATATAAATAACATTTAACAAATATAAGAAGGGCTTTTATACTCATCAAATATGAAAAATGATTATTGTATAAGTTTGCCTTTCATGCAAACAAGACACGTTTTGTTAAATTTGCCTATTTAATTTTAAATGCATCCCTAACAAACTCCAAGTCTGCCAATCTTTTCCTTTGCCTTGCCTTTGCTCTCTGCAATAATCATATTCATGTATGCTGAGCTATTTCTAAATGGAACTCTTGGGCAGCTTTCTCCCATTAACAGCTAAACCTGGGAGTCTCAGACACCTAAATCCTCATTTTCAGTGTTGGCGTTCACACACAACTCCCCTCTCTATAAGCTTCAATTTAAGGGGCCTGCTGTGGAGAGTTGCAGGGATACTCAGTAGAGTGAGCAAGAAGGAGTATAAAGATCAGCTGCCGGGCTCAGCTCCCATCTGGTTCAAATCCAGGGGTCTTATTCTCACTGATTTCTCCAGCAGCTTCCTGCATCAGCTCCTCCGAACAGCAGCAGCTTGGACTGCAGGGCTTTGACCCAGGAAGCAGGCGGCAGGCCAGAGACGAGCTGGTTTCTCGGCCTCTGTTTCTAAGCCTGGGGATGTGGAGAGAATCACAGTCCAACCCAAAGCTGAAATCTGTCAAGATTGAAGGGCAGAGAGTCAGAGGTTGGATGCTTAGCCACCAGAATATGGCTTGTTTTCTGCTTGACACTCATGAGCATGCACGGGTCACTAGTAAAAGCAGCATGTGCCGTAGCTGGTAATGTAGACGCTGGGGTATCAGCCCTGGGTGTGAGTCATAATTACTCATTGAATTCACGTTGCTGGGATAAAAAATGCTTTGACCAAAGATTCTAAAGCTTCTTTGTGGTTTTTATCAGTATTAGACCCCCTTGAAGTTCACACTCTTCAGATTTTTCCTCTTTTGCCAAAACCACAATAATGCTGCTGCTGGTTATCCCATTGAAAGAACATGGTGAGAGATGATGTCATCCCTCATAGAGTCGAATACTTGGAATGTGGGCCACCTCAGCCCACCCCATCCAGCTGAATGGATGAAAACAAACCCAGTGAATCTACTGGCCTGCTTGAAGGGGGCCCCACCTCTGGCAGCAGTAGCCATCTTCACTCTGGGGGGCCCAGGAGGCCCTAAACTTCTGGCTGACATCTTGGTAGCAGAACCATTACGATAAGATTAGTTTGAGCTTGAACACAAAGCCAGTATGCTGTAACATCTCATCCTCTGCTCCTGTTCTGGACTTCAACATTTTTTGGGATTACACACCCCCGTCTCTTTCCCTGTCATCTTATTTTTCTATCAATGCATCTCTCTTTTTACCTCCTGCCTCCTTCTTTCCACCCTGATTCATCCATCTCTTTTTAAAGACTTTACATTTCCTCTCTGGCACACAGAGACTCATTTCCCGCTCTCATATGCATTTCAAAAGGTGCAGGAGGCTCCTTGTACCAAGCTCAAGAATTAAGCAAAGCTCCATGGTGAATATTAAAACACTCCTCAGTAGTCTGTGGTGACCGATTGTCTGTTGGACTCAAGTGTCAGTGTGTAAATGTGACTCTCCTGGTGATCTGCTGATCTGATCTGGTGTTAGCTGATATCAATAGGGCTGGGAAATTAATGTAAATTAGAATAAATCGCGGTATGGCCTGCTGGAATTTACAAATCACAGAAGGTGCAATATTTCTTTAACTTGAAATGTGTCAAAGTACCAATTTGATACAATTACTTTTTGCAGCAACAGAGATTTAATGCACATTATGCAAAAATTCAAGTGTCAACAAAAATTTCCATTAAGATATGAGGTACTTCTCACTTATCCTTGCTCACATCAATGTTGATGCACCCCGCTGCTGCTGGTAAGACTTTACCTCCTCCACCCCAGCCTCCTCCTTTTTAACTTAAAGCTTGTTACACGCCTTCTCCGCCAAGTAAAACTGCATATCCATTCCGCAATAAAATGGTAAAATATATGACCGTGTTCCTGACTGAATGTAGGTCATAATATAGAATGATTTACTGCTTGAATGTGGTGAAAAACACATAAGATGAGGAACCTAATAATCACATATTTAATTGCAATCACAATATTGGGAAAAAATTGCAATTAGATTATTTTTACTAATCATTCAGCCCTTGATGCCAATATCAATTTTGATATTTCAGTGTAGCTGAGGCTAAAACTTCAGTCCTTAAAACACACAATTCAAAGTTCAAATGAACCCATAAATGCTTTTCAGTCCTTAAAACAATCTTCCAAGTGTAAGGAATGATGGTGGAAGAGAAAGACTTAAGCTGACAGAGTTCTGCTGCTCCATCCTAAAACTCCACTGTTTGTTTATATGGCTAATATTTACAGCGGATACAGGCCTATTTTTACAGCCACAATATTAGCTTTAAATATTAGCAGCAATCTTCATATCTGCTGATACCAATATGCATCCCAATAGTATTAATACAGGATGTCTCAGGCATTCTAAAGTCATGTCCTGTATCACAGAGTGTTATATGACTTACTGCCATTACTGCCAGCTCATGTTGGGTCCCCTCCCTTTGTGGACAACTCTGCAAAGCTGATGGATTTGCAAGATTCCCCATCCGTCATCAGGTGGATCCATCATGCAAAGCTTCAAACTGTTTTCTTTCATTCCCACTCAGAGAATGACCAGACCAGTCAGCATCATTTTAGGAGAATATGTTGGTAGCTACAGAGCTGGAGGCATGGTTTAGCCAACGTGACTGCTAGCTTGTAAACCAGTGGTTCTCAATGTTGGGGTCAGGGATCACAAGACACTTTGAGGGGGTTTGCAGATAACCTAAAAAGGTTACATTTTTGCCACTTCACCCTTATTTTGCCTTATTTTAACCAATTTTATTATTTTGTCCCAGCAATTTTGCCAATTTTAACACATTTTTGACACTTAAAACCAATTTTTGTCCATTTTAAAGCTGTTCCACCACTTTTTTCTGCCTGTTTTTGCTACTTCTAAATTAATTCTTGCCACTTCACACCTATTGTTGTCTTTGTTGACTGATTATTGCCACTATTAACCACTATTTTATGCCATTTTTTTCCCATTTTAACCACATTTCACTATTTGAAATGCCAATTTTTGCCAGTTTAACACACTAGCAAATTTCTGCCTATTTTTCTGTGTCACTTAACCATTTTCGCCAGTTTTTATCATTTTTTTCATTCCATTTCACCAAATGCCCATCCATTTTTGTCAATTTAAAGGAATTCCAACCACTTTTTAGTCCCCTTTTTCTACCTTTTGCTCCCATTTTTGCAAGGTTAACCCATTTTTGCCATTTTTCTTACTTTTTGCCACTTATATTTAATTTTTGCCATTTCAACCCATTTCTGCCACTGACAAAATCCTATTTCACCAACTTTTCGACCATTTTTTGCCATTATTAACCCATTTTAGCAATCTTAACCCATTTTAATTCTGTTTTTAACAAAAGGAATTTGCATTTTTAAGAAGGCTACTTTACTTCACAAATGAAAAAAATAAGAGATTTGTTTCTTTGATAAGAGTGGTTATTTTTCAGGTTGTATAAAATATAGATACCACAGTTCAACTTTACAATAGACCATGGTTTTGCTGACCTCAAAGGGCCTCCAGTTTGGCTGGGCCCATGAAGCTCTCCCATTTATCCTCCCTTATGCACAGTCTTGTCTGCACATATCTTTTCTTGAATGTGCATGGCTGTGTTTAACCACCTTCGGGTACAGTGGGGGTCCCCAGTCTCTGGCACCACTGCTGGAAATGACGGCTTGTGAAGCCAGAGTTGCAGTTTTATTAGACCTTGACGCTTCTTTATTTAAAAAGATCAACACTGAAAATCACATAGAAAGCTTTTCTTGGTGAAAAAGATGAAATGATGAAATGATTCCTGATAATTGTTTTTTCTGACACGCTTTAAATCCAACATTAATTATGTAATTTGGTGGACATACTCCTAACTGGAGTACTGTTTGGATAAAACTGTTGATTTTGTCATTGCAGGATGAGCTGGATCTGACGGACAAGAACAGGGAAGCCATGTTTGCTCTTCCAGATGAGAAGAAATGGCAGATCTACTGCAGCAAGAAGAAGGTGAGTTTGTCTCCACAGTTCTCTCGTTCATCAGCTCAGATCTCTGGCTGGCCCTCAGCTGACTGGCTGCCTGAACCCACAAATCAGAGCCAAACTGTCTGCAGCAAATGTTGTTGAAGGGCATTTTCTTACCAGAACTAATTTTCTCATTCCTGCATTGACGTAAACATATGCACGTATTTCACCAGCGCAGTATGTCTTTGCAGCCAATGTAGTGAGTGCACATGTGTGTATTGTTACTGCACATATGAAGAACACAAATGCACCCCCGAACCCTTGTCATAAGACCCTCAATCTCCACATCTCTCTCCCCACAATGAAGCAAGCAATTTCCTTGTGCTGCTTAAGAATTGTCAACACACCATGGAAGCAATAGAACGTTCTGGTTAGCCCTCTTGCTCACCCCTTTCTCCTCGCCAAAACATCCCTCGGTCTCTTCATACCCTTCGGTGTGTCTCTCCACAACCACTCTGGTCTTATGTTGTGGTCAAATGTGCATCATGGGATGGCATTGTGCTCGCAGAGAAAAAGAGGAATCAAGCCCTCCCTCTCTTACTCAAAAGCAAATTGAATAAATAGTCATAAACCCTCCCTTGTGTCTCTTTCTAATTTTTTTTTTGGCCGAGGGTTTGGAGCTGGAAGCACAGTAAGGCTGTGACCCCTCCTCTCGCTTTCCAAGGCATGCAGGCTCAGCTTAGCTGATATGATCGGCTCTGACAGCCTCTTTAAAAAGTAGTAAACACACACTGCTCTGTGTGTGTTCGTGCATGCGTGTGTGTACACCTGCATGTGTAAGAATTTGTACTTGCTTTAAAGCCAGCATTGAGTTACAAGGAAAAAGAAAGCAGTGGAACTGTGGTGTTTAGAGGGATGTCAAGGCGAGGATGGAAGCTGGAGGTCCTCATGAGTTTAAGGTGAAATGCAATATGGGAAAAAAATAATACAAAAGGAGGGTAGGGCTGGACAATACAGGCCAATGATTATATGACATTATTTTCTTAGGATGAATGGTGATGCCTGATGTGTGTTTAGAGAAAGAATTCTGAATTATGTTAAATTGCAATTAGTGATAAGATTTTGTGTCATTTTTGATTTTCATACTGTCTTGAACTAAGGGCAACTGACTTCTAGTTTGGATATAGACCTGCTTTTATTAGTAGATCTACGGCCCCATCCACATGGAGACGAAGTCAGGAGAAGATGCAAAAGTTTTTTGTTGTTTCAGCATTTCATTCACACGGAAATGACGTTATTGAAGGCCGTAAATGCTACTTTTTGAAACCTGGTCCCAGAGTGAACAAATCTGTAAACGCTTACTGTTTCGCCTCCATGTGGACGGCCAACCGCATCTTTCTTGAGACGATTATGTCACACATAACATAGCCCACTTAAGTTGCATGCACAGTCGAACCAAAACAACAATGGCAGATTACAGGGTTGTGTTTGTGCTGCAGAAGCTACTGAGCTTATTATGGCTTTATCAGCAGGATCTGATGCTCCTTTACCACCACCAAGAACAGCAGACATCAGATGTTCTTAAATCTACCATGGAGAACAACCAGAAGGGCAACTAGGGGAAAGTTTGTGGCAGTTTCCTGTAATCTTCTCTCTTTTGCTGCATTTCTGTTGCAGCATTACAGCGCCACTTACAGGCTTGGCATATATACTACACCCTTTTCAGTCATTTTCAGTGGTTCTGTGCTCATGCGGACATTGCCTGAAACAATCCCGTCTTTCCGGAAAACTTTTTCAAAATGAAACGAAAATATATCGTTTTTGTCTCCATGTGGACAGGGCCTACGTTTTTAACATGACTTTAGCACCAACAAGAACTTGTTATGGACTGAAAAGGAATTAAAAGAAGAGTAAATAGTAAATGATCAATAACACTAGATGCAGATGACTTTTGACTTTTCCACTGAGCTGTCTGCGACTTTTTGAATTTAAAATGCAACATTAAAGGCCAGCTCAGACTACTTGAATTCATCCAGATTTTGGCCCGACTGCACTGTCCCAGCTCATTGGCAAACCTCAGACAAGATTATGAGTGCCAGGAACAACAAATGCTCTTATAGTGTGACATGATTAACAGTGCATCCAAGACACCCCACAGCCCCAACTCGACAAGACTAGCAGGTTCAAAAGTGTCTTACATCGTTGTCTTGAAACCCTACATGAATCCTCATGTCTGAGAGCATTTGCTCCTTGTCTTTGCAGCATGATTTACAAGAATCACTACATTTTCTCCCTCAAAGGAAACATACACTACCATTTAAAAGTTTGGGATCACTTGGAATTTTTCTTGTTTTCCATGGAAAAACTCATGAAATTAGTCTGAATAGGAATTCCAGCAACTGAACTGGACATGCTGACATGGTCAGATTTAGAAATAATGATTTTAATGAAAAATGAGCAAATTTGCCTTCATAAAAAATACCTTTTTCAGTAGTTACAGCCTGGCAGACCGATAGCATTCTAGCTGTCAGTTTTTCAGGGTAATCTGAAGAGATTTCTCCCCATGCTTCCTGGAGAATCTCCCACAAGATGGATTGGCTGGATGGAGTCTTCCTTCGTACCATATGGTTAAGCTCCTCCCACAACAGCTCAAGAGGGTTCAGATCTGAAGACTGTGCTGGCCACTCCATTACAGTAAGAATTCTGGCTGACTGTGTAGTTTTTAAATATTTCATAGACATTTTGGAGGTGTGTTTTGGGTCCAAGTGCTGTCCACAGGGTATCGCATGGCTTTGCAAAATCTTGTGATAGCTTTCCTTCCCCAAGGTCCCTTCCACTCTTGACAAATCTCCTATTCTACCACCGCCAAAGCCCCCCGGACCATCACACTGCCTCCACCTCTCTGACTGATGGTTTAAGCACTGTTCCTGCATCTTTTCATTTGTACTGTGTCTCACAAATGTCCTTCTGTTTGATTCAAAGACCTCAAACTTTGACTCATCCATGCACAACACCTTCTTCCGGACTTCCAGTGTCTAGTTTTTTTGCTCCCTTATTAGTAAAATGTTTGTTAGCTGTGCAACATGGTTAACTTGGATTAGCAGCCATGCTAGGAGATTGATGCAGAGGACTGACGGTTGATTATAACTGTTTGAACTGCATGAAAATGTTTTTCTTTGGAAACCAAAGAAATTTGCCAGTGATCCCAAACTTTTGAGCGGTAGTGTATCTGTACATCTTGTTTTTTGTTGTAGAGCGATTGACACTCCTTGACCCGCCCCCCTAACAGGCTGTGAACTCACACACAGTTGTGATGACAGTGGTGACATCACCATAAGATTAGCGGTTGGGATTCACTTGGAGTGTCTGTCATCCGAGATAGAACAAGAGTTTTGTTGGTCCTAAACACCCTTTATAATGAAATCTGCTATCTGAAATTCAAATATTTTGGGCACACACTGCCTAACTGTACAAACACACTGGTGGCATGTCTCTATAATGAGGTTGTGAGAAAGTTTCTGTACTATGAAGGCATGTTCACACAAGGTAGTCTGCACCATATTCAAGCACGTTTGAGTATGTGCAAATATTAAGCTCAATAAACCTCGCCAGGAAAGTCTGTCATGACATTTTTATGTGAGATCAGAGAAAGAAAAATGTATAAAAAATGTATAAATTGCCCAGTATTGGGTGTCAAGGACTTCTATTTCTGTAGCAATTAGTTTTAAAGTAATATTGATTTCTCTTAAAAACCTAATATGTTGGCGCGCCGGTTGTCGAGTGGTTAAGGCGCGCCCCATATACGCAGGTGACCGGGGTTCGAATCTGGCCCATGGCACTATTTCCTGCATGTCTCTCCCCGCTCTCTTCCCTGTTTCCGACTCTATCCACTGTACTATCCAATAAAGGCAAAAAGGCCAAAAATAAATCTTAAAAAAACAAAACAAAAAAAAAACTAATATGTTTCCCTGTCCTATAGTGCAGGACTTTCTCAACTGGTCCAGCCTCGGGACCCACCATCAACTTCCCAGTGAGATACTGCGACCCAAATTTCTGATCTTATTTGACCAATCAGGTTTATCTAATGAAAAATATCCCAACTTGAACCTTAAAAATGCAAAACATGCCACAAATCAAAGATGAGAGGCAAGAAAAAAGCTTGTTTTGAAAGGGTTTTGTTGACATTTTTGACACAATTTTATTTCCAGAAACACATTTGCAACCCATCGAAAGGGTTCCGCGACCCACTTGTGGGTCCCGACCCACAGTTGAGAACCACTGCTGTAGTGTGTACCTGCATGCATAACAGTTTGTTGTTGTATTAGAGCCAGCCTTAAGTTACAAGGACAAAGAGATTAGAGGAACTGTGATGTTTAGAGGATATGGAAGCTGGAGGTCTGCATGAGTTTATAATGAAATGCAATATGGGTAAAAATAATACAAGAGCAGGACATAATCTGTGTATTTAAACATTATCATAACCAGTGGACCCACATTTTGCTGCTCTCTTTGAAGAAAATGCATAGCATCAGAGGGGATTGTATTGCTGGCAGGATGAGGATTTGCACATGTGAACCCACATAAAAGCTGCAAGTCTAATAACACTCCAATATCAGATATTAAATATCACACCACAAACGTTTATGAGGTCTTTGTACTGTAACAGGAGGTAGTGGAAACACAAAGTGGGCAACAGTCCGGACTCGTTGGAACCAGAATGGTTTGCTCTGTGCTCCTAAGCCAAGTTCAGAGGTAGGATATATTAGATTGTCGTCCCTCCCCCAGTCAGAAATCATTTCCTCTGTGAGGGTAAAGTGAAAAAAAAAAACACTATCTGTCCACGCCAGGAAACAGAGAGCAAAACCGGGGTAACGGCAAATGGTGGAAAGCTGGAGGAAAAACCAAACAAACCCCTCATTCATGGATAGAGCCAGTGTAATGGAGGACGAGGAAAAAAAACAAGCAGCGTTCAATATCGGATAATAACCTGCGTGTCTTAGTGTGAATATGTGAGCAGGAAGGCTTGAATTCTGTCCCCACGTTCACAAACCCACACAGACATGAAGAACAGTGTATGGAGGGAAATGTGCAGGTTATTCAGACAAAACCCACATGCTTCCACCACACAGTAGTGCCCTGTGTTCTCTGAATTACAGCATAATGGTGGTTTGAATGGAGAGCAGCGGACAGCAGAATTTCCCTCAGCCTGTCCGGTCCGGGACAAACACTGGGAGCCTTGTTTTGTCCCGGCTGAGCGACGGCTCCAGTTGTTGTGGTTAGATAACACTTGGAGCGGGCAAGAGAAGGCACAACAAGGAGACAAACTAACTTTGTTCACCTGCTAAACAAACTGGCCAACACATTTACCCAAAAACCAATTAAGTTCTGACAGCTCTATTTCAGCTCTATTTCTTTGCTGTTCAGTGGAAAATATCCTCTAACCCTAATGATTTTTAGTTTGTCCCATAAAATGAAGAACTGACTGTTTATTTTTGTGGTTACAGCTGGTGCATTATCCTCCAGGAGGGGCTGCATTTCCTAGAAGAAAACAAGTTTGGTGTTAATTCATCCAACTAACACGAACATTGAGCAGTGACTGTGGCTCAGGAGGTAGAGCTGGCTGACAGATGCAGCTTGTTCATGGAAACATTAGATATTGTGTGAAAGAGGATGCAGCTGGAGCTGCCACTGCGAGCTGCCATTCTGCATCTGCATTTCATTCATATTTTTTGCTGCTTACCTCCTGTGGCCCACCATTATTTGCTCTTACTGTAGGTTAATGTGCCCAAGCTTTCCCCCCTGCTGACTTATTTTACATACTGTGCATTGAAGAGTCCAGTAGCTAGTATGTTTGCACCAATATTTCTAGATGAATTGAAAATTGACAAACCTATGCTCTTCATTTTGTCTTTGAGTACTTGCATTCTCTCGCACATTATCAACAGTTTTCAAAGCCAAAAAGTCCTTTATTTCTATAGCTGTTATAGGATGGGTCTTGTCCTCTTTCACAGAGGTGGTGTTTTTTTAATGTTCTGTCAATGACTGCTTTCTCCCTCAACATCCTCTTTTGTTACTGTTTTAATTGAAAAACCCCATGGTGGCTGACATTACATACTGTTGGTTTAAGAAATAATCCATTTTACTCAAGATAAGTGGATCATATCTTGAGTTAGTTAATGGTGATAGTCTTTTAGCACCTGTACAGCCAGAATCAGCAGGGGTGATGGTTGCTAAATGTGGTCCAACTCTGACAAGAAGTGCCGCTATGGCTATAGCTACATCCAAGCTAATCACTACATTGGTCACTATTGTTTACCAGCTTGAAGTGTAACTAAACCCTGCCTGTGGCTACTAGGGCTGAACGATTTCCAAAAATAATCTAATTGCGATTTATTTTCCCCCATATTGCAATTTAATATGCGATTATTCTTAGGTCAATCTTCTGTATTTTTTGACAAATTCAAGCAATAAATAATTCCATAAATAAGACTATGTGCATTGAAAAGAAGGAAATTATTTAATATCTGAAACAATTAATACATTGTAGCATGAATCTGAATATGGGGATGCAATAAGCTTTAGGGTGAATCCCACTTCTACCCCTTAGCCCTTATCTTAGCCCTTTCCCTTGGTTTTGTATGTTCACGTCAGGTGAAGGGGTGTCTCTCTTTTTAATCAAGGGCTAGGGCCAAGGGCTACATAGCCCTTGAAAAGAGGATTTTCCAGGACCACACTTGAAACCTAGGAGTATGATGAATTTACCTCCATGCACTGCGTTCACTTGTAAAATTATTTTTGGCATAATTATTATAGAAATCACAACAGTAGTATTTTCTCATATATTCAATCTTTAGCCACTGGGGATGGGAGATTGTTGTATTTTCAGTATGTACACTTGCAAATGAGGACTATTAACTGTATAAATAAATGGAGAATATTAAAACAGTGATCCATAGTATGAACAAGATGGTCAAAGCTTTATTGTCACTTCTGATGACGCAGCTGTTTATCAGCAATGTGTGATGATGAACAGCAATCAAGTGGCGTCTCGTTTCTTAAGGGACGGTTTTCACTCCTTCCCTTACCACTCCGTTTCTAGGGGCAAGGGGAAGAGGAGGATGAAGGGGTAGGGCTAACAGGGAAGGATTAAGGGGTAAAAATGGGATTGGCCTTTAAGATATAAAGGAGGTGGCTGGGGTAGGAGAGGTGAAGCTGGCTATATGCTGAGGTATGGCTTTCGATAAGTAATGCTAGGCTTCATCAGTTTTATTTAGAATGAGTTTACTATTTTGCTCATATTACAAATGTGATGTCATTTGCTTTGTTTAAGGACATTATAATTATTATGTCACTCATTTTGATGAAGGAAAACATACATAAAACACAGAAAGGAGGATTAATTGCCTAGACCAGTCTATGTGAAGTCATGACAGGTGACACATTACTCAAAGAGTGATCACATGGAGTACTGATGCCAGGAGAACATGCAGGTTACATGCTAAGTAGCTTGAATGAATGAGTGGAAAAGGCATCCTCTCTATTTGCACAACTTAATTTCAGTGGTTTGGTTTAAAATGAGCTGTTTTTGTTTGTTTACAAGGCTCTCGTCTTCTGATGGTGTCTAGTTAATACCAACAGTGATGTAAGAGAATTAGAGTAAATATGATCTCTGTCTACCATGACAGACTCGAACATCTTGTTGAGGCTTTACATAAGCTGACAATATCTGCACCTCTGATCTCAGCCACCCAGTCAGCCATAGCAGGGGGTGTTGGGTAGCTATATGTGAGTGTGTATGTAAAGCAAGAGAGTGGATTTAATTCCATGAACATGTGAGAACAGAGGGATGTCTTATATAGGTGTTTGGTGTAAAGTAGGATGAGTAAATCTCTCTGTGTGTTTTGAATTGCCTTCCAGTGAGGCTGGTGGCATGTGGGTATGTGTTTGCGTGGGTGTTCACTTTGTTTTTCCAAGCATAGCTCGTGTCCAGCAGCCCTCAGGTAGGGAACACCATGTAACATCTAATAGCTCCTGGTAATCGTTCAGTACTGGGAGCCAAACAAGGTCTCCTGACTCCCATTAGTAGCGCTGCACTGACACACACACACACACACTCCCACTGTGCTTGCAGCCCACCAACACACAATATGGCCCTTTATCCAAGCCAAAACACCGACAAAACCAGCATTGATCCGTGATTCACTGTCCTCCATTTTCTCTAAAAATAGAGTCTTTTGTGTACCAAGTTTGCTGTCCAGAATCATCCAGTTAACCCTTTAAGTGCTGTTAGTGGAAACCATAAAGTTAACAAACACTCCCACACACTCATGTGCTAACGTGGCAGCAGCTGATGTATTCTGTTACTAGCCATGTGCGCTTTCTCCACATCACTTAAACTAATTTGACCCCAGGCAAGGATCTCAGTTGGAGCGTGGGCTGAAACGTGTGTTGTGTTTGCTACCTGTAACAGGCAGCAGCCGTTGCATAATCTTCCAGAATTCAATATCCTGTCCATTTCCTGCCTCTCTAGGTGAGACTTTATATCCAGGCTTCCATAGATAAATATTCCCTGCTGAGAGAGTGGGTCCTTGGAATGTCAGACAATCCCCCTCAATGCTCAGATGGGACAAGATGTTGTGGCAATGGCTGCAGAAGAATATGTAATAAATATTGATTTATATATGCGTGAATGATAAATTTGCATTGTCTGGATAAAACAAAGTCTTTCTGAAGTTAGAGCACTCTGCTATAGCTCTGAACAATGCAGGAATCTGTGAACTAGAGACATGAGCCTATTTAACCTTGTTTATTGAAAATCTCCAGGTAAACTTCTTTTTATTTACTTAGTTTAATTTATTAAACCAGGAAAACCTAACTGAGATCAATAATCTCAGGTGTCCTGGCCAAGACAGGCACAACACATTTAACAAAGTTACAGACATAAAAACTATTACAAACATCAGTCTAATCCTGGGTCCCAGAAAGGAACAGTGAAAACATCTACAGCCTGATACAGGTTCCTCCAACACCTTCATTCTACTTTTACAAATATTTGAAGAGACCAGCTATGCAGCAAACCTGAAACTCCTTTCACCCATTTCCAGATGGACTTTGGGAACAGAGAGCAAAAGTAAGACATATGACGGTATTAATCTGTAGAAGGAAAACCTTAGGTTTTCACTTTAAAGCAAGGGTGTCAAACTCAATTACACCAAGGTCCGGATTCTGGATTTAGGTCCAGCCTGAGAGCCTACCAGGCTTAACACAGCCTTAAACTGTCAACCTCATTTTCACCAGTAATAAAATATGAAAAAACAGCATTAATGCGAAATCATTTGGAAATTCAAAAAAAGTAAAAATCACAAGTTTAAAGGCTCAAACCTGAGATAAAACATCCAACTTACTAGTTCCAAAGGTCAGGTCATGATGTCAGAAATAGAAAAATAATGTTTTGAAAAGCAAATACATGAGGTGAAAATTGAAATTATTAGTTTGAAAGGTCAAAAAATGACTTAAAATTTTAAATCATAAGTTTAAAGTCAAGAATTTGACTTAAAATGTTAAATTGTGAGTCTTAACAGGTCAAATATTGGATTAAAAAGCAAAAGTTAAGTGTTAAAAATGTCAAAATATGAGCTAAAATATCCAAAATAATTCCTTGATAAGTAAAAAAAAAACCCTTAGATTTAAAATTGTTATTCTAGAATGTCAAAATATGATTTAAAAAGTAAAAATTATAAATTTAAAATTTCAAAATATGAGAAAAAATTGAAATCATGAGTTTAAAAGTCAAACTGTGGGATTAAAACGCCAAAGTAACGGGTTGAAAAGGTCCAAATATGATACAAAATTTAAAAATAATGAGTGGAAAACGTAAGAATATGGCTTAAAATTTAAAACTGTGAATCTGAAAGATAAAATTTGACATATAAATACAACTTATGAGTTGAAAAGGTCAAAGTATGAAATGAAAAGTCAAAATCATAAGTTTGAGTTGTAATCTTGAGATGCAAAATTGAAAATATGAAATAAAAAACAAATTAATTTCTTTCCCCACATTCTTGACTTTTTATCTATTTTTCTTACTCTTTACTTTTTTAGATTTTTGTACCTTAACAAGGAAATTCTGAATAATCAAGGTAAATACTGGAGGAAATCTGCAGACCTCATACTGGTGGGCCAGGTAGAAAACAAATATGATATGATCTTGCGGGCCGGATTTGGCCCCCGGGCCTTGAGTTTGACATCCCTGCTTTAAAGGTACACTGTAAACAGAAACATCAATGTCACTAAGAAACATTGAATGAATCAACTCAGTTTTTTGTTACCTGTTCTAAATACTTAATATAAACAAGTTACTTGTACTTCTTGGCCATAACAGCTAAATTGCTTAATTTACTGTAGTTTACTTGGTTTAAAGAAATAAGTGAAAGGTGGTTAGAATGGAGTTGTGTTCACTTAAAAATTCAAAACGGCTATTTTAACTCAATTTTTATGAGATGATAGAACTCATATTAATTTTAAGTGAACAGTATTCAATCTAAGTATTTTTTGTTATAACTCAAATTATTTGAGTTATGACAAATCTACAAAGTTTTCCCAGAATGCCTTTGGGCACTAAACCTTTATGCACCATGAGTGAAGTTGCCGTCTCAGTTACAAAGGTTCTACCTATGGGGGAACTGTTAAAGGGGACATATTTTACCCTTTTAAGACAAGTTTATATTGGTCTCAAAGGTCCCCAAAACATGTCTGTGAAGTTTGTGTGAAGAAAAACACTCCAGTATTGGATTTTTGCATGTCAAAAAACTCCACTGCTCAGAACAAGCTGTTTCTGTGTCTGTGGCTTTAAATGTTACTGATCTGTCTGATTCCACCCCTGACTACACCACTTCTGATGTTTCACTGTTACAGACACTTTTATCCTAAGTTAAGGGTCAGTCAGGTCCATCAGCCTCCCAGACCAAAGTCAGCAGGGTAACACACTGAGCTATCCAGCATCTCAGCTGGCAGCTGAGGGGAAGATCAGTAGACAAGGGGGGAACTTTCTTCCAAGCAGGGAGGGCCAACCAAACCTGGGGTGGTGCTAAATCCCCACATGACATCTTGAGGGGAAAATCTGAGAATGGCTTGTTTCAACACACATTTTCTTAAAGGTGGAGAAAGAGAGGGGGAAGGGAATAGATTTTTCTGGTACTTGAAGGGATTATGGACAAGCCAGGGGCACATATTTTGTTAAAAAAAAAACCTAAAAAAGTGAATTTTGCATAATATGTCCTCTTTAGTGTTATTAATGTCAGTGGATGTTGGATGGCACACTGACATTGATGAAATATCAACTACTGGTCCAGTGAGTCACCAAAAGCCATTGTTGCAAACGGTTACACAAGTTAGTTTTTACCTTAGGTTAAATGGTAAATGAAAAAAACAACAAGAAAAACAAACAACTTCTCTAGCGAGTAATATTTGACATCTTAAGGTATGATAGTCTGAGTTCTTTGAACTTTTCGGTGTTTACAGTATACTAAAAATGTAAAGTATTGCACACAAAAGTAGATGATTTAGCGCAAGTCCTGCAAACTTTAATTAACATTTGAGTCTCAGTTTTGAGCACTTAAAATAATTGATTTTAAACTAGTAGTAAATAATTAAATTGAGTTTAAGAGTTTGCTTTTTTTTCCCTTAAGTAAGCTCAACTAATTTTATTTTACAGTGTATGGATTGTTAACCTCGCCTGGGTTATTTACACAGGGAAAGCAACTAAATGTGAACTCCCAGTGTAACTGCCGTCACAGTAACTTTACATTAACTTGGGATCGTTGGATATCAGTGAGTCATTTTGTACATGCACTCCTGCATTTTTCTATTTTTAACAGTGGTAAACAGTGTATTTGGCAGATTATGTACCTTGAAGTTGTCTCCTAGCTATAAGCAATTTCAGACCACACTGGTGTATAAGTAAATCAGTGCAACCAGTTGAAACAAGGCAAAGGAAGGAATTGCTTACATTGTCAGTATCCATATTAGAAGTTCTGTTGGAATGCAACATTAACTCAAAATATGTAGTTTAATGGTCAACTCTCATTTTTTTGTTTTGTTTTGTTTTGCAATTCTAATTTATACATTTTAGTTAACATACATTGACTGTGAAAAACACAATTTGTAATTTGACACTATCAGCACTCAAATTTACACAGGAGTGTTCTTGAGTGTTTTGAGATTTTGCTCTTAGGTTTTATGCTCCTGAGAACACTTTGTGAGTGCAGCCAAGTGTTTTTTCACTCATTTCTGTAGTATGGGGGTAATCAGATTGGCCTTCTTTGGTGTTTGGCCGAGACAGAACATGATTGTTTTTTTACAGATCCTAAAATAATAATACAGACTTGACTTTAGTAGTCTTTAAGTCAGAAGAAACAGAATCTGACCATTTTCTTTACCACTCACAGTTCAGATGTTGGCCAAAGGAAACGTCTGGGTTTTTGAGGCTCCATTCATGTACAGTGTGCTACAGAAGAACTAATGCATCAGTTCTTTTTGAAGAAAGGCACTTCAAGGCCTATGATAAGAACTTTTCTTTTTTCAGGGCTAAGCTGGGGGAAATACTGTTTCATCCACTCCTTGATAGGAAGTCTTGCACAATAAGTAATTTTATTCAGCAGTCAGCTCTTTGCAGCTTGTCGGTACAGTCGTGGCTTTGGACAGCTCATGAGAGCCCCTACATTACACCCCAGTCCCCCTGGGCCTCTCTGAGCACATGGGAACAAAGTTTAAGTTGCTGACAAGTACTCTGATTGCCAAAGAAACTGAAGGCGTCTTTAGAAGCATGTCGCTGAGAGACAATGTATAGACTCATCTGAGAACCAGAACAGTTTGACTTCAACTGAAGAAGCAACTGGGCCAAGTTGACTGCCAAAGCCCTGAGACTGGAAAATGTGAAAATGAAAATATGCTGATATGTAATGTCCAGGAGATGTTTATATGATTGTGCATAAGGATCAAGACTAAGCACGTACTGAAGTTATCAGGATCTTGATAAACTTTAGAAACAGACTCATAAATGAAAACAGAAGCTACAGACAAGGTAAAAAAACTCTGATGTTAGAAGTACTGGAGTTTTAGGCCACTTTTACACAAAAAGACTGTCCACTAAAAGAAGAGCAGCAAGACACGTGACGTAACCCCCACCAAGGAGGAAACTCCATAAAAAACTTCATAACGTGAACCATGGCGACTGTAGACATGTCAGTACACGACTTCTGTCGTTTTTGAAAAGAAAACAACTCAGTACTGTTCTTTGTTCTTCTTTTAACAAAGAAATGTCATCAAGTTCTGATAAAACTGGCACTTTAGCAGCATCCATGCTAATGTCTCCTGCCATGATTGCACCGGTCTCTTGTTGCTGCTTGCTTACTTAATGGCTCTGCCGCGCCCAAAAGTACTGCCCCTTGATGCTGATTGGTCCTGTCACTTTCTAACCGGGCCCAAACAGTTCAGACGGGAGCTTTGCAAGATGGATTCACCAGTGAGAAACACGGAAATGGGCGTATCCATCGGCTTTGCAAGGTTAGATGAGAAGCCCAACAAAACAAATCTTTAAAAAAGAAGCAAGCCTTCTATTCTCAGGACTCTCATCGTGTGGGACTCCTGCATCACCTGGATGAGGTGCAGTGGTCATGCTGTCAGTCTGAACTTCCTGTTTTGTTAACCTGCTTGCCGAAATTGAGATTACGCTTACTTACGCTCTCTTACGCTATCATGCAGCTGCCACACACCCAGTCTAAAACTGTCACATAATACAGTATATTCTACTATTGATCTGAGACTCTACAGATTAGCTAATGCTATTCCAGGATGCTATGGATTAAGAAACGCCTGTGTTTATGTTAGGGCTGAGAAATTAATCAAAAAGTAGATTAAATAGCAATATGGCCTGGTGCAATTTACAGATCGCAGAAGGTGCAATATTTCTTTAACCTGATATTTGTGTCAAAATACCAATAATAAAACTTTTTTGCTGCACGGATGTTATAAATTACTTAATATGCAATCATCCAAGTGGCAGTTATGACATAAAAATTTTGACTTCCTTCAAAATAACAATTCGTATCCAATTTGCAAAAAACGTGAGATCAAGAGCTTAAGAAAAAAAATGCATATCATATCTCAATTGCAATATTGGGGGGGAAAAATCAAAATTTGATTATTTTCCCAAACCATTCAGCCCTAATTTTTGTTGCAGACAGCACTGCTGGAAATCTTGCATGAGACATTGTCTGCTGACTTCACTGGAATGACAGAGAAATTAACATCCATCCATGATTGTTGTTTGATTGCAACACTGGAAACATAAACACAGAATATTTCAG
Organism: Cheilinus undulatus; assembly: GCF_018320785.1. Classification (NCBI taxonomy): domain Eukaryota; kingdom Metazoa; phylum Chordata; class Actinopteri; order Labriformes; family Labridae; genus Cheilinus; species Cheilinus undulatus. The sequence continues at coordinate 40,232,945 of NC_054882.1, forward strand.
ATTAAGTTACAATATTAGAACACACTGGCTAACCTCAGACAATCACTGACAATAGAATGTCATACTCAGATCACTCATTTCTCATTTTCCATGCTGCTAGGTGAATACTAAACATTAAGCAATGCGCTGGAGAGGAAGTCTTGGTACTGTCTGGATATCTGATGGCATAGAAGCTCAAAATATTTCACCATTACCCTTAAAGTCTAACCGGACAAGCCAGATCAACTACCATTGTATGGGAAACATGAGGAACATTGCATAGTCTGGAAAAAAACAGAATTTTTCAAAAATTCTTGCAGGTTGATTGGAAAGTTACTAAAGTTTTGGTAGTAAATAGAAGAATAGAGGATCTCAAATCAGTGTGGCAGCCCATGTCATGTTCTGTTTATCTTTGCTTTCGTTCTATTTTCATTTTAAATTATAAAGAGATTTTGAACTCCAGGAAAAAGGTAGAAACCTGCCTTTGAAGTTCTTTGGCTTTAACTGTGGCCAGTTGAGTATTTGAACTCTCCGTCACCTGTTCTTGAAACCTTTACTTGGAATCCATATGTACAATCTGTGATCTCAATCATCTTTGTAAGTGAAACACTCTAGGAGGTTTCAACCCCTAAGTTCAACTTGTTGCATGACAGCAGGAGAGCTGAAATATGTAATTTCATCTTCTCTTTCAACAGGTGCCTTAGCAAATGCAACCGCCTGCCAAACACAAGGATATGTTCTTGAACCCTGGATTTAGGTGGTATTTGGGTCTGCCAAGAAAAAAATCTATTCTTCAACAGATGTTTGTCGCAAGAAGAATACCTTACAGAAATGTACCTGAAACACCGCTGGGGATTCCTGTCCTCCTGTAGCTGGAACCTGACTGTAAATCATATTTAATGTCACCAGTCACAAGGAATGCACAGTGTAGTGAAAATGTGTAATTGCTGTAATAGAATTACAGGGTTGACCTTAAACTGTCGCTACGAAGCACACGACAGGGATGTTTTCACCCAGAAGAGAACTTTAAGGAGAGTAGAGCTCAGTATGCATGTACTGTGTTAACACCATTCATAAGAATACATATTAAGTTTCATATAGTCATATCCAAAGATGCCATGACTGTTTTTGGTGCTGATACTGATCATCTAATGGTGACACTGACTGATTCACTGTGGATCATGTAGCTGATTCAGCAGGTGGCCAGTCTCTTAAGCATTGTAGTGTACTGAGACGTCCTACAGGTGGCAGTGTAACCTGATAAAAGAAGCAGAAAAATCCTCCTTATTCAGTAAAAGACATTCTTTTACTGATTTCTGCAGCAGAACAGTACAGAAAAACATCCAAAGAGTGATGCAACAAGTATCCTACATTAAGGACAACTAAATACATTCTGTAATGATTGTTTTCACCTATCTAAGTCCTCGAACACAATAACAGTCTAGTCAGTTTCAGAGCATAAATTCAGTTGCATTTTGCAATTGGTCCAGTTATTTCATAAAGCTGAAAATACACTTTCCCCCTCAAAACAATTTCCACATTTGTCTCATGAATACTTAATTTTCCGTTTCTTGAAGTTCAATGGGAACATTAACCTTGCAAAGCAGAGGGTGTCACCCATTTCCGTGTTTCTCACTGGTGAATCCATCTTGCAAAGCTCCCATCTGAACCGTTTGGACCCTGTTAGAAAGTGACAGGACCAATGAGCGTCAAGGGGCAGTACTTTTGGGCGCGGTGGAGTTGTGAACTAAGCAAGCAGCAGCAAGAGCTGGTGCAGTTATTGAGGAAGAGATTAGCGTGGATGCTGCTAAAGTGCCAGTTTTATCAGAACTTGAAAACATTTCTTCATTAAAAGAAGAACAAACAACAGCAGTGAGTTGTTTTCTTCTCAAAAACGACAGAAGTCGTGTACTGACATGTCTATAGTCGCCATGGTTTGCATTATGCAATTCTCTATGGAATTTATTCCTCTGTAGCGGCTACGTTATGTGTTTTGTTGCTCTGATTGTCCCGTGAAGATGTGACAGACAGAACATTCATCCAATCACCCTCCGAGTGTTTTTTCAAAGGCTCTGCCCCAAAACACTGTCTATGGAAGGTTTCCCAGATGGATGTGTTTCACACATCCATTTGGTGTGTAAGGTTATGTGAACATATGATGTTTTCACTTAGGCGCCATAGTCCTTTACATGGCCCAACCTAATATACAGTGCTTAACATATTTATTAGACCATCACCCAAAGTAAGGTTTATGCCAAAGCTGTCCTAAATTAACAGCATTGGTAATTACCAAAATCATTTTTTATGTTTCTGCAATGGTTAATAAACCAATATGTAGAAGCTCTTTAACCCAAATGATATTTTTAATGATGAAATATAACTATTATTGTTATTGATGAAATTTTAGAAGTTCTGTTGGAATGCAACATTTTAACAAACTTTGTTGACTGGACAACATAAAGTTTATCTACAACCTTTTCTTTGTCCATGAATTTTCAAATTTACTGATTTACAAAAAAAACTGAAAAAATAGTAAAACACATTAATATTTCTTGATTAATATGTCAAATTATAGTTATTTATTTGCATTCCTGAACAGAAAAATGAGTTTTAGTGGTTGAATGTTATGCTTGATTCATTTCTGACTTCTCAGAGAAGCCTGGTGAGCCAGCTCAAATTTGGGCATAAAAAGATGAATTCAGTTTGAAATTCCTTAATTCCTGTTCAAAATGGTAAAATGTGGAGAGCTGACTGAAAATGAAAGAGTCCGCATTAAAGCACTTCATGATGCTTGGTGGTCTCTGAGACAGGTGGTCTAATAAATTTGTTAAGCACTGTATGTATGATATAATAATGTAATGTTATCTCACTACATTTAATTTCAGACCAAGCTTAAACTTGCTGGTTTCAACTCAGATTTCAGCACCAGATTCATATTTATGCTAATGGGACTTGCTTTTGGGGTCCTGACGTTGCTGCTTTGAATGGAGAAATAAGCAGCAGCAATAAGTGTATAGTCTTTTTTTTTTTTTTTTCTTCAAGACATTTTTTATTCAGTTTTCATTTTGGCAGCTATTTTTAATTTTAGTCTTAGTCTTTAGATGAGATGTCTTTAAGTTTTAGTCCAGTTTTAGTCGACGAAAACTCAAAACATTTTAGGCTAGTTTTAGTCCATAAAAAGTCCACACATTTTAGTCTTTTAATTTTAGTCCAAGCATTTAGTTTCTGTCTGTCTGTCGATGAACATTTTTAGTCATAGTTGTAGTTGACAAAATTAACACTGATTTAATTTGATTCACAGTGTTAATTTGCTTGTTATTGGCTATGATTCAGCCAATTTGTGCCAAAATTGTTCTTAATGTTAATGTTTTGTCCTCCACATACAAGATATAAATCTAAATCTAATTTTCACATCCTGGAAGCAGATGGAGCCCTACGTCCACCCAGACATCTCTGTTGCTGCCCCAGGGGGTGATGGACCCCAGATTGAGAAGGGTTGTCTTGTATATTTACAACCCATCATTACACAAAGTGCTTCTGTCAGTCTCAGACACCAGAGCGCTGACTCTAGTGTTAGTTCAGGTACACTGATCATGTGTTTGTGATTAAAATTAGATGATAATGATTGATTCACAATCAATCTAAATTACAGGGCTGCTGTTTGCACTTTTCAATTAGAACAGGCTTCATTTTTGCAGAGTGTCTACTTCTCAAGTTTTTGTTTCAGTCAACATTTGTGATTAACTTAAAAATAATTAAGCATCACAGGCTAAGCATCACTTCAACCTTTTAATCACCCTAAAAGTGCAGCTATGAAGGAGTTGTATGCACTGATGCGATGAGAACCCCATGCCTGAATGTTGTAATCATTTTTCATTGGTCCCAAAACAAGAGGAAAATTACAGTACTTTTCTCCAGCTCGTGAAACTGCCAGACTAAATGTTGCATTGGACTCAACATGTTTTTGAGGGTGTGTCGGCGGCGGCTGTATTACAGACGGGCCAGCAAGAGGCAGTTAAGTTGTTAATCTCACCATCAGGATCTGTCTTGCGAGGCGTCCTGAGCGTGTCAGCCATCCAGCCTGAGCTGGTGGTACAGTGAGCTCTATTGTGTTTGTTTTTGGCAACGAGTGCTGCAGATCAGAAACAGAAGTCTCTATGAGAACTGTAATTGACTTTGACCAACCTTCATATTCCACTCCAAAAAGCTGTTCTGAGTGTTAATGATCCATAAATCAGCGAGTTTGCTGTTTCTGCAGCTTATTTTTATGTCCAGGCTTTAAGTTGATTGGGTTACTGAAGATAATAAGGGGATTTTGTGTCAGGGACAATCGATTCAGGCCGGTCTAAGGATTGAGTTTGACTGGCTTAATCAACAGAAAAGGTCATTCACTTTCTTTGGCACCATGCAAATATAGAAGCAACATTTCATAAATGCAGGGATAGGGTGGCATGAAAATTGATTTTCCAGTGACTAAAAGACGCAGAGAGAATTAATGAGCACTTAAGTGCTGCTTGAAAGTCCTTGCAGTGAATGATGATGTGAATATACTTGAGTGAATTTATGTAAGTTATCAGAGCAGCCTTAGTTTAAGTTTCTTTGCCAAGGAAGGGGATCTTAATGTTTTCACATTTGTTTTGACTTTGTTTTGACATTGGTCATTTAGAAATGAGCTTCCAAGTACAAAGCAGAGCCCTTGAGTTCAGTCACTGCTCTGTTCTGAAAACATTCACACAAAATAAGCATTGATTTTTACATCAAAAGTGACATTTTAACAAACTTTGTTGACTGGACAACATAAAGTTTATCTACAACCTTTTCTTTGTCCAGTTATCTGATTCTGCACATGTATGGCATGCTTTAAGTTTATCATTGACATGCAGACACAGGCACGGCAAAGCTCCACCAGCCCTCTCAGAGAAGCCCAGTGAGCCGGCTCAAATTTGGGTGATTTCAGTTTGAAATCCCTCATTCCTGTTCAAAATGGTAAAACGTGGAGAGCTCACTGAAAATGAAAGAGTCTGCATTAAAGCATTTCATGATGCCGGATGGTCTTTGAGACAAATATGACAGGTGGTCTGATACATTTGTTAAGCACTGTATATTGGCAGATGTGGGTAAAACTTGCAAAAATGGGCATAACAAATAGTCAAATTTACTTAAAATGGGTGCAAAAAAGGGGTGAAAATAGGTTAATAGCCACAATAATTGGTCAACAGAGACAACAGTAGGCAGAAAGCGGCAAGAATTGGTTTAGGAGTGGGAAAAACAGGTGGAAAAAAAAGTCTTGGAAACTGTTTTAAAAGGACAAAAATGGGTTAAAATTAGCAAAAGTTGGTGGGCAAAAGTGATGAAAATGGGTGGCAAATAATAGTGACAGAATTGGGTGGGGAAAAAACATTTTAAATATATTTTTCATTCTTTTAAGGCATTTGACGACCCCCTCTAAGTGTCTTGTGATCCCACAGGGGGTCCCAACCCCCATGTTGAGAACCACTTATTTAGCCTACAGCAGACTGACAAAAGAATTCCCTATTGCTGCATTTCTACTTTGGTATTATAAACTAAGTGTCAAGTCTAAATTCCTCATCCAGCTGCAGATTTGGGTTACAAAGAAAGTCAGCGCCACCATTTTGTTCTTGTCCATGCTGAGTTGACTGTAAACGGTGACTTGGCAAACAAATAGGATTGATTACTGCAGATGATGTGCTGTCAACAATAGAAAACTCTGAAGAAAAGGAAGAAAATGTACGTTTGAGATGAAGACAAAGAGTCCAAACCATGAGGGAGGTTACCATCTCCCTCTGTAATGACCTTTGATTGCCATCGGTGCTGCCAGACAGATCAGAACTGGTCTTCAAGGAAAACAGTACTCAAAATTTAACTGCTATTGTTTGTATTATAATGTATGGGATTTGCTTGCACTCAAACATGCAGAGCTTAAATGTAGGTTTCCTTTGTTTCAGTGAAGTGACTCACTGTTTTCTTTCTTTGTCTTCATGCACAGGAGCAAGAGGACCCCAACAAACTGGCCACCAGCTGGCCCGACTACTACATCGACCGCATCAACTCCATGGCTGCTGTAAGTCAAAGACAGCATGTGAATGTCTTTTCATGTTTTGTTGATACCTACATCATTATGTTTGTTTTTATCTAAGGTCCATACTACAACTTTTTTCATTACAGCAATTACAATAACACAAATTTTGGTTGAAGTTCATTTTTTGGAAGTGGTGGTGGGTCCTGTGGGTGGACCAGAAGCACTGCTATAGAGGACTAACCAATTACAGAGCTGGATGTAAAGAATTGCCTGGTGAAATGGCAGGTGAAGAATTCTGATAGGGTGACAAACTAATGTCTTTCATTTAACCCTTTACCTACGGAGCCAGCGCTGGCGCTGTGTTTTATATGTCTGGAGTATTATTACCATGCGCACATATATGGTTCATTATGGTACTCGCAACCATGTAACGTGGGCAAAATGTGGTGTTTTGTTTACAAACAAAAGCGTTAGATAGTGGCATTTGTGCGTGTCTGTGTTTTATTACACACATTTATAATGTCAGGAAGACCATCAAGAACAGTAAAACAGCCGCTACGGTTCATAGAGGAGGACAGGGATTTGGAGGATGCATCTTCTGATCTGAGGTATGTGAAGAGCATATATAGTTCTCTTTTGCACACCCAGAGCCCTAGACTCAAAAAATGACTGGTGATTGTTCTAAACATGTATAGGTTCACATTTCTAATGTCCAATCAAAACTTCATGAGCAATAACAAAATTTCTTCTCATAAAAGCCATGAAAAACAAATCTGTTTTTATGTTTTTCTTCTTATTTTCGTCTCTGACAATTCCACATAATGTGCAGTAATCATTAACCAGATGTTGAAAAGTCAAGTTCAAGTGCTCCTGGGAAAAGGGACCAAAGCTCTCAGACTTAGGGCATTTCCTGATTATTTTACAGCCATAATTACAAAATATGTCCAAATCGCCATTTTTAGCCTCAGTAGGTAAAGGGTTAACCTTTTACATATCGACACAAACTAAACAGGTGTTTAAAAGGGGCTTACTTGCTCAGAAACTTTTTTGTCCGTAGAATGATGGCCAAATTGTGAAATAACAAACAAGAAAAATTGAAACCTTTTGGACTTATCTCTTGCAGTTTTTAAAAGGAACCCTGCATGATCAGACAAGTTCATCTTGTTGGATAGATATTTGTATCTCTTATATGACTGTTGAACTAAAAAACTCACTAGATATCTGCATTTTGAGTAATTTGAGTTCATAAATTCACCAGGAGGCCGCCATGTTTTGGTCCGAACTGGTAGTGTAATGTCATTTAGCTGCATCGTTGCTATAGTAACCGCTGTTTCAGACTAGCAGCTAGTTTTAGGGCTGCATCCCAGAGACGCTGCATGTCTCACGCACGGAGAATTTTAAGATTCGAAGGGTCTTCTATTTTTTTCTTGCACCACGATTGTCAAATCAGTCAACTAGACAGGAAAATGATAAATGCAGAGCCATATTTATCTTTTTGCAGCAAATATTTACGTCCACATTGGTAGAATATGTTTGAAATCTGTTTTGTTGATGAACCAGATGGCCACAAGCTAAAATACGTCTGTTTAATAAAGTTGTTCCCCAAACTTCTACTATTTATGAAGCTTTCTGTATCCACATGGTTCAAAATGTTGCAGGTAAAGATAAACACAGTACCAAAACACTTTCAGTTTGCACTTTTCAAAGTAAAAGACCACTTTAGCATTTATTTGGAGAAACTCCCGTCATATGTACGTAATGCTTTTATTTTGAAAAGCTACTGGTACACTTCCACTCTACATTGAATCCAGTCACTTGTAGGGAGGTTTACTGAGGTAAAACTTAGGAGGAATGACAGAGCTTTGACAGGAGGGAGACAAAGCCAACAAAGCAAACTTGTGCCTGGTATGAAAGCTGTTATGGCAGGAACAGCTGCAAGCAGCAAAACATACTGACAGTCTGAAACAGCGGTTACTATAGCAACGGCGAGGAGTGCTAGTGACGTCACAGTACAGGCCAAAAAATTGTGGCCTCCTGGTGAATTTATAAGCTCAAACTTACTGAAAATGCAGATAACTGGTGAGTTTTTTTTTGTTCAATATAAATATGCGAGGTAGAAAATCTATCCAACAAGATGAACTTTCTGATCATGCAGGGTTCCTTTTAAAATGCGAGTACTTTTTCCTCAGAGCTTAGATAAGTGGTCCTCAGCTAGTGGTTCAGAACCCTAAGTGGGTTTTGCTGCTGTTTTTAGAGGGCTAAACCGATGTGTGACTGCAAACATGAAATGCTCAAGTGTCAGTGATGTACTGAAGCCCTATGAAGAAATGCATCCATATATTTTATGCCACTTTTTTTGGTCATGATAAACAAAATTACAAAGTCATGTGTTTTGTTATTTCTAAAGTCAGAACTGCAACATTTTTTTACTGACTACATTTGAGTGGTTACATTCTTTTTTTTTTTTTTTTTTCCTTTAATTTCGGTCACGGTTTTTCATTAAGGAGGTAGGGTTGGTGGAAAGGCTAGACCAGCTAAGAACCACAGACCTGAAGAGCCATGACAGTTCCCTACTGCTTTAAATGGTATACAAAGTTATTTTTGATGCCTGAAACCACTGCTGTGCTTACATTTTCCACAGCAATGATTATTTATTTAGGTAGTGTAAGTCAGTGATTCTCAACCTTGGGGTCGGGACCCCCTTAGGGGTTGCGAGACACTGAGAGGGGGTCACCAGATGCCTTTAAATAACTAACAATATTTTTCAAATTAGACTGTTGAGTCTTTACACCAATTTTACCAAATGTTAACCCTTCAAGACTTTTTAACACCCTTATCTTGCCAGTTTTAGCACATTGTTTGCCACTTAAACCCCATTTTGTCAATTTTAAACACTTTCTAACACGTTTTTCTGCCTGTTTTTGCCACTTCTAAACCAATTCTTGCCACTTTCCATTGTTGACTCATTATTGCCACTATTAACCACTTTTTACACCCCTTTTTGCCCATTTTAACCACAGTTAACCCATTTTTGCCAGATTATATCAATTTTTTTTTTTATGCCAGTCCATCTAATTCCCACCAATTTATTGGACTTTAAAGCAATTTCAGACACTTTTGAATCACCTTTAGCCAATTTTTGGCCCATTTTTGCCACTTTAGCCTAATTTTGGTGAATTTTTTGCCACTCTATGTAATTTTTATACCTTTAACCCATTTATGTTCTTTAAAAATTAAATTTTACCACCTTTTCCACCATTTGTGCACATTTTCAACCAATGTTAGCAATTTCTAACCTATTTTAATTATGTTTTTAACTAAAGTTACTTACATTTTAAGAAGGCCACTACACAAATAAATATATAAAGTTTTTTTTTTCTTTGATAAGTGTCAGGTCAAATATAAAATATGGTTTTCACAGCTCAACTTCACATGATTGGACCATGATTTTGCTGACCTCCATTGACCCCAGTTTAGCTGGGTCCCAGAAACCTCCCCCCTTTATCCCTCCTTATGGACACCCTTGTCTGCATATGACTATTCTTGAATGTGTATGGCAGTTCAACCACCTTTAGGTGCAGCAGGGGTCCCCAGTATCTGGCACCTTTTTTTTGGAGGTCGCGAGTTGAAAAGGTTAAGAACCACTGCTGTAAGTGACTGTTTAAAGAGAGAAGGATTTGGTTTTTCATCATATCACTTAAGCATATACAGGACAAGATCAGCAATGAGATAAGACGGATTTCCAAGATCCAAACAAAATGAAAGTTCCTTATTGTGGCCTTAATTTGACTATTTTAAGCCTCGACCCCCCCCTCCCTAAGAGGTCACTGTTCACTCAGTCATTCTTTCTCAGACTTCACTGTTGGCTCTCTCTTTATCGCCTCCTTGCTGACTGCCTGTTATATTCGCATGACCACATTCCTCCGCCATGACCCCGGCATTCACACACTGTGATGACAAACAGGCCACTCAGACGCTCAGCAGCTAGGTCAGTGGGAATGACTGTCAAACACATGGAGCGAAGCCAGGATTACAATATTCATTATATCCAGCAAACATGACTGCCAATAAAAACAGCATGATACCATCATAATACAGCCTTCAGCCTTCATTCCAGTGTCATTTTAAACATGGATTCTGTCATGTGAGTTTAAGGAATTCATCGTACATTAGGCCACTGACCAGTGAGGTTTGACCTGGAGTGCTTCTGTGGATGACATGTTGGCCCCTGAATATTTGTAGACCATAAAACATGACATCTTTAGGAGGACTCTTCCAGCATGACATGCAAGCATGAAATCTAGAGGCTAACAAGTCACTGGTGGAGATGGCCAATAACACAGTCTCAATAATGGACTTTCCACATTCCTCTGGGTTGATTTTTGTTGTTTGTTTTCCTCATCTAGCCAAGGAAACACTTTTAGAAATCTTTCCAGACCCCGAATCAGATAATCTGTGAAACCAGCCCAGACTTCCTTAAACAAAAAAGCCAAAACATAATGGTATTTAATATCTCCTTATTGCAATAATGTTTGTTTTCCTGGCAAACTCAAGCCTGTAGCAACGAGCCTTTCATGTAGCCTTTTTGCAGCTGTTCTTGTTTACTCGTATCACCCCCGGGAAGTGAACAAGCTACTTCTGAATGAACCTGTGCTGAGTGTTGAAGTCTGGAGAAACCATTTCAGTGTCATTCTTTTACAGACTCAGACAGCAGCACACATAGAAGCTGCCTCACTCACATGGACATGCACAGTTTTTTAAGTGAAAGCAATAGAAAGTGCTGATTTGTGAGTTGACAGGAATTTAAAATAGACCCGGCTGTAGCTGTGTGCTGTCAGATGTTAGACATACTGTCAAGGTTATGCTTCAGACTCTCTTTTTCATCCTCAGTCTTAATCTTGTTGCACAACAGTGTTAAAAAAAGTCTGTCACTATTGTAAATAGCTTACAGCCTTGAATGAGGGTGTTTTATACCCCTCTTCTACCTTTTCACCCAGCCCCCTGCAATCTAAAACCAACGTCAGACTACACAATTTCTTTGGATGTTATTACACTACATTCCAAATGATTATGCAAATTGGATTTTAGTGTCATAAACATTCAATTTTTTGTTTTTCGATGAAAGTCATGGATGGTATTGTGACTCTTTGGATCACTGACATGAATCTCAGACACCTTGTGAACATTAATTTGCCAGGTGAGCCCAATTAAAGGAAAACCACTTAAGAAGGATATTCCACATTATTAAGCAGGCCACAGGTTTCAGCAATATGGGAAAGAAAAAGGATCTCTCTGCTGCTGAAAAGCCCCACATAGTGCAATGCATTGGACAAGGTATGAAAACATTAGATATTTCACGAAAACTTAAGAATGATCATCATACTGTGAATAAATTTGTGGCTGATTCAGAGCACAGACGGGTTCATACAGATAAAGGCATAATGAGGAAGGTTTCTGCCTTACAAATTCACAAGGGAGCAGCTGCTAAAATGCCATTACAAAGCAGCAAACAGGTATTTGAAGCTGCTGATGCCTCTGGAGTCCCATCAACCTCAAGGTGTAGGATCCTCCAGAGGCTTGCAGTTGTGCATAAACCTGCAATTCAGCCACCCCTAACCAATGCTCACAAGCAGAAACGGTTGCTGTGGGACCAGAAATACATGAAGACTCATTTTCAAACAGCCTTGTTTACTGATGAGTGCCGTGCAATCGTGGATGGTCCAGATGGATGGAGTAGTGGATGGTTGGTGGATGGCCACCATGTCCCAACAAGGCTGTGGTGTCAGCAAGGAGGGGGCGGAGTCATGTTTGGGTCCGAATCATGGGAAGAGAGCTGATAAGCCCCTTTAGGGTCCCTGAAGGTATGAAAATGACCTCGGCGAAGTATATAAAGTTTCTGACTGACCACTTTCTTCCATGGTACAAAAGAAGAACTGTGCCTTCTGTAGCAAAATTGTCATTCATGACAATGCTCCATCTCATGCTGCAAAGAATCCCTCTGTGTCATTGGCTGCTATGGGCATAAAAGGAGAGAAACTCATGGTGTGGCCCCCATCCTCCCCTGACCTAAACCCTATTGAGAACCTTTGGAGCATCCTCAAGCTACAGATCTATGAGAGTGGGAGGCAGTTCACACCAAAACAGCAGCTCTGGGAGGATATTCTGACATGTTGCAAAGAAATTGAAGCAGAAACTCTCCAAAAACTCACAAGTTCAATGGATGCAAGAATTGTGAAGGTGATATCAAAGAAGGGCTCCTATGTTATGTGGAACAGTGCATTTTGAGATTTTAGTTCTAGCAGCTGATGACTTGAAAATTATACTGACTGTTATTTGAATTGACTATTTCAGAAAATCAGAGAAAAATATCATTTGCATAATAATTTGGAACGCGGTGTATTAGTTGTGGTCGAGAGCTTGGCTTGGATCTAATCTGTGTTCATAGCAAAGGTCTGTTTTTAAGGAGGTACTCTGCTCTACAGCAATAACAGTTTTTAACCAATCAGAATCTGATATACAACATACAATGCTGTGAAGAAATATTTCCCCCCTTCCTGATGTCTTAGTTGGAATTTTCCTTGTAGGACTAATAAAAGGAATATCTTTTATAAACTTAGTTGTTGCTGCCAAGGGTGGCACAACCAGTTATTAGGTTTAGGGGGCTTTTATTTTTTCAATTAAGGCCAGGTAGATATCCTTTAATAAACAAAAGCATTATTTAAAGACTGCATTCTGGATTTGCTTGTGTTATCTTTGTCTAATATTGACATTTATTTGATGATCTTGTGAAAAATATGCATAAAAAGAGGAATCAGGATGGGGGCAAATAATTCCTTTCACAGCACTGTATGACATAAATAATGAGTTCTTATTGGGCTTTCAGAGAGACTTTTCCTGTCAGTGTCTTTTGTGATCAACCTTTTCTTATTTTATTCTAACCCCAATTTTGCAGAGTCTACTCTTTTCACCCCAGTTTCCTCCCCTCTGTGAATCATTTTCACTCCCACTCTCATTCTACTGTTATTCCACCACTGTACCTCAGTACCTTGAAAGCCTTTTTAAATCTGGAGACCCTCTGCTTGTCCATGACTTCACGTCTTGGCGACCTCACTCGGTGCAACCCGTCCAACAGTAGCTGTGTTAATCGATGAGATCATTTTTGCTTTGCTGCCCAGAGAGATTACAGTACAAGCAGCATCTTAATGTTCATTCATAAAAGCATGTCAAAGCCCTGAGGTTATTCATTGGTCACAGTGTGATAATCAAAAGTTCTTGTGATGCTGGCGAGGGTTCCTTTTTCCTTGTGAGTGCACTCCAGTGTTCATGTGAGCCCCTCACAAGCCAAAGCTTTCTGCAGATAGACTCAAAAGAAGATTTATGTCACGGTGGCTGCATATTTTCAGTTCAGTAAAGAATTATGCAGAATGAAGCCGTTTCATTGTAAAGATCTCAAGCGCCGATGAAGTGACTGAAATCCGCTCTATAAAATGCTTTCAAGTGGCCCAGGGTGGCATTGTTGCATCCTGGTTCTGGTTCTATTCCCGGTTGGTCAGGGCCTTTCTGTGTGGAGTTTACATGTTCTCCCTGTGCATGTGTGGGTTCCCTGCTGGTACTCCAGCTTCTACCCAGGGGCCAAAACATGCCTGTTAGGTTAATTTGTATCTCTAGATTGCCCATAGGTGCAGGTCTGAGCGTGCCTGGTTGTTAGTCTCTTTTGCAACTGACAAACAACCAGTCCAGGGTGTACCTCACCAGTGACAGCTGGGATTGGCTCCAGCCCCCCACCCCGAACTGGATAAGTGGTGTAGATAATGGACGCATTGCTAGGATGGCATTTTACATTTAAAAAATCTGACATTTGGGTAAATGTCACAATTTCTACTTAGTATTTTAAAGATTCTGCATCCACCTAAAGTTCTTTATCTATTATTTGTACATTTGCTAAACTGATTGAGATGAGCCTAAGATGTACTCATACAGAAAAAGTGATTTATTTTTACTACACATAGAGCTAATTTTTTTTTTGCAGCAGCAGCAGCAGCAGAAATGTTATGCATTACATATCATGCAGTCATTCAAGTGCCATTTTTTAGAACCCTACTTCATTTTTATACATTTTTTTATTAAAAATTATTAAAAAAAAAAAAAAAATCTCATTTAAAATGCAGCAGTTCATAAACATAAAGCAAGGATATTATTTAAATTTGATAAAGAACATCCTAAATGTGTTATAGATACCTTTAAGAGAAGATGTTGTAATTTAGCACCACCCCAAAATTTTTTAAAGAGTTTTTGTTTTGCACTGGCATCCAGTAAGTCCCTTTTGCTGTCCTGGCTGAGGCAGGACAAGCATTGGGATACAGGATGCAACAGATTCCAAGAGTCGATGTTTCATGGAGTCCTTCCAGTTTAATGCTGGCATCTAGTTCACCTAACTGCTGGGTCAAATAAGAGATGTTTCACTGTGCAGAATAAGCCATATGTTGGACAAACTCTGATCTGTTTTCATGGTTGAAGATGAAAGAAAATGTTTGCATAGTGAAAAAAATAGGGCTGAACGATTTGTGACAATCATCTGTGATTTTTTTAACCAATATTGTGATTATATGCAATTCTTGTTAGGTTCCTTAACTTGGGCATTTTTCAACAAATTCAACAATAAATCATTCTTTATTGTAACCTAAAACAGTCAGGAACACTCATCATACATTTAACCATTTTATTGCAAAATGGATCTACGTTTTAACTTGGCAGAGAAGGCTCTGTTTTAAAGATGCTCCCTGTGTCATGCAGCATGCTTTGACTTTTCAGAAAGTGCATGGCGAGGAACACCCATATGGATGGATACGTAAATGACAATGTGTATTGTAAACAATGAAATTATTTCAGGACCAATTAATCCATAGTAGCATGAATCTGAATATAACGGTGCACCAAGCTTTATGCTATAAAGGAGGCAGCTGGGGTGGAGGAGATGAAGGTGGCTATAAGCTGACCACAGCTGGGGGTATAAACTAATGGCAAGCGTCATCAATATTAGCTAGAATGAGCTAGTTACAGTGCTTAACAAATTTATTAGACCACCTGTCATATTTATCTCAAAGACCATCCAGCATCATGAAGTGCTTTAATGCGGACTCTTTCATTTTCAGTCAGCTCTCCATGTTTTACCATTTTGAACAGGAATGAGGGATTTCAAACTGAATTCACCCAAATTTAAGTCAACTCACTGGGCTTCTCTGAGAAGTCAGAAATGAATCAAGCATAACATTCAACCACTAAAACTCATTTTTCTGTTCAGGAATGCAAGTAAATAACTATAATTTGACATATTAATCAAGAAATAATAATGTGCTTTACTATTTTTTCATTATTTTTTGTAAATCAGTAAATTTGAAAATTCATGGATAACAATAATTATTATATTTTAGCATTAAAAATATCATTTTGGTTAAAGAGCTCCTACATATTGGTGTATTAACCATTGCAGAAACATAAAAAATGATTTTGGTAATTACCAGTGCTGTTAATTTAGGGCAGCTGTGGCATAAACCTTACTTTGGTTAGGGTTAGGGTGGTCTAATAAATTTGTTAAGCACTGTATTTCTGCTCATATTGCAAATGCGACACCTATTGCTTTATTGAAGGGCAGTATCATTTTTATGTCACTCATTTTGACTAAAACAAAACATACATAAAACACAAAAAGGATGACCATTGTTTTAAAAAATGACACTTGAATGTTTGCATAATGTGCATAAAATCTCTGCTGCTGCCAAATGAATGTATTAAACTGACATTTTGAAACATTTCAAGTTAAAGTAATATTGCAACTACATTTTGTAAATTGCAGCAGGCCATATGGTGATAAAATCTAATTTGCGATTAATTTCCCAGCCCTAGTTAAAAACAAGCCTTGAATCTAAACATTTATATTTGATTATTTGCACAACTGGTGTATCTTTAATGAAAAAGGTCTTTATTGATAATTAAAATGTCACATATTATACACAGAGCTGTCACAATCTACTGGAACTGACAATGCTGATATTATGCTAAAATAGACATAGGGTAATACCATCATCAGGTATTTGGAGGAAATCCTCCACTGTTATATTGCACAAATACTCCTGCTTTTTTTAACTGGAAATCATTTATTTTGTTATAATATATAATCTGACAGTGCAAGAAAACAAAAAAATGGTTGAAACCTGGAGACAGTTATCAATATTTTGTAATGATTAATTAACCTGTTATTTGGGCCACAACTTTAATGTTTTAGTTTTCTCTTACAGTATTGTTTTGAACTGCAGCGGCCTACAGAGAGAAAGCTTTGTGCACTACCTGCTCAGCTGCAAACAACGACTGTTAGAGACTAGACTGACCAGAGCCGGGCATTTCTCCGGCAGAGACAAAGATTAATCTTCAAATCCGAGCTTAGAGTAAATAGTTTCTTTGTTCTGCGATGCAGCAGGAGGTTTCAAACATGAAGCAATAAGGAAAAAGTTTCAACATTACAAAACCGTATAACTTCACATACAGCGCTAAATCTGTTCAAGAAAGGCTAATTCCTCATGTTTCCAATCACTTCATCCCACTCATTTCCACTCTTTGGTTTCTGGCCAAGCGGGAATAAAACTTAGCCTTCAGTAGTCATTTCTGTTTGCCCAATTAGAGTCATGCATACACTTCTGCATGATTATTCAGTAAAAATAATTTAGTTTGCCTTCATTTTTACTCAACAAATGCTTTCTCTCTTGGCCCTTGAGTAACTCACATGGTCCAAATTAAGGTTTTGATGAGCTGCGCTCATCACTCTCTCAGTTAACAAGACTACTGGCTAGAGGGCACATTTTGGCTCAGGGGGGCACTTCCCATAACAAGGATTTAGGGAAGTAGGTTGTGCCAGTTTACTGACTGCCTATAATAGTATCCTTATGTTCGTGTTGGCCAGGGGTTCGAGTGAGCTTACAAATAGCAGATGTAGGAAGGAGCCAGTTGGCTAGACTCATTGACATGGTGAACTGGCCCACAGCACGACCGAATCATTCATCCCCCAACACTTGTTGTGTCCAACTTCCCATTGACTATGAACATTTTCATTTAGAGGAACAAGGGCCAGGGTTTTTCCTCTTGGCACTGGATGAACAAAGCATCTGGACTCAGGACTGAGTCGACAGGAGGGATGTTTTGACTCAACTGTTTCTGGATTATACGCTCATGCACCAGTCAGACCAGGACTGTTAGCTACAAGGCCTTTCAAGAATATGTAGTTTTTAAAAGTTACCAACAATACATAAAATAAAACCTGAAAACTCTACCACCACAGACGGCTATACATGTGCTGTACTAGCAGCAAGCGATCCAGTTTGGTTCAGGATGGTTTGATATGATAAACTCTGTTTAGAGATCCAGATCATTTGGCTAAGCTCTGTCATAAAAGCTGGCCTTTTGGCTCTCAAAGGATTCTTCATTTGGGGCCAGTCTGGCTTTTTTAATGTGTATTAAATAACCACAATAATGGAAAAAGGCAAGAAAAAAACAGCTCTCAAAGGAGCCAGCTCTTGTTATTCAGTTAAAAAAAAAGGTGGTTCTTATAACTGACTCATTTGCAATCAGGACATTACTTCAGCTGGTAACTTGTTGCATTGAATTGAGTTCTTTTCAATCTAACAAGTACGATACAAGGTGTATTTGCTTAAAAAAAAAAGTACATCACCTTTTCCATTAAAACTTTTGTGTTTTTCTGACAAAATGAGTGAGAAGGCTGTTGAGCTTGGTTCAGCTTGGACAAAAATACATGCCTGGAAAAAAATATGGCTATTAGTCTATGATGTTCAGAATCCCCAAGTTGGCACACAGCCATGTGTTTATACTCTATTTTCCCATGATAAGTAGAAAAAACAAATTTCCTCCAATATTTTTTTCCCAAAATAAGGAGGTCATTCCTCATGAAAGCGTTAAAATTTCCAGCTTTGGGTGAATGGAGTGAACTTAAATGTATCTTTACTTGTCCTGCACATTTTAAACATTTTTGTGTTGTCCTGTCTCTTTGTTCCAACATGTTTTGTTCCAATTTAAGTCCAGATTCCAACACTGTTCATTAGATGGATTTGAGTGGTTGAAATATTTTTCATAAATATGGGTCATGGTTCTCTTTAAGAAGGTCGGGGTGGGTAGTGTTGTACCCAAGACCACACTATCCAAGACCAAGACTTGCCCAAGCCCAGAGTGCACCAAGACCAAGACAAGACCAAGACTTTTGGGGGTCGAGACGAGTCAAGACAGAGACAAGGCCAAGACCTTAAAAATCTATGTTGAAAACCATGACATGGTTGAACAATTAAAGAGCATTCTCTCTTTAATCTTAGTTTTCTTTTTGAATAAATCTGACAGATTAAAACAAGATGTCTGCAACTCTTTCAAAGCTAAACATACAAAAATCTCGAATCTTAACAAATTTGTTCAAATAGCTTGTTGTAAAAAATAAATCCTTGTATGTCTTTAAAAGCCATTGACAAGTCTGGAGTAATTTTAGATATCTAAAAATTAGATGTCTATCTTGATTTGTGAGGTGAATGAGGCCTAAAGTAAGTGTTCAGAGGTATCTCTGACTAGAATTTAGATGGACTGATGTCCGAGTTTTTGCAGATGTAGCTGTTTGTTGTTTTAGCAAGTTTCTCCTTATTATCCCATTAATGAAGTCGAAGAATAGCAGATCAGTGCTGGTCTTGACCGGTCTTGATGGAAAATCCCAAGTCCAGCCAGTCCGAGACCAAGACAAATAAAAACTGAGACTGGTCTCGAGTACAACACTAGTGGTGGGCCTTGAGTAATGTTAGTTTCATCCTTTTCCCACAGCCTTTTTTCTATGACAAAAACTAGACTAAGACTAACAAAAGTAGATCTGTGATGACTAAAACTGACAAAAACTAAGTTTAGTTTTCATCAAGATGACTAAAACTAGACTAAAATGTAATGCAGTTTTAGTCAAAATCATTCAAAATCCGTGATATTTCTCCACTGTTGGTAAATCTGTCCAAAAAAAAAAAGGATCTATAGCTATTCTGCCTCTCAGCTGTGGAAAGCAGGGACCCCAGGTTTGGCGGGGTGCATAGAATACACTACCATGATTTGGTAACAGATTTAAGCAAGAAAATAAATGCTTGGACTAAAAATAAATTCTAAAATGTGAGGATATTTTATGGACTAAAACTAGACTAAAAGATTTTTGAGTTTTCGTTGACTAAAACTAGACTAAAACTAAAAAGGATAGAAATTACTAAAATGGGACTAAAACTAAGGCTAAGATTAAAAATAGCTGCCAAAATTAACACTGGTCCTGAGTAGGGGTGGGCAGTTAATCGCAAATTAGATTAAATTGCAATATGGCCAGCTACAGTTTACAAATTGCAGAATTTGTAATATTTCTTCCACATGAAATGTGTCAAAATACCGGTTTAATACATTTATGTTTTGCAGCAACAGAGATTTTATGCAAATTTGAAAACCTGCAAGTGTTTTTCTTTTAGAAAGGTTTACAAAAATCCTCCTTTCTTGAGCAAAAAAAATTGCAATGAGATATTTTCTTATTGTTTTGGCCCAGTTCATTTGATCTAATATTGATAAAACTTTGCGTTAGGAAGTCATGGAAGTCAGCTCTTTATCTCAACACACACAGTGGTCCATTCAAATATGGTTTACTGCACACTAATCCCTGCTTGCATCAGTGCTAATGCAATACATTGCTGCTGCTGCTGCTGGCAAAGCTTCACCTCCCCCACCCCAGCTGTCTCTTTTATAACATTTAGCTCCACTCCTATATTCAGATTCATTTTGCTATGGATTAATTGCTTATGAAATAATTTCATTGTTTTAAATATACAGTCTCATAAATGTATCTATACATACAGGGGTTTATATGCGATCCCTGGAAAGTCAAAGCAGCTGCTTGACTATCTCATGGAGCATTTTTTCAGCAGAGCCTTCTCTGCCAAGTAAAACCATAGCTTTAAAGGTATGATGAGAGTGGTCCTGGCTGGATATGTTATACTATAGAATTATGTTTGCTGTAATTGGTTGAAAAATACATAAGATGAGGAACCTAATTATAATCACACATTAAATCACAATCACAATATTAGGAAGAAAATCACAATTCGATTATTTTTACAAATCCTGAGGCACAACAAGTAGGGCGCCACTGCTCTAAGCAAGGAACCTGTGTTCAAATTCGGCCTGTGGTTTCTTTCCTGCTCTCTCCCTGGTGCCCCGGTCTATCCACTGTCCTAACCTTTTAGAATAAAGGGAAGGAGCCCAAAGACAAATCTTTAAAAATATCTGTCTTTATTCTAGAAAGTATGTCCCCAAGTTTACCTTCGTAGGGATCCAATATTTTTAGGGTTTTAATCTTTTTTCTTCACTTTGAGTTCTTACCTACCATGAAGGGAACACACTGAATCTCTTTGCACTTGTCAGTGAGCTGTCATA
The DNA here is from genome assembly GCF_018320785.1 of Cheilinus undulatus. Taxonomy (NCBI): domain Eukaryota; kingdom Metazoa; phylum Chordata; class Actinopteri; order Labriformes; family Labridae; genus Cheilinus; species Cheilinus undulatus. Next base: position 40,253,454 of record NC_054882.1, read on the forward strand.
ATCCTGGAGAGCCTAAACAGCAGGCCTGTGGCTCTCACTAATGGGAGCTCAGTGACTCTTCGATGTTGCATTTACAGCTACAGTCAAAGGGTTCTTTTTTTTAATCATCTGATGTAACTGGATTGGAGTTAACTGCCTGCATGACTTATTTAGACATATTATGTGATGTCGCCAACTGATTATCCATGATCTTAAAACTAATAGGAACATCTTAGAAAAGGTAAAATTGCACAACTCAACTGCCATTGTTAGTGACATACATTATCTTTCCATCAGTAACTAAACGTCCCCTCAGAGAAGCCAGATTTGTGTTGATTTTTCTGTTTTTTCCACTGTTGCAGATGCAGACCCTCTTTGCCTTTGATGAAGAGGAAATGGAAATGAGAAACAAGGTAGTAGAAGATCTGAAGACAGCCCTTAGGACTCAGCCAATGAGGTAAAGGAATCACTCCCTACAGTCTAAATGTGACCTTTTCCTCTGTTGCAGACAGAGAAAGCCCTCTCTTTAACAAGGATGATGCGTTTTACAGCAGCACGCAGCTAGAAAGAGATTTATTTTCCATCAAGAGTGTCTCAGAAAAATTCTGTTTAATTGCTTCCAATTGAACGGCACACAATTAATATTATTTTAAGACTCACACTTCTATTTTCAACCCTTGAGAAGGCCTTCAGCAGCTGTTAGACCTCACTCATCAGCACACTCCCCCTCGCCATCAGCAACTCCTTCAAAGCCGTCCATCAGCCCATTTTAGTCCGGATGATTCAGCGGTCTGAGCGGGGCGGGGGTGCTGAGTTTTCTCAACAGGAGCCATGAAGTGCGAGATGTGATGTGTAGAGTGACAAAGACCCAGGATAGCCTCAGAGTCTGGGTCACGTCTGGGTTGTGTTGGTGCTCGTTGGCCAACTGTCATTTTATTATGGTTTATAGTGAGATTAAAACCACCTAATAGAGAATGTGCCAGCTTTTATAGCCCTGACATGTGAGGTGAAGATGTTTGATAAGAAATAATCATTACAAATGCTGGTCACCTGGTATAGAAAAACAAACACTGGTTTTACATGGATGCCTGTCGCAATTAAACTCAGATTAAAAATCTTATCTGTGGCAATCTGAGGTTAATTTCTTCAATTACAAGAGGTGAGAGTGAGGGAATGGAAGAAAGAAGCAGGGGAAAGTTGATGTATTTCGGGTGAAATTCAAGCGAAGCGGCTGTTGGGATCTTGGCATGGGTCCAAGAGGCTTTTTTGTAGGTCGGATGATGACCTATATGCAAACCCTAAATTATAAGCCTAGGATGGATGGTGTACGGAGGCTGATTTTTTTTTTTTTTTTTTTTTTTTTTTTTTTTTTTTTTTTGTGGCAACCCATAAAAATCACATGAAAAATAAATAGAGTAAATATTTACCCTGCTGAGGTGGGCACTTTGGCATTGAGTGTGATATTCATGCATGGATGTATTCAGGACCAATGTATGATTATCCTTGTGACGCTTGGTGATGATGAAATAAGCACTAAAATGTTACATTGCATTATTGTTTAATTTTTCCTGCAAAAACATACCAAAAGTAGTGTAAAATCAGGCCCCTATTACGGCCCCGCCCCGTGGTAAAACGTCACAGTCACAACCTAAGAATTCCAGGTGGTCTAGTTTATGCAAAAAAATTCTGGAGTCAATCAGATAAAATCCCTTGCACAAGTTTGTTAAGATGTGAAATGTGTGTGACAGCAAAAACGGTTCCTGTACAATTGAGAGGATGGTCCTAATGTAATTTTTTGTTCCTCTAATCGTGATACAGATTATGTGTACCAATTTTCGTGCACGTATGTGTTACCCAGAGTCCTATCTCACTTTTGGGGCCCCTATGCAATGGATTTGCACAGTTCCACCAAAATACAAAAATTTCACTTGGGGCTGAATCTTGGGGAGAGTTGGAGTTTTTGAGCATGTTAAAGGCCCCAAGTTAGTGATTCTTTGGATGGAATAATAATAATGACACCTACAATTTCAATAGGGTTAGATAGATTCAAGATTCATTCAAGATTGAGGAGGCTTTGACACAGTAGGGAGCAGTGAAGAACTATTTTGACACCACACAAGGGATAGCTTGCTACAAGCCTTGACCAGGGGAAAGTTGCATTTCCAGATTTTCTTGTTTTAAGCTCAGCTAGATATGTTTATACTGAATGGTTATGGGTATGGCTAATGATCCAATGTACTATGGAGAAAATGAATGGGATTTTAACACCAGGAAACACTATCAAGCTCTGTGGGTTTAGTATTTAAAAACTACATTGCACCACATTTTTACAATAGTTTAGCTACCCATTACCTGATCCTTTGTTCAGGACTGTCATAGCTGATTTTCTTTCCCAGCCTTTGTTGTCTTAAATTGGTTAAACTCGCTGTATTATAATCAAAGATGTATATATTACCTGATCAAAAGTATCTGCAATGATGAAATCAGTGCTTTACAGCAATGCAGCTGCTCCCATGCTGTGCACAGTGAATTATTGCTCATTAGCACACAGGTGTTTTAGTACTGTAGCAGGTGCACAGAATATGAGTCTTCAGGGATAGCCTCTGTGATGTTCATGTCCCAGCAAGTCTATCCTTTGTGGAAAAATGGGTAGCCAAGTCAAAAGTGAAGGCATATCTGTATGGTTTAATGTGGCTATTACCTAAATATCCCCTTTGTCTGTTTTCTCTGTGTCCCAGTGTGCATGTAAACTGTTCTTCTTTATGGCAGCATTTGTAAGACATGGCACTTTGTGTCTGTATTCAGCTTTGATTCTTTTCTGCCTTGGATGCCTGCCTGAATTCCCTCCTCCCTCCCCTTAACGCTGGCATTTTAGCGAGGCAGCTGGGCCTGGTCGTGAAGAGGTGCCCTTGTGCCTTTGGCCCGCCCTGCAAGGCCACAGGATCCAAACACACAGAGGGAACACAGGGTGCCAGGCAGAGCGCACAGAAACAGCACAGTGTCAGCAAGCCACCCACTGCTTTCACTTTCACTCACTGGCTGTAGAGCACTGCGACAGTGAGGGGACATGGCAGGGACATATATTCTGCTGTATATGACACACACCATCATGCCAAGATCTGAGGATCTTTAAGATTTTGATTCCAGGTCTCAAACTGTAGAGTCTGGTTCAGCAGCCTTGTTAGTTTGATGACCTTTAAGACTCCCAGTGTCAGTATTCACTTGTTGCAAATGTTTGGTGTGGACAGCAGTTTCAATAAGTCCGCAGTTCCCAGTTTTATTTACCCCTTTTCTAGTGTTAAATCCTACAAAGAACTGGTGTTTTCAATAGGATCTTGAGGCAAAGACAGTAGAAAGAGGATTTTGTTGGCTTCTTCAGTCAGCTTCCTCCAGCAGATATGTTAGACTTTGTTACATTAAAAGAAATCCAAATGTTGCACTTTGTATATGAGGTAGTACTGCCCCTCAACAGTAGGTGGCATTGTGAAAGAAAGGAAGAAAGGGAGCTGCTGATAAGTAGATGGGATGCGGGCCGGACAATTTATGATGTAACATTGAATGACAATAGGACACATGATGTAAGAGGTGCTACTGACGTCTTACGCTAGGTGGCGCTAAAGCAAAACCATGAAATTGACATTGAAATTTGTACAGAGGCAGACCCTGATCATACATGTGAAATATGAAGGCAATCGGATATTTGATATGAGAGTTGATTCCACTTCCTGTGTGATGGCGAAGGATCAAAAGGGCCACTGGGGCATCCGCTAAAGAACCATGTCAAAGTTAGGACAGATATTTAGGAGTTCAGGTCAAAATTAGAGCATGATAGATCCAACACACTTAGAGGAAAACAGAAATGACCCATTTGTGTCACTTCATGTTGGCAATAGAGGGCGCTATGATGGACTGTTTTCATGTGGGCGTGTTCAGTGTGATCCTGTCGTGTTTCAATAAAACTCTGAAGACCATAGAATGATCTCCCACAAAGGTACATCAGTTTTCAGGGCATAATTTTTTAGAAAGAGGCCTTATTCTGAAATTCAGGCAAAGCGGGCGTACTTCCTGTTGGGATTTTGGCATGGGTCCAAGAGGCTTTTTTGTAGGTTGGACGATGACCTATATGCACACCAAAAATCATAGGACTAGAATGGATAGTTTAAAGGGGCTGATATTTTTTGTGGCAACCCATAAAAATCACATGAAAAATCAATGGAGTAAATGTTCCCCTGGCAGAAGGGGGCGCTGTGACAATGTAATGATTTTGATGCATGGATGTATTGAGGACCAATGTAGGATTATCCTTGCGATGTTTGGTGATGATTGACAAAAGCACTAAAATGTTACATTGCATTATTGTGCAATTTTTCTTGCAAAAAACATGCCAAGATTAGTGTAAAATCAGGCCCCTACAACAGCCTCATCCCATGGTAAAACGTCACAGTTAGCACAGCTTTAGATCTCCAGGTGGTCTAGTTTATACAAAAACATTCTGGAGTCAATTAGATAAAATTCCTCAGACAAGTTCAGTAAAATGTAAAATGTGTGTGACAGTGAAAACACAAAAAATTGGACTAAAAATGGTTTGGTTCCTGTACAGTTGAGAGGATGGTCATAATGTTATTTTATTTTTGTCTAATCATGATACATATGTGTACAAAGTTTCATTCAAGTAGTCATTACCCAGGGGCCTATCTCACTTTTGGGGACCCTGTGCAATGGATTTGCATGGTTCCACCCAAATATGAAAATTTCACTTGTGGATGAATTTTGGAGAAAGTTTTGTTAGTTTTTGAGCATGTTAAAGGCCCCAAATTAGTGATTCTTTGGATGGAATAATAATGATAACACCTACAGTTTCAATAGGGTCCTCGCAGACCTTAGGTCAGTGCTCAGGCCCTAATGATAGATACTGAAAAAGTTTGATATTCATGATTCAAGTTTGGGGAGGCTCTGACAAAGTAGGGAACAGTAAAGAACTATTTTGACACCACACAATTGATAGCTTGCTACAAGCCTCGACCTGGAACATACCCCCCTGATTGTCAGGGGGAGAAAAATCTGGTGGACAGTTGGGCTTAAAATTTTATTATATGTGGCCAGCTGTAGAGATGGGATGAGAAACTCAGACATGTGGTTGGAGGTCAGAGTAGAACTGCTGCTCCTTTGCATTGAAATGCAGCAACTGAGATGGTTCGGGCATCTGATTAGGATGCATCAGGAAACGTGTAACTTCTTCACATAACATATTATGTGCCTTTCATTTGGAGTGACAGGGATCATGGGTCACGAGGTACAGAAATGAAGCACCGATATCTGTCTTGTAATTTGAGACCGTAGGTACTGGCCAGACGTGGCTATCGAACAGGCCAGGTGAATCTAGCACCATGTAGTTCCTGGTTGGTACCGGATTTTGATGCTCATCCTTATCTTTTGGACCTGTCCAACTGAGAGGAGACCCTGGGTAGACCCAGAGCTCATCTCCTCTCCAGGCGCTAAAAAGTGTTTTTTTTTTTTCTTTGTCAAACACAACCTGATGCCAGATAAGCCAAAGAAGATTTATTAATATATGGATGATAAATAGTTTGATTTTCTGCTATCATGACAACCCCTCTATAAACCTGCACCATAGGTAGTTTTTAAAAGAATTCTTGCAGTTAATTTTTCTGTAAATCTTTCATTATGCTTTCCTGTTGCCATGGTTAATTATCAAAATTGATGCAAACATTTTCGTCTTGTTGTTAAGATTCAGACGAATTGTTGATAATGTTGGAAGATGCTGTAGAGTTTTTAAAAAATGAATAAAACCTTGCATTGTTAGATGAAATCATGCAGGTATATCCCTGCTCTGACTGCTGCTGTGCCCTTTTTGCCTTTTAGAAGAATTTGTTAAAGGCCCACATGTTTTCAAAATGAAGTTAGATTAATTCTGAACTTAGATATTTGGAGAATTTTCTACATTCCTTTGTTATGCAATTTTACAGCTTTATCTTATTTTCTCTGCCAGCTGTTATCGCTGTGTTACTAGCTACCAAATGAAGCATGAACCATCACACTGCAACCATGCATCACCTCACGTAGAGCTAGTTTTCAGCTTCAGTTACGATCCCTATACAAACATAAACTACTACAGCTACACATGCAGTCTGCACTATTTGGTGTACATTTTACACTAGCCTCCAAACGGTGCAACATTTAAACTCTTGGGTGTTTTTAACAGCTTGTTTAGCATGCTTCCATAAGTGTGGTTAACCTGCATTGATCTTTATTTCTGTGCTGATGAGCTGACTTTGTGTGCGTTCTTGTATCTGTGATGGGACGCTCCATGATCGCTGTCATTTCCGTGCTGAGATGACTGCAGGAGAACAGGAAATTAAGTTTTCTTGGAGGTCACTGAAGCCATGCAGGCCCAGAATGCACTGCAGCATCAGGGGCATGTTAGCGGAGCATTGCAATGATTCTCGGAACACGCTCTCTGGACATCATTTCTTCCAGTCTTCCAGCAAGAATATGGATTTGAGGCAACTGCAGCCCCCACCTTGCTCCCTTGTCAAAAAGAAACCCTTTGGACAAATCACTACTACCACATGCAAATATTATCCTTCAAAACATTTGCCGCCCACTTTCTGAAAGGTTCTTCTTAAAAGAGAGTGAATTTAATATCTGTGTTAACATATTCCAAATATCTGAGCAGGGTGTCACACCACTAGAGAGTCTTGGATGGGGGGATGTTTTCACTTCTTGCAGATTTCTCACCCCTCAGTACTGAGAATTTAAGAAAAAATTGAGAGAAATGAGAGGCAGGTGGGTACAAACAGACAGTTTTTAAAGATACTGAATCTTTCATGACTAAGATTTTATTTGTTCTGTGAGTTTTAGCAATAATATGATGGAATGGGAGGACACTGGGAATAAGGTTGTACTTTGCTCTTACAATAATCCCAAGAAAATGTGGCTTTTGAAGTTTTTTAACACATAAGAGAACTTTTAACAACATTACAGAGTTCATCCTCACCTGTATAAAGGGTTCCTCGAGCTTTTTGCAGGTTAATATTATCTCTGATTTACTCTTGCTTAATATCCCAGCACTTTCATCTTTGACATAGTATACACTGCCCACTTTGGCTCTGTGGATGATGACGTGCTCTGGAGATCGAGGACGGGAAGGGTCAGCTGCTAGATACTGGAGCAGCAGCCAGGGCCGGAGTTTCATGGCTCAGAATGGCCCACTTTAGTTCCTGTCCTTTTACTGAAGATTTATACTTGTGGATTAAGTATATTCTTTATAGTAACATTCAAATTTTAATTTAAAAAAACCTATTAAAGTTAACTTTTAGAGTACAGGAACCAACTTTATCATGTGCAATTATTCACACACTATGAGACAGCAGTTAGCCTGGGCTATTTTAATATTTTGAGATAGTGGAATATTGATTTTTGTGAGCTGTAATCATCAAAACTAAAACAAGGACAGTCTTGAAATATCTCACTTTGAATGAAATGAAACTAGAATATATTTGACTCCCGAACTGTGATGAAACAGGATGAACACAACTGTTGTTACACCCCCACTATATAGACAAAAGTATTGGGCCACCTGACCATTGCACCAACAGGGACTGCATTGTATTTAAATTAGGGCTGTTAATATTAACACGTTAACACTTGTGATTCATCTTGAAACTTTAACGTGTTAAAAAAATAATAACGCAATTTGATCATATGACTAAGTTTGACCACAACTTGCTCCTGTAGTCCTCCAACACGGATGTTTACATGCCTTGGGGTGAAGAGGTGAGAGGGTCAGACACAGCCAGCAGTGATGAGTGAAGAGACAGACCCAGGTCTGCTTAATAGCAATTTTCTTTTTTAAAAGCTGGAGAATGTTAGTGAAGATAAAACCAAAATTGTGGGTACATGCTGCAGTCATGAACTGTCTTTACACCAAAGCACAACGATTCTTAAGTACCACCTTCAGGCAAAGCACATCTTTGCTAATGTTAGCAAAGACGCTAACAACAACATGGGATCAAGCCAGGGTCATACCACTCTGTTCAGTTGCTTCAGGACAGTTTTCTTCTTCAGCTGCTCAGATAAATGCTGAGAAGTGCTCCAAAACTTTGAGCCAGTCCTGTTTGTTAACAATATTAATCCAGTGCAGAAATCTGCAGTGGAATTGGCAAAACTGAAGTCAATAATCGAACTGTACAAGCTGGAGATGGAAAATATGATGCGTTCAGGTAACCTCAGTAAATCAGACAACTGTATTCTATGTTATAATCTGTTCAAATGCCATATAAAATGGGAAAATGTTGTTTTTGATGAGAAACTTCAATAAATACAGTGTGAATATTTGTTATATTTGAGGGATATACAATAGATGTGACAGACTGAATCCTAGCTTTTTAACTCAAGCACTACTCAGCTAAGACCACTTGTAGTTTAAATATTTGCCTTTTTTTTGTCTTTCCACCATATTATAGAAACTATAGTTTCTAGTTTCCCTCTTTTCAGCTTAAACAGCTTGTAGTTTGCTTGGAAGGCTTTCCACAAGATTTTGGAGTTTTTCTGTGGGTATTTGTGTCCATTCATTCTATAGAGCATTTATGAGGTCAGGTGCTGATGTTGGACAAGAAGGCCCGCAATCTCTGTTCCACTTTGTCCCAAAGGTGCTTGATGGTGTTGAGGTCGGGGCTCTGTATGGCTTGTGCCGTATCTGGTAAAGATTTACTGTAACATCAGCACGTGTTTAAAAGTCCAGTTCTAGTTGTACTAACACACCAAGTGGACCTTCTCTTAACTTCACATCAAAACACAAAGTTTGCAAGCGTCAGACACATCTCCCTTTAGCTAGAAGTAAACGTTGCTTTTAGCGAGATCCCCCAAGAGAAGAGTGCATTAAAAGTCTATGAACTATGCAAAACCTTTTTATATCCACCCTGTGGAAAAATTACAGACACTATTAACACAATGATTTGTTATTATTCATTATGTATTTATTTATGGTGCTGGTCCCCTTCCTAAACTCCTCTGCGTTGCATTATGTGTGACTTAGCTGCAGACAGACTGTGAGGTGACTCACTGTCTGATGAATGTCTCTAAATGTGTGCATGTTTTTGGTTTAATAAACAAGTCACATGAGCAATAGTGGAAACACAGCTCACTCCAGTCCATGTCACACACCGCAGACTTCTCCCAGTAGATTTAACATAAACTCTGTCATGTAGGAGCCAGGTCGGGATATACTATACACATCACAGATGTGCACCTTGGCCACAGTTTTTATTGTGCTGTGTATGTGTGTGAAGCAGTTTAATGTGTGTTGCCCTTTGTTCTGCTCTCACTGCTGCAGTTACACGCTGGGCCTCACATCATCTTAGATTTATTTGAGCTAACGCGGTGCTGATATTGTATGACACCTTGTCCAAAAGCTGCAGACACCTCGGTGAAAGTTTAAAGCAGCAGCTCTGCACAACCTCAGGACTGTTGTCCACACCGCCGCCCCGTTTACAGCAGAATGAGATGTGTGTTCGAACATGTCAGTGTGTGTATTTGCTGCCTGAGGGGAGGTGAGTGGTTGTCTGAAAGAAATATTTAAGTATGTGTGAAAGTGGTGATTAAATGAAGGCAGAAGTGAGGGAGGCAGCACAGTGGCTAATGGTTTCTGTTACAGATGCTTTGTGTGTACTGGCCTATATATATACAGTTGCAAGAAGTATGTGAACCCTTTGGGATTTCTTGGATTTCTGCATAAATTGGTCATAAAATGTGTTCTGATCTTCACCTAAGTCACAACAATAGACAAACACAGTCTGCTTAAACTAATACCACACAAAAATGATATGTTTTCATGTTTTTATTGAAAAAAAACATGTAAACATTCACATTGCAGGGTGGAAAAAGTATGTGAACCTCTAGGCTAATGACTTCTCCAAGAGCTAATTGGAGCCAGGAGTCAGCCAACCTGGAGTCCAATCAATGTGATGAGATTGGATGTGTTGGTTAAAGCTGCCCTGCTCTATAAAAAACACACACCAGTTTTGTGTTTGCTGTTCTCAAGAAGCATTGCCTGATGTGAACCATGCCTTGCACAAAAGAGCTCTCAGACGACCTACAATCAAGAAATGTTGACTTGCATGAAGCTGGAAAGGGTTACAAAAGTATTTCTAAAAGCCTTGATGTTCATGTGTCCACGGTAAGACAGTCTACAAATGGAGAAAGTTCAGCACTGTTGCTACTCTCCCTACGTGTGGTCGTCCTGTAAAGATGACTGCAAGAGCACAGCACAGAATGCCCAATGAGGTGAAGAAGAATCCTAGAGTATCAGCTTAAGACTTACAGAAATCTCTGGCACATGCTAACATTTGTGTTGACAAATCTACAGTAAGTAAAACATTAAACAAGAATGGAGTTCATGGGAGGACACCACGGAGGAAGCCACTGCTGTCCAAAAAAAACATTGCTACACGTTTGAATTTTAGCAAAGAGCACCTGGATGTTCCACAGCACTACTGGCAAAATATTCTGTGGACAGATGAAACCAAAATTGAGTTGTTTGGAAGGAACACACAACGCTATGTGTGGAGAAAAAAGGCACAGCACACCAACATCAAAACCTCATCCCAACTGTGAAATATGGTGGAGGGGCCATCATGGTTTGGGGTTGCTTTGCTGCCTCAGGGCCTGGATGGATTGCTGTCATTGACGGAAAAATGAATTCCCAAGTTCATCAAGACATTTTGCAGGAAAACTTAAGACCATCTGTCCGCCAACTGAAGCTCAACAGAGGATGGGTGAGGCAACAGGACCACAACCCAAAGCATAGAAGTAAATCAACAACAGAATGGCTTCAACAGAAGAAAATACACCTTCTGGAGTGGCCCAGTCAGAGTCCTGACCTCAACGCGATTAAGATGACCTCAAGAGAGCGATTCACACCAGACATCCCAAGAATATTGCTGAACTGAAACAGTTTTGTAAAGAGGAATGGTCCAAAATTCATCCTGACCATTGTGCAGGTCTGATCCGCAACTACAGGAAACGTTTGGTTGAGGTTATTGCTGCCAACGGAGGGTGAACCAGTTATTAAATCCAAAGGTTCACATACTTTTTCCACCCTGCACTGTGAATGTTTACATGTTATGTTCAATAAAAACATGAAACTATATCATATTTTGTGCGGTATTAGTTTAAGCAAACTGTGTTTGTCTATTGTTGTGACTTAGATGAAGATCAGAACACATTTGATGACCAATTTATGCAGAGATCCAAGAAATCCCAAAGGGTTCACATACTTCTTGCAACTGTATGTGTGTGTTTTAGGTTATAAGGCTGAACTTTGAGGCAAAAACAACTCTTTGTGTCTGACTGTCTGTCACATGCAGGTCATCCACAGTTGAAAAAGCCAGAGTTGTTTCGTCTGCACCGCTAAAACCACAAAATGTCCGGTCAATTGGAGTGAATCTGAATGTAAATTAAACCATCTGGATTAGTTTTCTGCTCTGTCCTGCTCATTTAGTGTAATATCTACCTCTCTCTCTTCAGATGTATGCTTGCTAAATAGTCGTTTTTTTAAGTAAAGATTATTTAAACAGGGAAACAATGATCTGTGGTCATGTAGAACACTGGTTCTCAACTGGTTGAGTCACAGGACCCATCATCAACTCCTCAGGGAAAATTTTTGTCAATCAGATGTATTTAATAAAAAGTAGTAGAGCTTGGGCCTAAGACAGTTCGAAAGGCACCCCTTGTTGACCCATTGAAAAGGGCTTCATGACCCACTTTTGGGTCCCGACCCACCAGTTGAGAACCACTGATGTAGAAGACACAAGCTAATGAAGAAAGAGATTTTTAGGGATGCACGCAATTAGCTGGCTAAACAGTTAAAATCTGATCCCTTTGAAATTGGCACCAGTTGAACTAATGAACATGTTTTCCCATCAGTTTGGGGCCATAATCTCTGTGAAAATGCTCCAACTAAACTACAACCCAGCTGATACCCACTAGTACCAATGCTAGCTGTCCTTAATGACTACTGCCTTGCTACTCCAGTGCTGTTTACTCTATAAATGCATGCTAACTGCACTGATAGCATTTTGTAAGAACAGCATGACTTTGCACTATTTTGATCTAGAAAATGAGGATTCAATTGTCAGGTCATACTCGCTTGTAATTGTGAGACAATATCAGAAATGGGGACTTCAGCCTGCAACAAGGACTGAATGCTGGTGGTGCTAGCACTGCTAACATTAGTCACTTTATGCTTGCCAGTTTCCCACCATTATGGTGTGGTGCTGTTTGTCATGTCAGTGTGAAGTTGGTTTGCAGAATGCACTTATTTGACTTTAGACTGGTTAGCTAAACATAATTATATTTTGTGCTTAATTGGATGGGGAATTATATGCCTAAGAACCTTACTATTTTGTTGTGATCTTGGACAACGGTGCTATATTACCTAAAATCCTAGATTAACACAGTGATGCCTCTGTTTTTGCACCAAACATCAAGTCATATTCCTTGTATGTGAAATGTACCAATAAAGCACCATTCTAATTCTGATTCTGTTTAATACAGCTTGCCTTGACCTGCAGATTTTGGCTGATGGCTGCCACAATTTGCTAACAGTGATTCTAACAGTCATGGAAAACATGAGGAGGAACTGTTGAGCTCCATGGTTGTGAAAGTTGGGATCACATACTTTTGATATGTGTGTGCAAACTACCCCTCTAACTCAGTGGTTCTCAACCTTTTCAGCCCATGACTCCCAAACTAAAGGTGTCAGAGACAGGGGACCCCCACTGTACCTGAAAGTGGCTGAACACAGTCATGCACATTCAAGAATAGTCATGTGGAGACAAGGCCGTCCATTAGGGGGGAAAATGGCCCAGCCGAACTGGGGTTCAGCAAGATCATGGTCCATTGTAAAGTTAAGCTGTGGTATTTATTTTTAACCTGAATCATAACCACTCTTATCACAGAAACAGATATCTTTTTAATTCATTTGTGCTGTAAGTAGCCCTCTTAAAAATGTTAAACCTTTTGTTTAAAACCTTTTGTTTCACCACCTTTCCCAGCACGTTAATCCTTTTGTTTAAAATGCTGGTAAAGGTGGTGAAATTGGAGTTTAAGAGTAGTGGAAATGGGTTGGAGTTCCTAAAATTGATAGAAGTGGCAAAAAATAACCAAAAGTGGCAAAAATGGGTTAAAGTGGGTAAAAAGTGGTTAAAAGGGGTTAATAGTGGCAATACTGGGTCAACAGAGCCAACAATAGGCAGAGAGTGGGAGGATTTGGTTTAGAAGTGGCAAAAACAGGCAGAAAAAAGAGATGGAAAGGGTTTAACCCTTTAACCCCTAAGCTTCAAAATGGCCGCCTGGATTATTTGTCTTATTTTAGCCATACAAATTGCAGAAGATGTCCTATGAGTAAGCGATTTTGCCCAATTTTCCAGAACACTTTGAACTTTTAATATCTGGCTGTCATTTACAATTTACTGCATGTTAAAAGAGTGTTTAACAGTTTAAGATGAAGAAAAACACAAAAACAGAATTTGATTTTTAGAGTTTTAGTGAGAAAAAACACAGAAAATGTACATGAACAACATATTTTTCATTTGAAATCATAAATTTATACAGTATTAAACATATTTACAACAAATAATTTTGAGTGCTGTCTTTCAATGTGCAAATAACGGCTAATAAAAAAAACTATATACAGGTGTTTTTTCCTTTTCTCTCCTCTCTAGCTGCAAACACTCTCCCCTCTCACACAGAGGTCTTTGTGGAACTGTCTTGTGTCTTTGTGGAACTGACATGTACATCAACATGCCTATAAACTTTTTCATTTATTCTGGAGTTATTTCAGTCCAGAAGAATTGTTTTTTCTTTCTCCAGGTGTTTGGCTGCATTCTTATTTGTGTTTTCACACAGAAGTTTGTAAACAGAGGCATGCAAAAAGTTGGAGAAGATTTCACCTGGTGGTGGGTTTCCTATATTAAGAGGAGGTTGGACACCAGGGGTACATTTTGGGTTGAACCTCAGTGGCTGTAGGACTCCATTGTCAGGCTCTGCCTCATTCTTCCACTTAGGATGATGTGGTGAGCAGCTTTTCTGTCTCATAATACCACCAGAACCTCCAGCACCCTCATGGCCTCTCCCTCTACTGCCCTCAGTGTGGCTTCTGCCTCTACCTCTTTCTCTCTCTCCCAGGCCCTCCTGCTCCTCATCACAAGACAAACTGAAAGTAGTGGAGAAAAATAATCAGCTGGTCACACACACTATAAAGTGCAAATAAGGCATGGCACACGGCAAACATCCACATATACATACGAACACAACTTTGCACACTACACCAAAAAAGTCACCAAGTAATACATGGGCCATATTACGGAGTTACACATGTACAAAGCACAATTACGCGTATGTTGTACAAACTTACTGACTTTGTATGTGTTCTAATAAAGTCACTACACATCATAAGCATTGATTTACTCATACAATAATGTAAATAAACTAAAAACTAAACAGAGAGAGCTTCATTCATCCAGAAATCAACCGGTACAATGTTACCTTTCGTCGCCAGAAGTTGTTCAGTCAGCTGCTCCTTCAGTCTCAAATCTATCTATGAACCTCAGTGGAGGTATAATTACCCAGGAGAGCTGTGTTCCAGGCATTTTCTATGAACTAGTCGCTGTTTTCTTGACTTTTTTTCTCTCGCTCTGCTCTGTTTCTCTGCTCTGCTGTATGTGTCTCTCTGCAGGTCCATGTGTGAGGGAGAGGGGAGAGAAAGAGGCAAACTCTCCTGCTTCCCTAAACAGCGGGAGTGAAACTACCGTAATAACCCCATATTGACTGTGAAGCGCAACTTCTCAGCTTTCAGAAACCGTTGGAATTTTTTTTAATAGCACAAACTATCGCGAAGTTATGGTAGTCCAAAAAGAGCCTGCGCAAGCGTGTCAGTGACGACACACTCAGAGTAAAAGGGTTAAAACTGACAAAAAATAGGTTTTATGTGGCAAAAATGTGTTAAAGTTGGCAAAATTGGTGGGAATTAAGGGATGACAACAGGTTGAAATCTGGCAAAATTGGTGTAAAGTGGCAACAGTGTAAATTAAAAAATATTCTTAGTTTTTTAAGGCATCTGGAGACCCCCTCTCTGTGTCTTGCGTCCTCCAATGGGGTCTCAACCCCAATGTTGAGAACCACTGCTCTAACTAATGGTGATATAGAATATTTTAGGGTGAGAATAAGATTAAATCGCAATATGGGCTGCTGCAATTTCAAATTGCAAAAGGTGCCAGATTTCTTTAACTTCAAATCGGTGTCAAAATATCAGTTTAAAAGGGTTTTTTTGCAGCAGAGATGTGACGCATTACATATTATGCAATTACTAATGTGTCGGGGGTTTTTTTGAATAGTCTACAAAAAAAAATCCTACTCTGTTCACTTTTTTTTTTTTTTTTTTACATTGTTTTGGTAAACATGAGAATTACATTAAATTTATCACTCTCCCTTCAATGCAAAAATGTATCTTTGATTTGCAATATGATTCAAAATCATCACAGATATTTATACAGACTTGCTCAGCCCTTACTTATTCTTCTATTGTGTTGGTTATAATATAAAATGATTTATTACTCGTGTTTTTTGGAAAAAATTAGAGATGAGGAACTTAACAAATAATTGCATTTGCAAAAAAAAAAAAAAGAAATCACAATTAGATTATTTTCCCAAATTGTTCAGCCCTGGACCTGTAACTGTTGCAAAAGATATTCTACTGATTGGACATCAGTGGTGCATGAATACATTTTTTTTTTTTCACAAATTCCCTCAAATAATCTATGTAGTGCACAATTTGCACACGGAAAGTTTAAAATTTTGGAATGTGGGCTGCATTTTGGTTTATATAGAGCTTTTCACTAAGATTATGGGCCTTAACTGATAAAAATATTACAACTAATTCTGGTTTCAGCTAATGCTGGATACAAATTTAACCATTAAGTCGGCTAATCACCCACATCACTGCTCTAAACAGTGATCTTTGTTATAGTATGCACAAATAGCAAACATTTATTCACCATGAACACAGTATTAGCAACATTTAGCAAAGTAACAATGATAGAGAAAATCTGTCTACTTAAGGGCAGGAACCAGACAGCAAATAGCCATCGATCATGATGATGTCGGGCTTCAGTTCTAGTGGAATCAAACATTTGAAGATGCTCCTAGAAATTATGTTATATTAAGTTAAACCCCAGATAAACTATATTGCCGAAAGTTTTCACTCACCCATCCAAATAATTGAAATCAGGTGTTTCAATCACTTCCATGGCCACGGGTGTATAAAATCAAGCACCTAGGCATGCAGACTGTTTCTACAAACATTTGTGAAAGAATGGAGCTCTTTCACAAGAGCTCAGTGAATTCCAGCGTGGTACTGTGATAGGATGCCACCTGTGCAACAAGTCCAGTCATGAAATTCCCTCACTCCTAAATATTCCACAGTCAATTGTCAGTGGCATTATAACAAAGTGGAAGCGATTGGGAACGACAGCAACTCAGCCACCAAGTGGTAGACCACATAAAATGACGGAGCGGGGTCAGCGGATGCTGAGGCACATAGTGCGCAGAGGTCGCAATCTTTCTCCAGAGTCAGTCGCTGCAGACCTCCAAACTTCATGTGGCCTTCAGATTAGCTCAAGAACAGTACGTAGAGAGCTTCAAGGTATGGGTTTCCATGGCCGAGCAGCTGCATCCAAGTCATACATCACCAACTGCAATGCAAAGCGTCGGATGCAGTGGTGTAAAGCACGCCGCCACTGGACTTGATGGAGATGCGTTCTCTGGAGTGACGAATCGCACTTCTCCATCTGGCAATCTGATGGATGAGTCTAGGTTTGGCGGTTGCCAGGAGAACGGTACTTGTCTGACTGCATTGTGCCAAGTGTAAAGTTTGGTGGAGGGGGGATTATGGTGTGGGCTTGCTTTTCAGGAGCTGGGCTTGGCCCCTTGTTTCTAGTGAAAGAAACTGAATGCTTCAGCACACCAAGAGATTTTGGACAATTCCATGCTCCCAACTTTGTGGGAACAGTTTGGGGATGGCCCCTCTCTGTTCCAACATGACTGTGCACCAGTGCACACAGCAAGGTCCATAAAGACATGGATGAGAGAGTTTGGTGTGGATGAACTTGACTGGCCTGCACAGAGTCCTGACCTCAACCTGATAGAACACCTTTGGGATGAATTAGAGCGGAGACTGAGAGCCAGGCCTTCTCGTCCAACATCAGTGTGTGACCTCACAAATGCGCTTCTGGAAGATTGGTCAAAAAATTCCCATAAACACACTCCTAAACCTTGTGGAAAGCCTTCCCAGAAGAGTTGAAGCTGTTATACCTGCAAAGGGTGGACAGACGTCATATTAAACCCTATGGATTAAGAATGGGATGTCACTTAGGTTCATATGCAAGTCAAGGCAGGTGAGCGAATACTTTTGGCAATATAGTGTATGTTCACTAGCAGAGGCTTTTATTGAAGGTTATAAATAAGTCATTACTTATGTGCAGTAAACCTGACGTTACCTTTAGCCATCCTCGGCCTTGACTGCAGTCATTTTCTACTCCACTGTCACTTTTGTTTTTAGCCTCTTTCAATTCCAACTTACATTCCTGGCTTCTTTCTTTGTCTGTCTGAGGAACTTTGCGCATGTTAGTGTGTGGCTGGCTCAGCCTCTGCATTGTTCGCCTCTGTCTGAGCTCATATTGTATGCAGCAGTGGTTGAGCTCTGGCTGTCTTTAACGCAGCCACAGCGGCTTTTTAGGTATGCAGCGGTTGTTCCAAAATAAAAAAAAGGGAAAAGAAAAAGGCCTGCACGCCAGTCGGCTGAGCTTGAATGTCAGTGGATTTAGGAAGACGAGAGGAGACTCCAAAGTCAGTGGAGATGAGATTCATTGATTCAAGCACTCACTGGAGAGAACATAAAAGCAAGGGGAGGAGAGAGAAGTTAGTTAGCTTACCAGGTTTTCTTTCAAGTAAAGTCGCAGTTGAATGTCCTTTTAGGAGCAATGCAGACATGTGAAATGTTTCTACATGCATGCATTTATCGTCCTTCTTCTCCTGTGGACATGCACTAGCAGTTGTTTTTGCTGCAAACGATGTGTGCGTACATCTGTGTGCAATGCAAGTTACTGGAAAGCTGTCAACAAACCAGCAGAGCGAAGCGAAGCCTTGAATCCCTTCCACGTTTTTGATCCTGGATGCCAAGAGCAACATCCCTCAGCCTCTGCCTCCATACATTAATCACACGGATGTTCAGCCTAATTTTCTTCCTGGTTTAAGGCTTCTCTCTCTCTCTCTCTCTCTCTCTCTCTCTCTCTCTCTCTCTCTCTCTCTCTTTCTCTGAGTTGGCCCTGTAATAACCGGACAGGCCTACGACTACCTTCATCCAAAGACTTGTCACTAAAATACGATGTGTAACTTTTAACTCTTAGATCATTTTGTCCTTGCTCCACTCCCAGTGCTTGTGTTATCTCTGAGTCCATTTGCACTTGAAAGGCTAGTTTTTATATTTTTGGCCACCTTGGTATTGAGTGGATGCTAAGGCTGTGGACATCTATTGTGGCTATCACTTATGCCTCTGCTTTATGAAAAATAATATACTCTAGATACATATACAACCATTGTCTTCTAATATTATATGATGGTTAAGTATTAACAAACAGAAAACCCAAAGCTCTGAACCAAAAAAAGACACTTAACCAATTTTAGGTTGTTAATATTTTCAGTGTTTTGGTAGTTTTTGATAGTGTCAGTTTTATAATACCTCTTTAACCCGATGACTAATGGTTATATTAAAAAAGTACCAATGCTTTAAAATGTTATATATGCAATAAGACAGGAGCTTTGGAGAGAAATTAATCCATTAAAACTTGTTTGCAAACTCCTGCACACCATCTTATTTGAGCATATACTATATGTTGGCAGTGTTCAGGTTCAAGTATTTATGTTCATATTGGACAATGTCTTAAGTGGGCATACATTGTACAACTTTCATCCAACTCTGACTTAAATTTTAAGTTGCATGGCTCACTTCAAAGTCATGCCAATTGATTGTGCATCATTTGTTATGCAGTGTATAGGGGTACACAACATAAAGCATTCCCATCTATAGCCACTATACCCCAAATCTCTCTGAGCTCGTAATAACAACAGGATCAACTTTCACAGAAATTACTGGAGGCTAATGCCACTACTATAGCCAAGCACCTCATCCCACCCAACTTCAAAAATCCCAAAATATCCCTTTAAAACAAGAAAATATCCTAATTTTGTGCCCTGGACTTTTGCTTTTGATACCCTAATATCAAATCATATTGAGTTCGATTGTTTTTTGCAAATATCATCTTAAACTTTAAAGTTCTAACATTCTGACAACCTAAACTATAGATGGGTGAAAAAAGAGTGGTGCTTTTGAGGTCAGTGCAATGAAGTAGATATATTTCTTTGTGGTGATGCCTTATAGCAGTTGTTTTCAACTGGTCAAGCATCAGGATCCACCACCGACTCTGTAGTGAGAGATTGTGGTCAAAATTTCCAATGTTTTTTAACCAACCAGATTTATTGAATGAAAAAATAGTGCAGTTAGAACCTCAGACAGAAAATGCATCACTTAGAATAAATATATGTTTAAGGTTTTCAGCTATCTGATGCTACTTTTTGGCTTGACAAACATACCATGAAAATGACTGCATGACCCACTTTTGGGTCCTGACCAACCAAAGAAGTACACATCTAATGATGCAATGATTTGAACTCATATGATCAGTGCTGACGAATTATTTTAGGATTGGGAAAATTGTGGGAAAATTAAAATAGTAGGTAGCTGGGAGATGGCAAAAAAATACAGGAGAAACCTGGGACAGACAGGAGTGTTGGCAGGTGTGTAATTGGCAAGTTGGTTGCATGTATATGACCTTGTTAGACCCCTGCAGACTGCTGCAGGTCAGAGGATTACACGTCTGTGAGAGATTTACTGGTCATGCCAGGTAATGTCTGTGTGCATCTGCTTGGAATCTAGGTCTGATTGTATTTGAGAAGAAAAGATAAGCTGTGACCTGGATATAAGGATAATTGGATGATTTATATATGTTCGTGTCATGTTTTTCCTCACCTGCCAGAAACCAAGAAAACAGTGAGAGAGGAGGAACTCAAAACAATGAGTCTTTAACAACGAGGAGTGATAAATCCAATCTCCCAGACACTCTGTTCTGTCCTCACCATCTTCTACATGTCATCTTTCTTTTCATCCTCCCATGTTTGTCCTCGTCTCCTCTCCCTGTCATCTCGTCTCTTTCCTTCTACAAGTCCTTGTTTGTGTGAAATCATTTACGAGGCTTCTCAGGAATCTGAGTGAGTAGGAAGGTCATTTACTATACAGCCCACAGCACGCTCTCTGGATGAGACTTCCCTCCATGGTTGCATGTCCTGCCTGTCATTTAGTAGATCTTCTTCTCTCCCTGAGAGCTTTATTACTCACTGCTTTCTAATTAGTTCAGATAATGACAGTCATCTGTGGGAGAACTCAGCATGTGACAGAGTAAAGTTTCATTGGTAAAGCCTTTCTCTTGTTAATTTTCATGAAGATCTGGCTCCTTGTTATGGTGCATATCTGTCCAGATTTAGTGTTTATAACAGAAAGCCTGTGTCACAAGTAAAAAGGTAATGATCTTTTCATGTGCTGTTGAAATAATCAGAAAACCAGAGACCATTCAGGGGAAATTCATACCATGTTTGAAAAATTTTGGTTGAGCAAGCAGCAACCTCCGGTACTGAAAAAAGCCAGTGCGGAAGTGCAAAAAATTGCAATATCGAAAGTGTCCACTTGACAGGAACACCAGAAGTTCCGTCTGAACACATGTTAAGAAGCCGTTTTTTTACACTTGAAATGAACTGGTTTACAGCCTGGTTCAAAAAGCAAAACGTGTCTCATTAGCTAATGTCTTCATATGCTCTCGCTGTCACACAATGGTTTAGATTATATTTAGGAAAAACCTCACTGCGCACCGATTGGTGTGTTTCATTTGATTGACAGATTGCTCGACAGGCAGAGGCTACGTTTCTGACAACCAGAATGCTAGCTAGCTAGTTGAGTTTAGTGGGCGGGCTGTTAGGTTGAGCCAAAGTTCGGTTGAGGCCGCAGTTTAAATGTGGAAGCCTCAGCAGATTGGCATCAAAAGCTGTTTGAGTCCGCCTATTGTAAGCAGACAGCTGACGTCACACAGGGTTTGTCCAATTCTTTCTACAGTCTATGGTTCTGAGAATTAAATTAAATAATTAAATAAATTAAAAGACTTGCTGTTGCCAAACCCAAACATGGCATGAGAAAAAAAATAGCAATAATCCTTTTCATCAACTGAAATTTTACACAACTCTTTATTTGTCTTCCTTTGTCTTCGTCTTTGTGCTGCAGATTCGTCACTCGCTTCATTGAGCTCGACGGCCTCACCTGCCTCCTCAACTTCCTCCGCAGCATGGACTATGAGACGTCGGAGAGTCGCGTCCACACCTCCGTTATTGGCTGCATCAAAGCCCTGATGAACAACTCCCAGGGCCGCGCTCACGTCCTCGCCCATCCGCAGAGCATTAACACCATCTCACAGAGCCTGCGGACGGAGAACATCAAGACCAAAGTGGCAGTGTTGGAGATCCTTGGGGCCGTGTGTTTGGTGCCTGATGGACATAAAAAGGTGCTGCAGGCCATGGCACACTACCAGAAGTATGCTGCAGAGAGGACGCGCTTTCAGGTGAGGGGAGTTTAGGAGATCTTATCACAAGAGTTAGATGTTGTGTTTATTGAAGTGTTAAAATCACACTCTTGTGTTATGAAAAAAATAATGACAAATACATTTAAGAACTTTTTCCTTCTTTAGCGTGACCTGTCACATCATCAGTTCAACTCATAACCAACCCAAGTGTTTTTGGAAGCATTGATAAAAGACAACCCTGGGCAGATAAATGTGCACACCCTTAGACTACCACTTAATAAATCATCTTTCCATTTCATTACGGGATTCAGTCTTTTTGTGTTTAGTAGGAGCCTATCATCATAGTCTACCTCAACCTGGCAGAATTTGCCCAGTCTCCTTTTCAAAAATACTCTAAATCTGTAAGATAGCACAGGAATTTCTTGTGCACAGCAGGCCATCTCACAGATTTTCAGCAGGATTCAGATCTGTCTCTGGCTGGACTAGTTCAAAATGTTAAGCTTCTGAAGCAATCTTTTGTAAATTTTGGATGTATGCACGCTGAAAAGTGAAATTCATCTTCATCCTCAGCCATCTACCAGATTACTGGTTTTGCGCCTAAATTGGCTGATATTAGGAACTGTTCACAACTAAACCAGTTCCAGCTGAAGATGAATATGAATAGAGTACTTTGGTAAAGTATTTTACCCCCTTCCTAATTTCTTACTTTTTCATTGTTGTCACACTACTATTTCAGATCAAATATTAATATTAGACAACAAAAACCAGAGGAAATACAGAAGGCAGTTTTTAAATAATGATTTCATTTATCAAGGGGAAACGCCATCCAAACCTACCTGGCTCTGTGTGGAAAAATAATATCCCCCCTTGCTGAATCGTGAATTACACTGCAGTGAAAAAGTATTTGCCCCCAATCTGATTACTGATTTTTTTTGCAAATTTATCACACTTAGATGTTTCGGATCATAAAACCAATTTTAGTATCTTACAAAGACAACCCAAGTAAATACAAAATGCAGTTTCTAAACTAAAAAAGCACTTGGAGAGCACAGACCTCCGCCATTAGCCCTATCTCCCAATAGTAAAGAATCCTTTAAAATATTCCTGGATCCAAACAATGATCTGGATCACTCCCAAAATCTAATCAGTTCTTCCTCATGCCAATTCTGACATTTCCTGAAAATTTCATCAAAATCCATCCATGACTTTTAAAGTTATGTTGCTAACAAACAAACTGACAAACCCTGCCGATCACAAAACCTCCTTGGCAGAGGTGATGATGATTTTAAGGTAAAAAAAAAAATCCAAACCTATCTGGCCCTCTGTGTAAAAGTAATTGCCCCCTTAGCCTAATAACTGGTTGTGCAATCCTTGGCAGCAATAACTGAAATCAAGTGTTTGTGATAACTGGTGATGAGTCTTTCATATCGCTGTGGAGGAATTTTGGCCCACTCGTCTTCACAGAATGGTTTTAACTCAGCCATATTGGAGGGTTTTCCAGCATGAACTGTCCGTTTAAGGTTACACCACAGCATCTCAGTTGGCTTTAACTCCAGACCCTGACTGGGCCACTCAAAAACCTTAATTTTTTTTTTTTTTGAGCCATTCAGATGTAGACTTGCTGGTATGTTTTGGGTTGTTGTCCTGTTCTATAACCCAAGAGTGCTTAAACTCTTTTTATCAAATGCTGTGTTATTTTTACTCCAGATGTAACAGTCTGCACACCTTCCAGAAAGTTCAACTTTTGTCTCATCAGTCCACAGAATATTTTTCCAAAAGTCTTGGGGATCATCAAGATGTTTTTTGGCAAATGTGAGCCAAGCCTTTGTGCTCTTTTTGGTCAGCAGTGGTTTTGGCCTTGGGACTCTCCCATGATGCCATTTTTGCCCAGCGTCTTTCTTATGGTTGAGTCATGAACTCTGACCTTAACTGAGGCCAGTGAGGTCTGCAGGTTTTTGGATGTGGTTCTAGGTTCTTTTGTGACCTCCTGGATGAGTGGTCGTTGCACTCTTGGAGTCATTTTGGTTGGTGGACCACTCCTGGGAAGGTTCACCACTGTTCCCAGTTTTCTCCATTTGTGGATAATGGCTCTGACCTTGGTTTGCTGGAGCCCCAAAGCTTTGGAAATGGCTTTGTAACCTTTTCCAGACTGATAGATTTCAATCACTTTGTTTCTCATTTGTTCTTGAATTTCTTTGGATCATGGCATGATGCGTTTCTTTTTGAGATCTTGTGATTTCTTGATTCAACAAATCTGGCAGTAATCAGGCCTGGGTGTGGCCAGTGAAATTGAACTCAGCTTTCCAAGAACTGTGGTTGATCACAGTTAACTCATGATTTATCAAGGTATGGATTTTTCCCCTTAAATAAATAAAATCATCATTTAGAAATTGCATTTTGTATTTACTTGGGTTGTCTTTGTGAAATAAAAAAAATTGGTTTGATGATCTGAGACAGTTAAGTGGAACAAATATGCAAAAAAAAAAACAAAAAAAAAAAAACAAAAAAAAAGAAATTAGGAAGGGGCAAATGCTTTTTCATGGCAGTGTATATTTCATTTAATCTAAAGTCCATTGCAACATTGTTCATAGAATTAAAATGATTGGTTCAGTTTTCAGAAATTTGAGTGGTGATTTCTCATAAAGTAGGTGGTGGTGGGTCCTGACCCCCAGCAACAACTTCTCCAAATATTGAGACAACTGTGGGCATATAGTTCAGAATAATTCCCTAATAAATCAAGCAGTGGTCAATAAAATGAGCTTCAGACTCACGCTGCAGCAACTCAGACTGTCTGCCTCGGGTTAAGTCAACACCGTGGCCTTATTAATGGCAGGTGAGGGCATCCAGAGTTATGGAGGTCAGGCGTCTTTGGTGCTTTAGTGACTAGCAGCCCTGTGTCAACAAGCCATGTCTCATCGCCCCTCAGGCTTTTTGATAAATCATACCATCTTAGGCCAAACTAACATCACAAGCTGAGTGATTGTGATATGTTTAGTGTGTTGGTTTGAGTTATGATTAGGCTGGAAAGTATGTCGTTAAGTATTTGAGAAGTATGTGAGAACAGTGACCCATGTTACCTGCTTCTCTTTAGTGTTATCTGTCCATAAATCAAGATATCTTTCAGTTCTTTTGTCTCTGATCCAGATATCTGGTTATGTGACTTTTTTTTTATCAAACATTCATGCTTACTAACTCTCCCGTCTTGTCCTGGCTTTGTAGACGCTGCTGAACGAGCTGGACAAAAGCACAGGCCGCTATAGGGATGAGGTCAACTTAAAGACTGCCATCATGTCCTTCATCAACGCTGTGCTTAACGCTGGAGCTGGAGAGGTCAGCATGGACACCCATACCACTTTTATATCACGCCCTATTCGATAGAAGCAAATCTGATAACTTAAGAACTAATATATGAGAGAACAAGGATGAATCCCATTTATCCCTCAACTCTTCCCCTTAGTCCTACCCCTCATCATCACACATTGCCAATGACCAGTGTGTCATCAGAGGTGACAATAAAGCTTCTACTAAGCTATGGATCTCTATGTTGATCTTCTCCATGTATTTATACAGTTAATAGTCCTGGTTAACACATGTACATACTAAAAATACAATACATAATAAGTAAATCAATGATTAAATCCATACCAGTAAACCTGATACTGAACGTCTTTTTATCCATTTTAACTGATTATTGATCATTTTAATTGCTAGTCTGCACAGTCAGTCCAGAAAGTTCACACTGGTATCGGATCAGGACTTGGTATCAGCCGATACCCAACACCTTGGTATCAGAATCATAACGGGAAGGGAAAAATGGTATATCGGAACATCACTAGTGGAGATAGTGCTGCATTGATTCTATCCTCATCTGTTTTTTAAACGTCATGCTCTAACTTTTATCAACATGAAGTCAAAAATAGCTAACCCCTGTCAAATGCTTGTCGATACAAAGCACCACACTTTTATTTCTTTGCATTCAGAATAAAAAACACGAGATACCAAGGGAAAAACTTAAATTTACAGGGTACGGAACTAAACATTTAATGGATGCAGCATGATATCTGAGGCTTACTTGCAGCTGGGTCATGTGTTTAAGGAACAAGCTCTTTGACTGGTTGCCAAAGTGTTAAAAAATTGTTGTTTTAATGTTTTTTCTTTCTCAGTGTTTGTTTAGTTTTTTTTTTTGGGGGGGGGGGGTAAATGCATGTATACATTAACCACTGGTTTAATTCTGTAAGGAGTGCACATACTCATGCTTATTACCATGTTAATACCTTTAAAATATTTTAATTTGAAGGACAACCTTGAGTTCCGCCTCCACCTAAGGTACGAGTTCCTGATGTTGGGCATCCAGCCTGTCATTGATAAACTCAGAGAGCACGAGAACGCCACTCTGGATAGGTGAGAGTGAACTCTTATAAGAATTAATTTATTAAGTTTTCTTCTTCCTTAATATTAATACACCATTGCAAACTATTAAATATGGTATATTATGTTGGCTTTACTGTATCCACTGCTTGTTGTGCTAGTCTAAAGAATAATTTCACTCTGTTCCTCCTCTTTCTGCAGACATTTGGACTTCTTTGAGATGGTGAGAAATGAGGATGACTCTGAGTTGGCCAAAAGATTTGATATGGTGAGTAACCTCATAAAAATTTTCAAAAGCAATCAATGTCCGTATGACTTGTTTTTGGTGCCTGCATATTTATGGCCATATAAGTTAAGCAGAGAAATAGCTGGATTTTGCAGTAACACAAGATTTTTTTCCTGCGTGAACAGACTCATGTAGATACAAAGAGTGCCAGTTCCATGTTTGAGCTGATCAAGAAGAAGCTGAGCCACACAGACGCCTACCCCAACCTCCTCTCTATTTTGCAGCACTGCCTGCAGATGCCATGTGAGTGACGAGTCTTTGCTGGCTTTGATAAGTGAATCTTTATACCCGTTTTTATGTCTTTAACTCCTGCAAAAATGTCAGTTAATCTTACACCAGAAATGTCGCCTGGCTTGTACTGTACTGCAGAGACCATCCTTAATTTACCTGTATCGTACCTGCAGATAAACGTGGCGGTGGCAGCCTGCATCATTGGCAGCTCTTAGACAGGATCCTTCAGCAGATAGTCCTACAAGATGATAAGGGAGAGGACCCTGACATCGCCCCTCTAGACAACTTCAGTGTTAAAAACATCATTCGCCTGTAAGTGTAAACTCACTGTCATTGACCAAAGTAAACATGACACAGACCTTCATTGTTTTATTGACACAATTTAAAAATCAGGGGGTTTTTTTATCAGTGTTGTCTCATTAGAGGTGTTTATCAATGCTCACCTTACCCCGAGAGGCCCTTTGCCCTTATTCCTCACCAGAAACAGGAACTTTGGTGATTTAACCAATGTTTTGGAAATTTAAATTGGATCCTTTCCCTGCATCAGAACCACACTGAGTTCCTTGGAGGGGAAAGTTCCTGTGATTAGTCTGATACAAACATTATGTGTTGTTTTGAGGCAGAGCTGGCAGGCAGAGCAGTACTTCACTATCATGCATCAGGAGCCTCAAACAGAAAAAAAAACTATCTGTTTGTCTGATCTTAACTTAACTTTTAAAGATAGGGGAAATTGAATCTGTCTGTTATGAAAGCAGTGCTTAAACTCTTCTAGCTCAGACCTCAAATCTTATCCTAATTAGAACTCTAAATTCAATTGTGCCATCAGCGCTCATGTCAACAGGGTTTATCTATGTTTTTAATGTGTATGCAACCTCTGCTGATCTGGACAATGACTGTCTCTGTTAAAGTTTTATTGGTTGGCCTATATCTTAAACAATTTACAAATGTTCAGTCTAAGCTGCTGTGAGTTAGAGGCATTTATCATGTTGTGAGACACCTGTGCAAGACAAAGAGGATAGGATTACTTCTTGTAAATCAAGCCTACATTAGCTTTTAAATCTGAATATTCTGGGAGGTTAAAATGGTGCTTTTCCAAACCTGGTTAACCTTGAGACAAGCTACAGGTCAGTTGTGAAACAGCAGATGGCCAGTACAAGGACTGTGGAGGTTTTGTCTAAGGGCACATTGGAGGCCCAGCAGGTGTGCTTCAAATGTCACTGACAGGCAGATTTTTTTAGGAGGACTTTGAAAGCCTCTTTTGTTGTATTACCAACAGCATTTGCTTCTGTTAGGACAACATCGTCCCAACTAAAAAGGTTTGCTACCTCCCAAACAACAAATTATGAGTTTACAGAAAAAAGAGGGCCTCCATGGCTAAGGATCGTGAGGAGCTCAGGGCTGTACAGAAGGAGCTAAAGAAGAAACTGAGAGAGGCCAAGAACACCTATAAGGAGAAGACTGAGGCCATGATGGGGCAGAAAAGAATAAGGGGGGAATGGGATGAAACAGATGATTGGCTGCAGCAGACAGTCATCTGCTGCCCCACCGGACAACATCAGCCCCAGGGTCTTAGGGTGTGTGCTGGGCAGCTTGCTGGAGTCCTTCGGCACCTTTTTAACCTCTCCTTGAGGCTGATAAAGGTTCCTGAACTGTGGAAGACCTCCTGCATCGTCTCAGTACCAAGGAGGGTTGGCTCTCAATGACTACAATTCTGTAGCTCCAACATCAGATGTCATGAAGACCTTTGAGAGGCTGGGTTCTTCAGCACTTGAGGTCCCTGCTCACTGCTTTCCAGGATCTCCTGCAGTTTGTATACCAGCAGCACATCGGCATGGAGGATACTATCTTCTTTCTCACCAACAACTAGGCCCTGCGACTCCTGGAGAGGCAGGAAAGCACTGGGAGAGTAATGTTCTCCAGTGCTTTTAACACCATCCAGCCCTGCCTGCTGAGGGACAAGCTGCTGGACAAGACAAGATAAGACAAGACAAGACAGGATAAGGCAAGACAGGAAAAGACAAGACAAGACAGGAGAAGGCAAGACAGGGTAAGACAAGACAGGATAAGACAAGACAAGGCAAGACAGGACAAGACAAGTCAAGACAAGACAGGATAAGACAAGACAAGGCAAGACAGGATAAGACAAGAAAAGACAAGACAGGACAAGACAGGATGGGTCAAGACAGGACAAGACAAGACAGGATAAGACAAGGCAAGACAGGATAAGACAAGAAAAGACAAGACAGGACAAGACAGGATGGGTCAAGACAGGACAAGACAGGATAAGACAAGGCAAGACAGGATAAGACAACATGAGACAAGACAGGATGGGATAAGACAAAACAGGATAAGACAAGACAAGATAGGATAAGACAAGACAGGATAAGACAAGACAGGATAAGATAAGACAAGACGAGACGAGACAAAATGGGATAAGACAAGACAGGATAGGATAAGACAAGACAAGGCGGGAGGGGACGGGATGGTATTGATCCCCAGAGGGGAAATCCTAGATGTGCAGCTTCACCCAGACATCACAGCCTGGATTCCAGACTACCTCACTGGCTGGCTGCAGTTCATCAGAGTGGACGGCTGTGTCTCTGAGGTGGTGCCACTGGTGCCTCAAAAAGCTGTTCTGGTGCCTTTCCTCTTCACCCTCTATACATCAGACTTTCAGTTAAACTCCAGCTAATGTCACCTCTAGAAGTTTCCAATGACTCCTCCAGTGTTGGATGCATCAGTGATGATGATGAGAAGGATCACAGAGGACTGATCGAGAGCTTCATGACATTGTGCAACAGCAACCACCTGAAGCTCAACATCAACAAAAACCAGCAGCATCAAACTATAACATTTTGGTGTTTATGATCTGTATCTTCCTTGTCATTGCTGGGGAAGTTTTATAAGTGTGATGGTTGCAGTGTTGATGATGATTTCAATTCCAGGTCTAGGTGTTTGATATCTTAACTTGGCTTTAAGTGGGGATGGTTTTGTTATAGGGAAAACCCTGCTATAGGGTATCATAGGACTATATTTTCAAATGCAGTTAGGAAATATGTATTAATAATTAAATATTCCTAGATATTTCTGTTAAATGACATATAGGAGGATTGCAGTCCTTAAAAGATACAGTATATTTCAATCTATTATAACATCTGTAAGAGAGGAGAAGGTGCAGTAGAGTGACTTAAAGTTTCAGGAGGGGCTCATGGGTATATTTGGAGGAAGAGTATAAATCGGTATGAAAGAGGTAGTCTGAGATCAAAAGGAAATTTCTCTAATCATGTTAAACAAGTGAGCAGACCAGGTCAGCTGTGTTCAGGAGCGGTGAAGCAGTTCAGCTTCATGTTGGGGAAAACACAGAGGAGAAATCATGGTATCACAGGGAAACCAAGCATAAGGACAGGATGTTTACCGGTTGTCATCAGGGACAGTCTTAGAGGAACCTGATTCTAGATAATCATTGATGCCATGGTTGTTTTTTTCTTAACTTTAGAAATAATCAGGGCTTATGTTTGGCCAAAGACTAAACTTTATAGAAATAGAAACTAAATCATAATTCTGTTTTTATTGCAAGCATTGCCTAAGACATCTATTGTCAACATGAGGGTGTTTTTTTTTCCTTAACTTTCCTTGAGTAAATCATGCCTGGAAAGACGTTGCATAAACTGAGATTCTCATTGCATTGGCTACATGTTGGAGGAAAATGATCATCATGTTGTGTTCTCCAGGGGTCAGGAGAGAGGAAAAGAATGTTAAATAAGTTTAAAAACTCAGAGACCAAGTGATTTGTCACCTGCAGTCACGTGTGCACGATCCAGAATCAAACTCTCCTGTTTTGTAAGGTTTTCCACAGCATTGTAAGGTTCTTACATAACAAAATGGCAGTTACGGGGTTTTTTTGTTTTTACAAGTTGGATCCATGCAGTGTTGATTTAGTTGTAATTTAAACCACTCAGCCTTTGTAATCAAGTTCATTAACACCAGAATGTTGAAGCCTGGATCTGATTAATGGCTAATTAGCTTTTAGATTGGCTGCTGTATTTCCTTGTGTGCATTGATTAGAAGCATTTAGGTGCGAATCATTAGCTCTTATTGGATGTCATACCTCAGCAGTTTTCCCATTTAGTAGTTCCTTCTCTTCGTTTCTTTTCTCCTCTGTGACACTGAAATATGTCTGTTCTCTCAACTCCAGCCACAGCTTCAACCGATGCTCAAGGTTTTACTTTCAAATCTTTCCTCATTGTGATTAACTTCTCAAAACACCATGGTTAAACTCTAATTTTTCTTTTCTTTCTCTTTGAGTTGTCAATTATTCCTATTTTTAACCAATGAGCCACCACCCTGATTCCCTCCTGATCAGAAAAGCTAATCTTTCTCCCATTATTTGACCCCGTATGTCTATCAAATGTCATCATAACCCTGTTTGAAACTCAAGCTGGACTAAAAGCAAAAATGAATGATGCAGGATTAATTAAGGCAATAACATTGTGTTACGCTGCTTGAAAAGTGAAACAGTATCAACCAAGTCATTGCTGGCCTCCCACAAAGAATTGAAGTTATCAATGGATCATATTCAATTATTCAATTTAAACTAACATTCCTGGCTTGATCTGGTTGGGCTGCAGCTCATTATTCTTTTTGTTTAAGGATTTGCTTTCTTTATCTGTCTGTTTTTGTATCTGTACTTGTGTTTTTCTGTCTTCTCCACAGGTTGGTCAATGAGAACGAGGTGAAACAATGGCGAGACCAGGCAGAGAAGTTCAGGAAAGGTACAACTTAGATAATGCTTAGTGACAATGTAAAATGGGCTTTAGCTTGTATAGCACTTTCCTAGTTATCTGAAAGCGCTTTTACACCACAGATCACACCCACCCATTCACTTCATTTTTACACACTGATGCCAATTGGCTATCAGTATTAGCTGATCCCATTCAAATGCATCCATACCGATTACATGCCACAAATGAAGCAGTGGAAGTAAATTCTGCCCAAGAACACATCAACATGTGACTGCAGGGGCTGGGGATCAAACCCACAACCTTCCCAGTGCAAGACAACTGACTTCACCCACTGAGCCAAAGCCTGCCACAAAGTCTCTTTAGTTTTAGTCTCTTTATTATCCGAGTTCACTTCACATGACAAAGATTTCGCCTGTAATTGGTAACCTTTTACTGCATGTTGGTTGGTTGTTTAGACCAGGGGTTCTCAACAGCCCACGACCCCCAAAATAAAGGTGCCAGAGACCGGGAACCCCGACTGTACCTGAAGGTGGTTGAACAGCCATGCACAATTAAGAATAGTCTTGTGCAGACAAGACCGTTCATAAAAGGGGATGATTGGGAGAGCTTTCTGGCGCCCAGCGAAACTTGGGACCATTGAGGTCAGCAAAGCCATGATCCATTGTGAAGTTAATCTGTGGTACCCATATTTCATATTTAACCTGAAAAAACATCCACTTTTTGTGGAATAAAAAGCCTTCTTAAAAATGTAAAATCCTTCTGTTGAATAGAAAAAAAAATTAAAGGTTTCAAAATTTCTAAAATGTGTTGCTAATCGCAAGAAAAAATGGTGGAAAAGGTGGTGAAGTTGGATTTTAAAAGTAGCAGAAATGGGTTAGAAGTGGCAAAAATTAGATAAAAATGGTAAAAATGGGTTAAAGTGGCAAAAATGGTCATAGATCGTTGTAAAGGGAATCTAAAGTGTGGCCATAATGGCTTTAAATTGGCAAAAATGTGTGGAAATTTTGTGAAATGGGAGTAAAAATTGATATAAACTGGCAGAAAAAGGGTTAACTGAGAAAGAACAAAATTGCATATATCAGCAGAAATTGGTTAAACTACCAAAATTGGGCATTTAAAATGGTGAAATGTGGTTAAAATGGGAAAAAATTGGGTGTAAAAAGGGGTTAATAGTG
Organism: Cheilinus undulatus; assembly: GCF_018320785.1. Lineage (NCBI taxonomy): Eukaryota > Metazoa > Chordata > Actinopteri > Labriformes > Labridae > Cheilinus > Cheilinus undulatus. Next base: position 40,285,990 of record NC_054882.1, read on the forward strand.
GCGATGATATGTCAACAGAGGCATCATTAAGCTTAAGTGGCAAGAGTTGGTTTAGAAGTGTCAAAAACAGGCAGAATTAAAGGGGTGGAAAGAGTTTAAAACTGACAAAAATAGGTGTTAAATGGCAAAAATGTGTTAAAATTTGTGGGAAAAAATGATGGAACGGGGTAAAAAAAAAAAAAAAATTGACAAAATTGGTGCAAAGTGGCAACTGTGTAATTTAAAAAATATTCCTAGTTTTTTTAGGGCATTTGGAGGCCCCCTCTGATTGTCTCGTGACCCCTAAGAGGGTCCTAACCCCAAGGTTGAGAACCACTGGTTTAGACTACAATGGTATTTTGGGTGCCTAAAAATCTGGAGGTTTGTAAACAGGTTCCAGAGTGTTTTTTTAATTTTTAAATTCAACCATTTTGATTGTCATATAAACTGGTATAAAATTTCCTCTTTCCACATTCACATTATAGTTCTAGACAATATGTACGAATAGGTGGACTACAACAATGTTTGTGCTCATTTTGAGTAGCAACTCCACCTCATCATCCGTCCACTTAGATATTCTTGTGTTAGCCATTTAGCCAGTTAGCATGTTTACACCTTACCGCTCTGTCAAAGGAGTGTATGTGCCTGAGGTTTCATCACAGAGTAACACTGCCAACTGCTGGTCTGGCTTATACACTACACCATTTCTGCAGATCTGTTTGCATAGCAAATGTTATCCTAGCCTGCATCACACATCAACATGTGTTTACCTTCCTGTTTAATTTTAGATCACGCAGAGCTGCTAGCCAAACTAGAGAAGAAGGAAAGGGAGTGTGAAACAAAGACACAAGAGAAAGAGGAGATGATGAAGACTCTGAATAAGATGAAGGACAAACTGCAGCGAGAAGGAGTGGAGCTGCGCTCAGCCAGGGAACAAGTCCTGGACCTCTCCACACGGATTAATGACATATCTGTAAGCACTCAAAAATGAAGTGGTCGGCAAGGAACGCGACTTTTACAAGCCTTGCTTCCTCATTATGTAAAATAAATCTATAAAACAGAAATGTTGGCTGTTTAGTACACCCTTCTGTGCTAAACTTCTACATATTGTACCTTAAAAGGAAATCTTATCTAAACATAAATCTTCATTTTATTCAACAGAGCGGCAACGTGTCTTTCCCACCACCTCCTCCACCTCCTGGTGCCCCAATGGCTCCTCCTCCACCACCTATGATGGGTGGCTGTCCTCCACCTCCTCCTCCTCCACTGCCATTCAGCTGCCCGCCTCCTCCACCACCCCCTCCTCCGCCCGGAGCCCCACCTCCTCCACCTGGAGCACCCCCATTATTCGGAGCTCCGCCTCCTCCCATTCCATCGTTCAACTCAGCCAGCACTTTGCGCTCCAAGTCCATCCCTCAGCCTTCTCATCCACTCAAGTCCTTTAACTGGGCCAAACTGGGAGAGGTGAGACAATATGATTGAATTTATTTATTGATTAGTTTGATGGCTTTTATTGAACTTTTCTTTGTTTTTTTTTGTTTTTTTTTTTTTTTGTCTCCAAGTTTTTATTTAAGGGTTTAAGGTTTTTTCCCCGCTTTAGGTCTTGAAATCTAAAATGTGTTTGCCTACGCTTCAATTAAAGGGCTTAATCATTTCAGATTATAAACCCACTATTAGCTGCACAATAAGAAAGCTAGGGCACACTACGTATTTGAATATGGTTAGTACAGGTTATAAACTTTTCTGATGCTCAGTGAGACCAAAGATTTGCCTGATTTTCTTATATTTTAAACGTTTTGGCAGATTAAACGTAACTGAACAAAGTTTGAATGCTAAATGAAAGCAAGGTTTGATTTCTTGTGTCGTTTCCCTCCTTTTCAGAACATGATCAATGGAACCATCTGGAACGAAATTGATGACCTGAAAGCTTTTGAGATCCTCGACCTGAAGGACATAGAGAAGATGTTTTCAGCCTATCAGAGACAGCAGGTTTGGATTTGTTAGCATAGAAGGAAGCATTCTAATATAGAGTGTTATGTATGTTTGTTTTTTGGGACCATTACATTAACATAAAACACAGAAATATAAGCCTGTTGTTAGAGAAATTGTAAAATTGCACTTGTGGGCTGGTATTTGCCTTTATTTTTGAGTGTGAGTGTTATTATTGAGAGAAGGAATGCACAATATCAAAATTTCACTGACAACATCAGAACTAATTATAAAGATCTAATATTCATTAATGTTCTGAATTTATAATTTTAAATTTTAAAGATTTTTTGTCATTATGCTATTATATAGAAGTAATTTCAGCAGCACTGATTTTTATGCAAAGCTCCCAGCACTCTGTATGTTGGCCAAGAGGTATCAGATAAATGCATTTCTGAAAAGATTTGCATTGACAGAAAAGAAATGGAAAATCATGGCACAAATGAAAACAAGTAGCTGCAATGGGAATGCTCAGTAAATGCAAGTATCCATTACACAACAACCAATAGCTGCAACACAAAATTAAACAGCTGCAAAAATTCATGCAAGCAGCTGCTAGCTGATGGCAAACAGCTGCAACACAAACATAAAAAGGTGCACAATTAATTAAAACAGATGCAAAAGTAATGCACAGCTGCTACAGGAGTGCATATAGCTGCAATACAAATGCAAATAGTCACAAAATTGTTGCAGACAGCTGAACACGATGGCAAAAAGCTGGAACACCAACTCAAACAGCAGCAATATTATTGTTAACAGCAGCAATGCCAATGCAAACAGCTGCAACACAATGGCAAACAGCAGCAACATTATTGAAAACAGTTGCAACAATCAATAGCTGCAACACAACAGTAAATAGCTGCAAAATTTGTGCAAGCAGCTGCAACATCAACTCAAACAGCAGCAACATTATTGCCAACAGCAGCAATATTATTGCAAAAGGCCATGCTATAAATGCAGTTAGCTGCTACAAACACTAACAGCAGCAATGCTAATGCAAACAGCTGCAACACAAACACAGAAAGCACACAATTAATTAAAACAGATGAAAAAGTAATGCATACAGCTGTGACATTAATGCACTGCTGCTACAGGAGTGCATATAGCTGCAACATAAATGCAAATAGTCACAAAATTGTTGCAAACAGCTGAACATGATGGCAAACAGCTGGAACAACTATTCGAACAGCAGCAACATTATTGCAAACAGCAGCAACATTATAGTAAATGGCCATGCTATAAATACAGTTAGCTGCTACAAACACAACAGCAGCAATGCCAATGCAAACAGCTGCTACACAATGGCAAACAGCCTTAACATGAGTGGAAACAGCTTTAACTGTATATAAACCCCTGTACCATGAATGCTGATTATATTTTTGTTGTGTCTGTTTGCATTTGTAGTGGGGCTATTTGCATCTTTCTGACTGCTTGTGCAGATTGTTGTGTATATGCATTTATCTGACAACTCATGCCCAACATTACTGTGCCAGTTCTAAACTGATGATCAAAATGATATTTATTAAAGCTGTAGCTGTCCCATACCAGTGATGCAGTAGTATTATTGTGCATCTTTTATCATGTATGTATGTGGGTGAATGCAGGGTGGGATGTTGTCAGAGAACTGTCAAGAGTTCATCTCCAGGCTACCACAAGCAGCTGTTCACTGCTAAATGCTCAATTGTAGAGATGCCACATGGCTCAAGCTTTGCCCCTGGTGTCTGCGGAGCATTTGTGTGAGAACTTGGCAACCTGACTGCGTCTTTACAGGGCTCATGGATTAAAATCTACACACAGGAAACAGTCACTGAAGTCATGGGGAGACACCATACAGGAAGCTTTGTTGGCACTTAAATAGAGAGGCAATTGACTTAAGCATGTTGAACCGGGTCTGACTAATAGGATAATTGTGGTACGCACGCCACAGTGATTACTTCTGTGTGTGTGCTGTAAACTAATTACACTTCTCTTGTTATGGGATAATATTCATGCAGTTGCATAAACTGATCTATTTTACAGCCTCAAATGGGTTTAAGTGGAGAGCTAATGACTTTCTAGTAATAGCAGTTTAAAGCAGGGTCATTAAGGCTCGATGGATGAGCAGCACTTAACTTCTCTGGAGGTACTGTTGAATTTCTTTTTCATGCTTTTTACGGCTGTGCTTAAAAGCCTTCTGACAGCTAAAAGCACAACTTCTCTTCTCAAGCTTCTATTAAAGGGAAACAGGTCATTTGAGGCTGTTGCCGACAGTGATTTACTGTAGGTATTTATTTATACAGAGCAGGTTTTTATTGGCTCAGGTTGATGCTTAAATGCAGATCTCTATGGATTGAGCCGTATAAAATCCCAAGATCTCTCTGGCTCCTACAGCTTGGTTCCATTTGGCACGAGTCAGATTGAATTTAGCTCGACAATTTTGCCATGTTTATACAGGACATAATTGCTTTTTGAAGCTTGTCATTGGTCTTTCTCTTTAAAATGGTCCTATGTTTATGTTTTCCCTCTGTAGCATTAGGAACCACACTCATTTTTCATCTTTGGTGTTTTTCCATGTCAGGACCGATGTAGATGCAATCAAAAGAACACATTAAAACAATCCTGACATATGTAAGGATACAGAAACCAAAATAAAAGGAGATATTTTATACTTTCATGAGCCCCTGAAGACTTGGACAGTAGATTATTTTGACTTTTTTTCTCACTATGGGTTTCCCAGCTGCAGCTTGTAGTTTGCTTAGTTGTAGTTCTTTGCTCTTGCCACCACTTCATTTTCTGCTTGAATTGCTAATCTTTGCATGTGTTTTCAATTTTTTGTGTCTCTCTGTACTCTCCGATTGCCTGCACAGGACCTGCTCACTAACCAATCCTTCAAACAGGTGAGTTAAAGACCTCCCAGCATCTTTATCCCAGTGATACCTTCATTTCTCATTCACCTTTTCTTCTGCAATGCAAAAGCCACTCAGAAGGGATAGGTCTTTACATGATGAGTGCAACTGGTGGAAGTGTCAAAGTGGTGAGAGTAGAACTCTTGTCAGCCAGATATGAAATGTTGTCTGTTTAGTCCTGAGGATTTTTTTTACTGTTTCAGTTAAACTTGACAGGAAGTAGGTTAGCAGTAGCTCAATACACATCAGAAAGTTCTGGCCCATTTGGACGCCCGCAAGTCTGGTTAATTTGACTAGTGTGAGTGCTAACCACCTCACCAAGGCACAGACATTGGCCCCAGAAAGGATGGAAGAAAAATGCCTCAGCATAATAGATTAATCATGTGCATATGCACTGGTGCACAACATGTGTGTGATGTATAATTGATGCAATCATTCTTCTTCCCAGTCATTTCAACCCATTTACACCTAAAGATGCATAAAAATCAAACCTCTGAAACCCAAGCAAACATCTATAAACTTTAGGTTATTTTGAAAAACTGCAGAGGATTTAAATGTTTACAAAAAAGTCTTAAAAGGGACATATTTTAGCCTTTTAAGACAAGTATGTATTGGTCTCATAGGTCCCCAAAACATGCCTGTAAAGTCTGTTGCCGAAAAAAACACCCCAGTATTGGATATTTGCATGTCTACAAGCCCCTCTTTTTCAGCCCTGCTCAAAACGAGCCATTTCTTTGTCTGTGGCTTTAAATGTTACTGATCTGTCTGACACCGCCCCTGACTCCGCCCCTCCCAGGAAATGGATGTGGCTTAATGGATGGGGCTCTCCTGATCTTCCTCTTAGCTGGCAGCTGAGTGGAGGATCAGGAGAGGACGGCAGAACTTTCCTCCAAGCAGGGAGGGCCAACCAAACCTGGGGGGCGGGGCTAACCCTATACGTCTTTGACGTCACATAATGTATCCAGGCCCGGGCATGGCTGGGCTTTAAGCAGCCTCATTCACTGATCATTCTTAAGAAGAAATTTGTTCTCAAAATCCACTAAATCAGTTTTTAAGAAGATACTGACATTTACTTAAAGACTCTGTAAAGTGAAAAGAAATCCGTGTTTAGATTTGTTGTATGGCAGGTCACTGTGTTATTAACCACCAGGTCAAATTTCAGTCAAATTAAACATCTCTAAGTTTATAAAATTAAAGAAGTAGTGAAAACTTTTAACATTTTTTTCACCTGTACACTGAGGTATCTGACTGAACTATGATCAAACACATCAGTGTTGGTGTTAAAGCTGAAATTTGCACCAGACTGATAAAAATCTGGATTTTATGGCTATTAATTAGCTCAAATGGACATCTGCCTTGAAAAATCTTTTTGGAAAAGGTGAGGCTTATGTGATGCAGAATCCTATCATCAGTAGGTTTCTACATCACAAACTCTATATAAAAGGTAGAATGTTACCACCTCTAACTGACTTTACCATTCAGAGACCACTCCCATCCTCTCCTGCCTGCACCTGCACTGCTTTGGCTGAGAGCTGGCTATAGTAACCCCACTGCTGGAGCCAATGGACCGAACAGGTAGTGCTCAGGACCATCACAGTCCGCCGCCACTTCACAGCCTGCTTCAGGGGACTCTCTTCAGTGGAAAACTCTTCCACTTTAAAAGATCGCTATGATGCAGCAGTGCTGTGGGACTCTATCTGTGTCTCTCTCTCTGACAAGGGGACATCACTGTCACTCCCCTCATCTGGAAAACCCCGTCCTTTTCCCCTACCTCCTCTCAATATCAAACTGCTCACTTTCTGTTCACATCTGTTGAATTACGGAGGTGGGCGGAGTTAGTTCTGAGCCAGGGGTTCACTTACACTTTAAGCTTCAAATTCATAAAAAAATGAGGCAGTAAAATCTGCTCCAGGATGGTGTGGGGTGGACGTGTCTGTTGAATGGGCTGGAGCCACATCCACTTAGGAGAAAAACAATCCTCTCAAGTTTAAAAAATGTTACAATCTGAATGTTGACCTTATGATCAGAGTGCAGCTGCCTGGCTCTTTGCCAGAGAAGAGACGAAGTCCGTTTTCTGGCTCAAATCTTTGTTATGATGCTTTAAATGATCCATAGACCACTGTGGCTGATAGATTTGGCAAATTTACCTCACAATGAAAAAAAACACAGCATTTAACTGACTGTTAGCTTTCAAAAATGGCAGTGACATCAGCTAACAACAGACTGTACTGAGATAAGCTGTTCTGTGATTTTATATTGTAATGTTAGAGGGGCAGGGTCATTCCCTACCGTGGGCTCGTGACATCATGAGCCCACATATTGGCCCCGCCCACATTAAACCCAGCCAGGAAAGAGGTGAAAAACTTTCAAACAGTCTAAAACATAAACTGTAGAAAGAATTGGACAAACCCATGTGACATCCGTCATCTGCTTACAATAGGTGGACTCAAACAGTTCTTGAAGCCAATCCATGGGAGCTTCCATATTGAAATCCTGGTCTCAACCGAACTTTGGATCCACCTAACAGCCCGCCCACTAAGCGCGACTTCCTGTCAGCCTGCTAACTAGCGTTCCGGTTGAAAGAAACGGAGCCTCTGCCTGACGAGCTATCTGTCAGTCAAATGTCAATCACCCCCCGTACATTGGGAGCAAAATAAGACACTAGCTAATGAGAAGCGTTTGGTGTTTTGAACCAGGCCGTAAACCAGTTTATTTTGTGTGTCAAAACCGACTGTTTAACATGTGTGCAGACGGGACTTCTGGTGTTCCTGCAGCCAGCCTCAAGTGGACACTTGCGGTATAGCAATTTTTTGCACTTTCGCATTGGCTTCATTTTTCAGGACCGAAGGTTGCCGCTTGGTCTAAATGCAAAACTCAGTCACTTGTAGATCTCAGAGTTTTCACATGTTTACAGCAACCATATTCCAACATATCTAGTGTGTTTAGACAAAATTGTTTGATTTCACTTTACAGGGTCTTTAATTTTTTTTTTTTTTTAATCTGTGATTTCACATCATTCCAGAGCACTGTTACAAACATTTGGGTGCTGAATATTACAACATTAATTATGCCATTATCAGCAGTCAATGCTGGATTAAAATGACACAATACAGCTGAATTTTCAGTTCTAGTTCACTGTTAATTGAAAAAGCAACTTTTTCACCTTAATATCATAGTATCAAAGCTGATCTATTCATACAATAACTTTCTAGAGGGAGGATGGCATCCATCCCATTTCCACAGAGCACCCTGGTCACGTGATTCAGCACTGTAATCTGGTCTATCCATCAGCTTTGCAAGGTTATCAGTTTGCTTTAAAGGGGACATATTGTGCAAAAATCCCTTTTCATTCTTTTCTAACAAAAATATGTGCCCCTGGCCTGTCCACAATCCCTTCAAGTACAAGAAAATTACCCCCCTCTTTCTCTACCTTTCAGAAAATGTGTGCTGAAACAAGCTGTTCTCAGATTTTCTCCTCATGATGTCATGTGGAGAGTTAGCCCCGCCCCCACATTCGGTTGGCCCTCCCTGCTTGGAAGAAGATTTCGCCCTCCTTTCCTGATCCTTAGCTAAGAGGAAGATCAGGAGAGCCACATCCATTTCCTGAGAGAGGTGGAGTCAGAGGTGGAGCAATACAGCTCAATAACATTTAAAGCCAAAGACACAGAAACAGCTCGTTCTGAGCAGGGCTGAAACAGAGGGGGTTTAGACATGCAAAAATCCTATACTGGAGTGCTTTTTCAGCAACAGACTTCTCAGGCATGTTTTGGGGACCTCTGACCAGGGGTGTAGCTAGGGATTGGGCCCCCAGAAAGAATTTACACAGGGCCCCCTTGACTGACGGGACAAGCAACTGTTGAGCCTGTTTTTTTTTTTCACAAATATCTATGCATTTTAGTGTATTTTTGACACATAATTACCCCATTTGTGAACATTTTAATATGGTTAAATTAAACTTACTTGCATTATTTCACAGCACTGTACAATATCATTTGGACATTTTTAAGGGAGGAGCAGTATTGTATTTTATTCTATTTAATACAGATTTCAGTCTGTTGACTGATTTATTTAGTCCAGTGTTACTCAACAGTGCTCAACCATTGTGTCCTGACCAGAATTGTAACACCCAATCTCTAGTTACAAAGTCAGTGACGTAGCCCATTGAGCTATCAAGCTGCAATCTCTACTAGGGCTGGGTATTTTTAATAACCTCACGATTCAATTCGATTTCGATTTTTTAGGTTGCGATTCGATTTCGATTCGATATTGATTGAAATGCTTCAATGTCGATTCAGTAAGAAGCAGAAATACACAAATAACCTGTTGACAATTTTTAATAATTATTTTCATGCTCATGTGACATACTTGGTAAGTCACCTCGCATTTTTGAGCAATAAAACATCTGAAAAAAAAAATTGCACACTAATAACTTATTTGTACATATGAAGTACAAAAGTAAAAAAACATGACAGTTCTGTGTAAACACTTAAAAAGTAAAGTGCATGTAAACTTAAATAATATTTCTGTCCTCTTGGAAATTGTGATAAACCTCACATAACATGGTTATGGTTGTTGTTGTTTGGTTGAGTGAGGCCTCCGTCCATACAACACACAGCGACCCCCACTGGCCAGGAGGTGAATCGATTCAGAGGATTTGCTGAATCGATATTGAATTTGGGGGGGGGGGGTGATATTGCGATGCATCGATTAATCGTTATTTTTGCCCACCCCTAATCTCTACTAGCATGTTGTAAATAAACTCTTCAATGTAGCTATAAAGTCATGGGTTATTAAAATCTTGGCTACAGTTGAATACACATACTCCACATGCTCACTGTTTGTAAACAACAGGCAGTAGATACTAGCAGAGTCACATTTTTACAGAATTCAGTAATGCACTGAACCTCCTCAGTCGACATCATTCCTTGGCATCTCATAATGTCCTTACTAGCTTTATCGCCCTCTGTTCTCAACAAATTTGCATCATCAATGAGGAACAGGAATAGTAGCACTACGTGTGCTTTACGATAGTGCAGTTGCACTCACAGACCTTGGGTGGGCGCCAAAGCACACTAAACCATACTCCTCCATGATGCCGCAGAAACTGTTTTAGAGCCCGATGAATGGGAGTTGCCCCCCTCACATAGTGCCAGCGTTCCTCTGCTGCCAAACAACCTGGGTCAGCACAGACATGGAAAAACATCCCTTCTCTCTACAAGCTGCATCTGTTTCACATACGTCATTGGCAGAAACCTCCAAAAATGACAGGAAACCAGCCTGGACCAAAAATAGAAAACATTTAACATGCAGCCCTGCAGAGTTTTCAGCAACATGCACTTTTTTCTCTTGTGGATTTTAAAAACTACATTTGTGTGACATTACAAAAATATCAGAATGGCCTGGAGTGAGTTTTTAGACACGTTTCTTGCTCCTCTGAGACATTTTATAGGCCTGCCTGCATTTTGTTCTTGGGATGACTCACCAATAAAATCTGCTTTCACAAGATGTGTTTTTTTGCCTGTACCAGCATGAATTTGAGACTTTCCAACAGTTTTTGGCATGTTTCTGGTTTTGATGAGATGAGTATTTTGGTCTCTGTGAAGTAAGGCACAACATTCGTCTTTGTGAAAGCAGGTCAGGGAACTTGACCCAAGGCCAAATAGAGTATTTGGCCTGAGAGCAGTCTTTAAGTCTGCGTTTGAAAGTGGCAGTGATCAGACTGCAACAACTGGTTCTCCTGAGTTTTCCAAAGTCTGCTCCAAATTAACACACTATTAAATGCTTAGAAGGGCTCGTATCATCTAAATGAAATAAAGATGCCGAACAGATGTCAGGAGGAGATTTTGCATTTTATGTGAGCACTTTAAAGTTGCAAAGGTAATCCTGTTTTGTCTTTTTCCTCCTGCAGAAAGAGACGGGCTCTATGGATGACATATACGTCAGCACGAGGAAGGTCAAGGAGCTGTCAGTCATTGATGGGAGGCGTGCTCAGAATTGTGTCATCCTGCTTTCAAAGTAAGGGTTGTGGACAGATTTATCAATCATGTGTTTTAATACAATAACAATGAAAGCATGTAGATGCCCGATTATTAGATTAAATGACAGAAAAAGTTTCTTAAAGGCCAGATGTTATTAGCTCCTGCAGCAGTTGGGTCAGCCATGAAAGCTGTGACCAAAAGTGAAGCTGCTTGAGGCTGGTGCTTTCTGTGTCTGGCACAGATAGGTGCTTTAATGGACACAATTAAGAGGACATCTGTCAGTGTAAGTGATTAACCATATGTGTGATTTTTTTTTTAAATAAGAGCTGAATTAGTCACAGCACCGACAAAGACAGATATATCTTAATTAGGCCTGTTATCATTAATGTATTAATGCTTGTAATTAATCTAGAAACTTTAACACGTTAAAAAAATAATAACGCAATTTAATCATATGACCAAGTTTGACCACAACTTAATGCATGCAACATTGCATACATTAAGTTGTGCAACAAAAAAAAATTGTGGTGTTAATGCATTAACTTAAATTAATTTTATCAACTTACCTTTGACGGCCCTGATCTATTTACATATCTTTTTTTATTTAATAGCAATCCACAAACAGCATTTAGATGCAGTACAGTTCACCTTCTTGCTGTTGTATCTCATTACAACCAGGTACTGGAAAATGTAACAGAAAAATGGTCATTTAAAGGTATGATGATGGAAAAGTTACCAGAAATGTTCAAGCTTTTACATAATGACTTTTTTTTTATATTCAGAAACCATGCCCTATCTTTCACATGAGACTTTTTTTTTTTACCTTTACAGCAGGGCTCATCAACTACATTTGCACAATGGCCAGCTTATGTCTATGCAGATACTGTGGGGGCCGGACTGTTAAATGACCTAAATAAAAGAAACATTTCCGTCAAAATAATTTTTTTTTCTTTGAAATGTACCTTATTTTTGGCTGAGGGCAGCTCTACATATGGCAATGTCTGTGTCTGAGTGAGTCTGTCTGTCTGTCGCTGAGTGAGTGAGGCTTTTGTATGATCATGAGCCATATACTACAGATGTCACTAAAAACGATCTTTTCTGGAAACTCCGGCCGAAGTGGAGATTTTGGAAAACTCCGGTTTCGTGGTTACATGTGAATGCCGGGAAACGGGAGTTTTTGGTTCTCTAATATCACAGCTTGCGCCGTGTTTGAATCTTTGGCAGAAGAGACAGAATGACGGAAGTTCATTCTGATTGGCTGGCACGGGTTTCACATCTGAAAAACACTGCCACCTATGGGTTTGGCATGCTTAGAGCCGCATTTAACGGCGGATTTGACGGTTACGTGTGGACGAGGTTTTTTTTTGTAAACGATCAGTGTGGACAAAAGTATTTTTAAAAATGAATGAAGTGGGATATTCGTTTTAGAAAATACTCAGCTACATGTGTACAAGGCCTTAGTAGTTAAAAACAGCTAATGATTTGTTGTGTCCCAGCTAATGACCGCACTAGCAGGCCTGTCATTAGCGGGGACTGAGCCGCAGTGGCGCTTCTGTCTGAACCAGACAACGTGTCTAAATCCAAACAAGCGCAGAGAGCAACACTGAAAGCTTTCTGTGACAGAAACAAAAATGTTCTCTGTCCACTCCCGGTCTGTTACAGCATTTCTTTCGATCATGGCGGTGAGCTTGTCCTGTTTACTCCGTTAGCTGCATTAGCTGTTAGCTTGGATTTCGCAGTAGGACCACTGCTTTTTAATCCGACCTAGGCGCTGTTGTTGTTGAAATCAGGGCACAGCCACACCGACAGCTTGTCTTCTGCAGATGAGGCCTTTTTTGCTCTTTTCCTGTAGTGTTGTCTACCATCCGCGCAGTAATAACAAAAAATATACAGAGAGTGTCTTTTCCCCTGCAGCTGAGTCGCTGTGTGTCTGTGTTTAACCAATCAGATGCGGTAGAAGAAAGCAGGAGGGGAGGGGGGATGACACTGCTCAGGTTTCATCTCCTCCAGGAGCAGTTGTAGGCAGCTTTATATATGGTTTGACCCCAAGAAAATTCTAGCAAAAGGTTTCTCAGTGGTTTACAGTAGTATCAGATGTACTTAAAAACATACTAAAAGTTTACCAAAGTTTGACCACTAGAAAGGTGTAATCTTCAAGATGGCAGCCATAAGGGCCTTAAAATGACCATTACTCCTTTGTATTCCTCCTAGACTAGGAATACTGGTGCCTGATACATGTTTTGGCCATGTAATATTCTAATTAGCATATTTGCATGATAGCTAAGTCATTAAAAGTAGAATTATATATTAAAGCAATTGGTTACAAGCATATTTATGCAAAAAATAAGTACAGTTTCCCTTAAGTAATTGCATATTTCACCTTCTCATATCATTTTGCCGAGTATTGGTGGTTTTGTGGTTCATAACAATTCTTTTGATTCCAATAAAGGATAAATTCATTAGAACTGTGTGGTACTGTACACCACTTTCCACATTATTATGCAAATGACATTTTTCTCTTATTTTCCTAAATATTAATGCAAATGACGGAACCTTTTCAAGTCATCAGCCGATAGAGCATAATTCAAATGTTTTTGAACAAACTTCATTATGATAGCTTATTTTTTTTAAATAAAATCTCAAAACGCACTTTTCCACATTATTAAGCAGGCCACAGGTTTCAGCAATATAGGAAAGAAAAAGGATCTCTGCTGCCGAAAAGTGTCAAATAGTGTTATGCCTTTGACAAGGAATGACAACATTAAATATTTCATGAAAACTTAAGCATGATCATCTTACTATGAAGAAATTTGTGGCTGATTGAGAGCACAGATGGGTTTGTGCAGATAGAGGCATAATGAGGAAGGTTTATGATGGACAAATACATCGGATTTAGAGAGCAGCTGCTAAAATGTCATTACAAAGCAGCAAACAAGTATTTGAAGCTGCTGGTGCCTCTGGAGTCCCTCCATCCTCAAGGTGTAGGATCCTCCAGAGGCTTGCAGTCGTGCATAAACCTGCAATTCAGCCACCCCTAACCAATGCTCACAAGCAGAAACGGTTGCTGTGGGCCCAGAAATACATGAAGACTCATTTTCAAACAGCCTTGTTGACTGATGAGTGCCGTGCAACCCTGGATGGTCCAGATGGAGGAGTAGTGGATGGTTGGTGGATGGCCACCATGTCCCAACAAGGCTGTGACATCAGCAAGGAGAGGGCGGAGTCATGTTCTGGGCCAGATTCATGAGGATAGAGCTGGTAGGCCCCTTTAGGGTCCCTGAAGGTGTGAAAGTGACCTTGGCAAAGCATATAGAGTTTCTGACTGACCACTTTCTTCCATTGAATTATGCTCTAACGGCTGATGACTCGAAAAATATTCTGTCATTTGCATTGATATTTAGGAAAATAAGAGAATTTGACATTTGCATAATAATGTGAAAAGCGGTGTAAAATAAGTCAAAACAGGGCTGCCACGTGAAGGCTCAGTACCACATTTTTTTGTTTTGTAATTTTTGTAATATAATTTTTTGTAATGCTTTCTTTTTGCCTTTTGTTTTTTTTAATATTTTCAAATACTTTTCTTATTTATACATATCTTTTTCTATTTTCTTCAGTTGTTTCCTCTTATTCTGGTTTATTTTTTATACTTTTTTGCACGGTGACCCTCACTAGATTTAACATTAGTCGTCACACTCTTCCTCCCATAGAGGTTGATTAATACTGATTCTTACAATTCCCAACTTGACATGGTCCACAAGCAGGCATACATGGTAGTCCATATGCCCTGCAACTGCACCATTGTGTTCGGCAGACAGTTGTGCAATTACAGTGGATTATCTGCAGGAGGCTTTCTGGGGCAGCATTCTTACTGGTCATAACTGGCAGGAACCGGTTGTCCACCAGTTTCCATCCCCATTCCACTATGTTCATGTCACTTCCCTTTCCAGTCCACACTGTGATCTGGAAGTAAACTCTTTGGCAGTGGTATTTGGTTGAGGACTCAGTTGGCGGCATACATTCTGGGTTAACAAATGATTTGGCGGTAACGTTTTTCTTGCTAAAAAGGTTGTAGGGCAAAGAGGCAAGTGAAACAACACTGCCATTGCTTTGGTCCCATGGTCCTCTATGACATTCCTTGCTTGATGTGGGAGCAGAAACACATTTGCACAGGACTGGATGGTTGACTCACCTTTCACAAGTTTCTGGAATGCTGTCTGTAAGAAGTCAAGGATGAAGTTTGTTTGAGCAAAATGGTATACACTGTGCTGCCAACATTTCAATGAAGCAAGCAATTTCAAATGTCAGTATTCTTTTCCACCATCTTCTGAATTGCTGAAAACTGTGAATTAAGTTTTGTTGGGTTTAGTATAATGCCACCTTTATACTCAAAAACATATATAGAGGATGCATTACATATGTATCACTTTATTCAAATTGAAATGAGTGACCATTTTAGAGGGTTCACACACAGGCCTCTGTTCAGGCTAATTCAGAGTTGTTTAAGATCAAAAGTTATACAACTCCAATTTAAGTTACTTTTGGGTGCAATAACTTTTACATTGAATGTCAAGTCTGTGTTTTAGCAAAAAAAGGGTATGTGTCCAAAAACAAAGTTGGAGTTACATGACATGGCTAAATCGTTTACATCTCTGGTTCACCCCAAACAAAGATAAAACCTTACAGTAATCTCACAGAATCATGTATTCCATAAGTATGTAATCATGTCAGTGCAATTTAGACATGTCCAGTGGATTCATAGACCCAGAAAACATTGGATTAGACACCAAGATTGGCTTGGCTGAAATAATGAAGGAGTTAGGATATTTTAAGGGCTCCCGCATCAAGCAATTTTAGGGACTTCCTGCCCATCTTGGACGCCATCTTGAAAATTGCACCTTTCAAGTGGTCAAACTTTGGTAAATTTTTAGTATGTTATCAAGGACACCTTATACTACAAAAAACAGCTGGGAAACCTTTTGTTAGAATTATTTTAGGGTTAGGTGTTTTTTTTTCATATATGCAGCAGCCTATTGAGAGAGAGAAGAGCAACATGTAGCTTTTGACGTTTCAGTACCACTTACTATACCTTTTTGTAGTTTTGTAGGTTTTTCCTGTATATAAAATTAAGAGGCGGCCGCCACCAGCTCTCAAAGCTCTGACATCATGAGAAACTGTATTTTCTGACAAGTATTACAGCAGGTGGATGATATTTTTAACTGAAATTATGGTATTACGCCAATTGGGCGGTGCTGGGCCCAGGAGTTGGTGCCTAAAGTGCCAAAGAAGAAAAAAGGAGACTTTTAGCTTCAAGGATAAACACAGGGCTTTATTATCTCTGCATTTCTCCCCCACTTAATGCTGTAGAATAGGTGTATGATAGCGCACTGTCCTCATATATGCATGCGCTTCTGTTTCTGTCTGTCACGTGTACGCAGGCTGGTTAGCGTGCGTTTATACATCGGCAATGTCCTTTAATTTAAATGATTAAGCCACAGCGTGTCATTACCAAGACTTAGCGTCAATCAGACATATCACTGAACAGGAAATATGGATCAGTATTGGCAATTAGCAAGTTTAAAACATGATCAAAACTCGTTGTGCGCACGAACCCGACTAATAAGGCAGAGAGAAGGAGGGAAGAGGTCAGGTAAACGATGTGAAGCAGCAGCTGAACCGACCAGTCACTGATTGTATGTTTTTGTTAGATTTTTTTATATTTCCTCCAGGTAGAAGCTGCAGTAAACTTCTAAGTTCCACTGATTTTATTTATCAAAAATATAAGCAGAGAGAAATAAACAAAACATTGATCCTTCTTAACTTAACCCAGAAATCACATTACATATTACTTATATTTTTCATATATTATTATAGATAATTTGTTATAATAGATAGTTAATAACAAGCTTAAACAAAATACCAGCGTTATTAAGGGAATAAGGGTAAAATGAAATAAAGGGTGTGACAGTTTTCTGGTGGAAATCAGTTTCAGTTAAAATCAGAGATGATTATGCAGGTCACATGACCTCTTTAAGTGGACAATGAGTCAGTTATTATGGACATAAAAATAAACATTCATTGAAAAAAGACTAAAAAGCTTTTTGATGTTAATAACAGCTTCTTCGGCACAATACTATATCATTCAAACCTTTATCAGGTCAGACCAGGAAACCGTTCAAAACTAAAGCACTAAGTTATGAAAAGAAAAACATTTTCAGTAGATTTAGCCTCTTAATTTCACTCTCAAAGTTTACTAAATTAATGTAATTACCATTAAAATGTACAAAATTTTCTCCCAGGGGAGCATGCCCCCGGACCCCCTAGAAAGGTCGGGGTACGTATGGTCAGAATGGTACCACCACTACCTCAAAATGAGCCAGGAAAAAACCTGAATCATGACAATATCACTCTGCCAGAAAACACACATTTCAGTCAGGCATTTCAACAGGCATCCCAGATAATAGCGGTCAGCCATATATAAGGTTTTTACCTAGTCTTGTTAGTCCTTAGCAGTGAACCCAGTCCCTATTACCTATACTGAAGCCAGCCGCAAAGGGGTGATTGAGATTTTTAAGCCCCATATTTCTGGGACTGCCATGTAGTTTGATGTGAATATGCTGCATTCTGATTTGTGAAAAACACATGAAGGAAACAGATCTTTTGTTTTGATTTTCAGGCAGTAAAAAAACCCTCTCTACCCCCCTGAATTGTTTAATTTACACAGAAATCGGCTGCTTTAATCAAGAATAGACTTAAGGGTATGTATTTGCCACGCATCTTATTTGCAAATAATGGGTAATAATAGCTAGATTTTTGAAAAACTAATCAAACATTAAGCTAATCTTTTGAAACCATTTGTTTTAATGTCACTTATATTTGGAGTCACTTATATTTCTATAGGGATTAAAGGGAAAAAAAGAGATAAAATAACCTTAATACAGCAATATATTTATTTTCCTCAGCATGTTTTCTAAATTTAATCAAGTTTCTGGGGGCCCTGATGTGGCCCCCAGGCCTTTACAGGAAAGTGTCATCTCACTGCAGCTATGGGTTTTAGGGGGGCTGCAGTATGTGAAGTGGAATCAGTTGTCACCATTTAAGAGCCACTGGACAAGATGGTTACAATCAGTATATCTCCTCACAGTAATGATCCACTGCCCTATGGAGGATCTGAATCAATAACTCTTTTTACCGATCAATAAACAGACTTCCTGATATATTGCTTTGTCTGTCTAAACAGCAGCCATTCGCTCGGTCCCTTATCTTGCTCTTGTATATTTCATAAATGACCCCTGGGTACAAACCTGACCCCACTGGGGTCAGCACATAGTTAATACATGCATACACTGACAATGGTGTTATTGATCACAAAGCTGTGTACTTAACCATGAAAACACATGGGAGAACTCAGACAGCCGACTCTGGTCCAGACTGGATGCATCAGACTATTCACAATGTTTCTGTTGTCTTTTTTTGTGTTTTAATGTGAGTAAGACAACTTCAAATCTACAAATTGTTCCCTGTGTAGGTTAAAAATGAGCAATGAAGAGATCAAGAGGGCGATTCTTGAGATGGATGAGAGGGAAGAGCTCGCCAAAGATATGCTGGAGCAGGTAAGCCCCAGTATTTGTCATGTCATTGCTTGACTGTGGTGGACTTGGTAAAATTATTTTGTGCTGTTTGATACAGAAAGGAAGTCAATTATCTATTGTTAACAAAGGCTCCAT